>NC_092871.1:38351343-38489000 GCF_032062135.1 Pyxicephalus adspersus
GTCCAACTGCAAAAAAAAAAACAAACAGCTAATTTTGACAGACTGCGCAAGTGCTAATTGCAAGCGTATTTGTATCACCTGTGCGCTTAAATTTGAGCATATATAAGGGGGTTGTCTAACTTGCTTTTTCTCTGTCTTTTTTTTTTGGAGAGGCTGTTGTTTTGTGTGTTATCCTAATTTATCTATGTTGGTGCATTTGATGCTTTGTTTACCCTTTAGCATAATAGGTGCTTTTTTAAACTTTGAATGTTTCAATGTCCATTTTGCAATTTGCCAATGATTTTTGTTGAGGCCATAGATAGAGCGCATCACCCATGAAACAAGTTAATTTTGAATTTCTTTAATTTTAAGCTGAATTTTTAACTGAATAAACATTATTAGAAATACTGTTACATTATGAGTATGGTATTTTTACAGTAAATTAAAAAAAATATTCATAATGTCACAAATTAATTTTGCTTCCATCTGTTGTAAATTATTTATTTTACCCACTGAACCCTTTGAATAAACTTAGATATCTTTTAACAAATTATTCTTAATTTTTTTTCTTTATCATTAGAGCTCCTGCATGTGGTTTTATTAACTCATAAAATCTTTTTACTAAGTATTACACCAAAATGACTGACTGCATTGAACTCTTTCTCTAATAGATGTGTTTACATTCATTATTCATTTACTGGTAATCATACACAAACTTTTACTGCTGCACAAATTTATTTTGTATGCTTGTGTATTTTTATAGTGCCACTTTATTTGATTTATATATTGCCTGAAGTTGTAATGCACAAAACAAAATAAAAGAAAGGGTCCTTGGTTTGTGTAAGCAATAATTTGCAAACGTCTTTTAAAAGAAAAGAATTTAGATTCTTTTTTCTTTTTCTCAACATTACTATCTTCCACATTTTTGCTCTGTACACAACGCATGACATTGCTGCCTGTGACTGTGCTGGGTTTTTCATGCATTTTATTAATGCTGTTGGGTTGCTACAGGAGGTAGGCAAACTTGTTTTTTAATATCAGGGGCATTATGATGAATACTGTTAAAATAAGATGCAAATGTATACATACCTAAAATTACCAAATTTTTTCTACCCCTCACTGGCGCACTGTTTAGCCTCCAGGTGTGAGAAAGTTAAAAATGTGTACGTTACAAAAAAAGAGCTTGCCTGGTCCCCACGTGCCCTCGGCGTTCACCAGCGATGGTAAATAAAAAAAAACACATGCTATCACCCCCTCCATATATTAACCTCCTGGGCGTTTCACTGATGTCTAGATTTCTGTACCAAAAGCGGTAAACTGTTTTTCATGAAATTTTTTTTTAAATTGTAGAGCTGTAACTTACAGAAATATGCTCGAACAGGGTTCTAGTAGATATCATGAATATAAAAAAGTTTGAAACACACGATCATGTAAAAAAAAAAAAAAAATTACTTTAATAAAATTAAATAAAAAACACAAAAATCAGCTTAAACAAGAATACATAAATAAATCAAAAATACTGAAAATGCAATAATTCTGTATAATGTATAGTAATATATTTTTCTAAAACACCTCCCTAGTGCCCAACAGTCCAACGTCAAATACCTATAGACAAAACCACATAAATATATATTTTGTAGGATTGGATATAGGACTTTGTATTGAATCCAATACAAAATATTTGAATTTCCCGCTACAACCCCCATCGACGGGCGCATGCACGGACATCATCAGGAATCGCCGAGGGACGCGTACACTAACGCCGGGTATTCTAATTCTTTCCAAACTTCCATGCAAAAAGTGTTAAATTTTTTGCATGGAAATTTATTTTAGATTGTAGGCTATAATTCACCAAATTACTCAATAATTACTTATAATTCACCGAATTACCACATAACTCACCGAAATATGTCCAAAATTTTATAAATTTAATAATAAAAATTTTTTTATTAAAAAAAATCTTAAAAAAAAAAAATAGTGTATAATGTAATGTAATTGTACAGTAGCCTATAAAATATATATATATAATACATATAATATATATATATATTATATAAAGGTTTCTTTGTATTGGACTCAATACAGCTTTTTTGTATTAAGCTCAATACAAAGTTATTTGAATTTCCCGCCTCCCGCCCGCACCGACGCATGTAGCGACGTCACCGGGAAACCCCGGAGATTGTCACTGCACTCGCCGGGAGAAGACTGAAGACAGAAGACGTGTCCGGAGGAGCTGCAGGGACCAGGTAAGTATATTCTTTCAGTTGTAATTCGATTGTCATACAATGTATGACAATCGGATTGCAATATAACGTTTCTTTATATTTTTAACCACCTGAGAAAAGTTCGGGTTTAACACTTTTTGAAAGTGTTTTTACTCCGAACCAAGGTCGGGTTTAATGGCCAGGTGGTTAATAAAAGTATCTTAGTGTTTTTTTTTTCCAATATCTTTATTCCACAGACAAAAGCATTTTTCCAGTTTGTTTTTTTTTTTTTTTAAACCCAGGCTAAAGGCAGTGGACTGCCTTGTTCGTAGTTTCTTAATTCTGGTACCTGTTCCAGCAAATTTGTTATCCAGGTTCTGATTTAATAATGCACAATTACCTAAAATTACCTATGAAATGATGATACTGGCGAACCTAAATCCCATCCTTACATAGACATACTTATTTTTTCTACTTTCAGCCTGCATGGCCAAAGCACAGATTTTCCATAAAATCAAAGTAAATAAATGTACCACCAGGTACAGGTAAATGCTTCCTAAATAAATTACAAACCTGACTTCCAGCTGATCACTATGCACATGATGGGCAGTGTTCCTATTGGCTGGTAGTTGTTAGGGTCCAACAGCCAATTAGGATGCTCCCCACAAATAATCTTACCAACCTGCTCCTATCTGAGCCATTTCTAAGGTCCACCTACATTTGCAGCAGTCTTTAATGTTTTTAATGCCTGTAGGAAACTGCAAAAAATGCACACCCAAATTAACTAATATTTACCCATCTTTTTATTTTCTAACAAATTTTTACCTTTCCAGGTTCCAGTAATAACCAAAGGTGTCCAATCCAGTGCTGGCAGATAAGAGAGAGAAGAAATGTAATTCTTCCTTTTCTCACTGATCAAACTCTTTTACAGTCAGATTTCCCAAACTGGGGATGCTTCTTTACCAAACATTTACTAATAGTGAAATATCCTGGGTATTAAAACAAACAAAGCAGCACTAATTCAAAAACATTTTTCACAAAGTTAAAGTGAAAACTAATCAAACATGATGTACTTTTTGTCCTATAGAGTGGAAAAAATATTACTTTTTATATTTATCTGAATGGTTTAGTATGTTAAACTTTAACCCTAAAATATTAGTTTTGGTTTATAAAGAACAGTTCCAAAAATACATTTGAATGCAAGATTGCATTTAAATCTGTTTGCCAATTTTAATTTATTTTACATATTAACTACCATATTTTAAGTCTTAAATATTTATTTGCTGGCCAGTATGGCTAATCATTGTTAGACAGCATTAACATGTCATAGAGACAGAGAGATAGAAGAGGGAAGGTGTTACATTATATGTCGGATTACAAATGCATCCTTAAGCTAAAACATCGGAATAATCATTTTAAACACTTGATTAATGATTGTTGTATTTTATAGTACTGCCAAGTATTTACTTCAATGGAACTGAAGCGGTTGAACATAAGAAATATAAATCAACTTACCTTATGTGCAAAAAAACTAAAAGTAAATGTCACTGAATGTTTTTTTTTTTCATCTCCAATGGAATTAGAGCTTTCAATTAAAAACGTATTTGGACCACTGCTTTATAGGCTGGCAGTGCTTAATCTCTCCAGAAAGCCTCATCACTTATATAGAACAAAAGACAAATGAGAGAAGTAGAAAAACGTAATGAAATGCAGGCATAACACATCAGTCAAAGAGAAAGACAGAACTGTTGTAGAAGGAAAGTACAGGACCAATGTCATACATAAAGTTATTTTCTATGTTGTCCTTTATACTTCTTCAGTGTATAATTGTTGTTTAGTATCACCAAAGCTTTTCAAAATACAATATGCAAGAATAAGGCTGCCACTAATATAACTTAAAAGTATTTTCCATGCAAAACATGGCATAAGTCTATACATTTGAGAGTTGAAATGTTTACAGCTTTGCTTCTGAAAATACTATTTTTATTTTGTAGCACCATTTTGGTCATTTATAAGCAAATAAAGTTTAAACAAAGCAATGTAGCTGAATAAACACTGGTGTATCCACTATGCACAGACAGCCAGTGCAAACGTGTGCCCTTGCTTAAAACCAGCAGCACATTTTATAATTTGATAACTCTGCAGGAGATGAGTTGCAGGTTATTTCTTATATTGCATCTGTGCATTAACTAATAATGGATTTTGACAAGCTGTACAGCAGATATTTGAGATGTTGGTATATGGCAGTCCCTAATTTGACAGCGCTTCAGCTCACCACTTATCAGGAGATCCACTAGCCTGAAAACATAACAGTAAGAAATTGCTATGGATGGGTTTACACCAAGTGTATTGGAATATATTGTGAACACACTTGCATTGATGTGAACTGCCATGCTTGCACTGCAGTGCATGCTTCTTTTGTGTTTTTTTAAAACAGGAACCCAATTACTTTTTTTGTATTGTGTCTAAGTAGGTTGTAATTTGTTACTCTGCATTTAGATGTAGCATGTTCTATTTCACCCAACACAGAGCAAAATCATTTTACTTGTATTTGAGTTGGGCCTTCATTTGGGAACACCGATAAACCTGGTTAATTACACATATGTACCTGTTAATGAGTTTTCCTAAATATTAGACAATTGATAATTTTCATTTTTAAATGGATTGCTGATAATATTCAAAACCCTCAAAAACCATATCATTATTACATCTTTAAATAAACTTAGTCTTATGCTTACTGCATGACTGAAGATAGAATGCCTGATTTATCAATGAATTGTGCGTACACTCGACGCACGCACGAAAGCGCCTGTCAGCAAGCTCTAGTACCTCGAGTTGGGCCTGAGTTCTAGTGAACTTGCCTGCTCGTTTCCTGCAAAAGTGATCAAAGATTGAGAATTAAGGCGATTAATTTTCAGTTGCTCGATTCAGGAGGAGATGTTAAACTCAACGGTGAAGCGATAGCAATTGATTAGCCCACACCTGCGCCCTGTTCTGTGCGCATCTCCAATCCATTTCACAGTTTGAATCTTTAACTTGTTGTTTTGATCCTTTTTTTTACAACACTGCAAACTAATTTCTATCAAGCTGGATATGTACCAGTTTCTGTTGTTTAGCAATTCTTCAGCAATGTTTTGTCATTTTTTTCCACAAGTATTGAGTACAAATGTCTGCATGGTTTCCACTCCAAACTGCTACTTGACCCCCCTCGTTGCCTTTGTCCCATTGTCACATATTGATATTTGAATGTATTATGTACATATTCAATTTCATGGTTTTTATTTCTTTTATTTTATTAGTCTGACATTTGCGCTCATGTTGATTTGCCGCCACACAACTCTGTTCATTTGCGGTAGTGTTATAAGTTTGTTGTCATTGTGCTGTGCTGCCTGACCTTAGCACTATAGTATACAAGCACATTTCCACTTGCTGTCCAAACTGGTTGTGAATTAGTTGTCCAGCTGAGTTGCATACTCATTCTAACACACCTGATGGTGATGGAAGGAGGTCGTCCAAACTGGTTGTGAATTAGTTGTCCAGCTGAGTTGCATACTCATTCTAACACACCTGATGGTGATGGAAGGAGGTCCAGGTTGCCAAGCACAACATCAAAGCACATTGATTGCCAAGCTCACAAGCAGGGTCAGGCACTCTTGGAAATGTACAGATGTTGTGTTGTTGCTTAACTTAATGCTGATAAATACTGGAGTGTATGCATTATTTAGGTGTTTCCACAAAACAAATAGAACTACTATATCAAAGTTCCAAGGCCAAATCCAGTTTGTGCCTAACATTTTCTTGCTTTTCAATCCCTTCAGGAAGTTTCTGCAGGTTTGAATGGCATTTTAGATCTTGTCTCACTATGTATATTGACTTACTCACCTCAGCTTGGTAGTGGAAGCACATAAAGGTGGATTCCTTCTTTTAACCAGAAGCAATATCATTCATGAATGTTGCTTGTAGCCAAGCCCATGATATCAGAAATCATAGGAACAAATAGGCAATCTTTTCAATGTGAAGCAATAGGGTCCAAAAAGCCCTCTTTGCCTATTTCTTCCTATAATTTCTTTTTTTCTATGTATATGTACACACATCTAAATGCATACAAACATGTTTTGCATCATGTGCACTCATGTCTATACATACATGAGTGCATATGAAGCAAAACAAGCAATATACACAAAAAAAAAACTTACCTGAATAAGGACTGTGCAAAAGTGCGGTGCATTTATCAACTGATAAAACACAGTTCAGGTGCACATACCGGGTCTGCCTTGAACGCACAACTATGAGCTACACACTCCTGAAGTTTGGCGCACAACTATGAGCTACACACTCCTGAAGTTTGGCGCACAACTATGCGCATCAAACAACTGAGTTTTACCAAGACATTTGTGCTGTTTTTAGCCTTTCAAACAATTCAGAGAAAGGAACAGCTTAAAAACAATCACAATTGACTTTTTAAACTGTATGTCCTGGGAGATTGGAAAGGAGATCACATAACAACAAACCCCAAAAAACAAATGACAACATTTTACAAACAACTTTATTCAAAAGAAACATTTGCTAAAAAGTCACATTACAATAAAAAAAAAACACACACACACACACACACACACACACACATCACTAAATTTATACTAAATGACAAAAAAATGTAAAAGAACAAACAAAACACATGTAAACCCACACTTCCATGTAACGCAAAAATAGTTCAAAAATGGCCCAACAAATATTGCATTCAAAAAATACTTACCAAACCAATATGAAATTTGGACCTATCGAGGGTGGAAAACTGGATTCGAAAATATTTATGCAGGTCAAACATTTCAAAGTGCTAATAAAGGCAGAATTTTGCAATCAAACAATATGTCCACAAACACAATAATATAGCATTATCATTTACTTCAAAATTGCAAAATGAACATTGAAACATTCAAAAGTTAAAAAAAAAAAGAAGCTATTGTGCTAAAGGGTAAGCAAAGTATCAAATGCAGCAACATAGAATAATTAGGATAACACACAAAACAACAGCCCCTCAAAGAAAAAAAAGACAAAAGGAAAAAGCAAGGTAAACACCCTTATATATGCTCAAATTTAAGCGCACAGGTGATAGAAATTCGCTTGCAATTAGCACTTGCGCAGTCAGTCAAAATTGTCTGTTTTTTTTTTTTTTTTGCAATTGGACATTCCATAATGATTTATTGATATGATCCTTTAGATCTGTACACCATTAAACGGGTATTCAAATAATTAAAAAAATAAAATAAAGTTGAGGAGGATTTAATGTTAAAAGTATTTTCTATATGTATATATAAATATATACATATTTATTTATTTATTTATTATAATAACTATAGTAATTACAATTTTATATATATATATATATATATATATATATATATATATATATATATATGACTTTTGTGGGAAAATCTAGTCCTATGGCAAAGCAGAGGTTTAGCCTGCGAAAAGTCGCAATATTTACCCCCAGGCGTCTCCTCCGATCAGGCATCGTAAGCATTTAGACAGGCGCCTATGTAGAGGAGCTGAACACAGTTAACTCTTGTCTAACAGGAAAGAAATGTAATTTTAAAATATGCTTATTTCTTAGTGCATAAAGATGTTTTAAACATTTGAACAGCACAAACATTTTTTTTTGGGCTAAGGGTAATATGTGAGCCATTACAAAGAATGCTTTTTTAGGAGAACAGTGAGTTTAATGCAAGCTCGCCAGTGTAAAACTGCCAGGGCTGCGCATATTCATCAGAGAGATCACTTCAGTTGATGAATTGCCCGCAAGTACGCCAGCACCTCGGATTTGGTTGATAAATTGATTTTTGGGCTCTGATTCCGGATCGCGAATACGCGCATGCGTCGAGCTTCAGATTTGACTTGGTGAATCAGCCTCCCCATGTTCCTCTATTCGGTTGGCCAATGTTCTAACAATGCATCCAATATTTTTGAGGCCACATGGGCACTTCAAAAGATTATTGGATTTTATGAATGCATGCAAGTTGTATTTCCAGTTGCTGTCTGGCACAGAGTATCAGGGAGTTGGTCTGATCATCTTCCTTTTCCAAGGAGATTCCCCAACATGGGCTTTCAACCTGCCTCAAAGAGTCCAAGTGCCCTCCTCAGTTGACAATTTTTTCAAATCCATGACTGTTCTGTATGCAGACCTAGACCTGGCTTCAACCTCAGAGACAAAGCTTTTCGGCCCTCACAGTGTCAAAGACCAGTGGAAAAATTTGCTGCAGAGTTCCACCATTGGGTGATTAATTCACAGTGCAACAAGCTAGCTTTCAAAAGCCAATTTCACACCATTTTTGGGATGCTGCCAAGTTGCCAAGCAGAGCATGGACAACGTTTTACTTGAACTCCTTTGACTATGCTGCTACTTCATGCAGTGCTATAAAGGGGTTTTCCAGACCTCCAATACACACAGCATGTGTGAATGTTTGTTTTACCTGGTTCTCCTGGTTTCAAATTTTCGTAGCTATTTAAACCAAGAAATTGAGTACTTCTACTAATTTGTGCGTGTAAATATGTGATGAAATTTGTGAAGAGAATTTACTTACAACAGCATGGTCTGTGTGTTTTCTATTTGGTAGTTTTCAGAGCAAAGCTTGTCAGAGCTATATCTGTATTCCATTGCATGTACTCTATAATACTCAAATGACCTTGTGCTCCTATATTTCTGTGGGCAATGTTGTGAATCTCTGAATTAATAATGGTGACTATAAAATACCGGAGACCTTAGGGTACAGCAACCATGTTCCACACATATCAGCCTCAGGAACAAAAAAAAAAACATGGCCTGGCTCTACAGTGAAAAGAAACGTTTTTTCACAGCCCATAATGGTCCAGATAACTGGCTGATAATAGTTTACTTTTTTGACTGAAGTACGTCTTGAATTAGAAGAAGATTAAAATAGAAAAGTTAATGTCACTTAATATGATGAATGCATGGCAAGTTTTCGTCAATGTGAAAATTAAGTTTTAAGATTTTTATGAAATGCACTGGACTTACTTTATTGACTTGTGATTCAAAAGCTATGGTAAACCACTGTGCATAAGTTCAAGGGATAATAATTAGGAGGATAGCAGTAGCAAAATAGATTTTGCACTCCAAGTTGCTATTTGCATTTGACCTCCATAAATACTAAAGTAAAATGGGATTACTGTGTAGTGTGGGTAGTTCTGGTATTAAGTTTGTAACCTTGCCTAGGACATTCATCAAACCCTTCTGTTCATTAAGCAGTTTTTAAGCAACATAAAATTTTAATTCGCTATTGTTAATTGACTAATTTACAATTTAAAAACTACTATTTTGGAATCATCATATTGTAAGGAAATTATTATTGAGAAAATTATAACTAATATATGAACAATAATAAAAAATAAACAATAAACTTCCAGTAAATTCTGAGGCTGTCATCAGCAAAAGAGTGAATATACAACAACTGCATACCAAAAAAAATATATTATGCACAGAGAAAAAAATGGCAGAAAAAAAAGTACATAAGTAATATTGATACAAATAACAGGTATCATCCTTACGCTCTTTGCTTCTCTGGCCAGCTCTTTTTAGCCCAAGAGTCCCTCAGGTCCAGAGAAGCATGTGTGCCATGGTGACAACGCTATGCAGCCTATAGATTCTTGTCAACCTAAAGAACAACATAAAAACTGACAGTTTCTGTCTATTTGGAGAACCACAACGTACAAATAGATAAAATAGATAAAAGACACAAACAGATCTTTGGTTAGAAAATATTTTTTGATTCAACACCCGATTTAACAACCCCACTACAAGATTCATGAGAAAATAAATATCAATTTTAGATGGAGATTTAGCTGCTAAAGATCATGGATATACAGGGAATTAAAGGGAGGAAGTAAATTAAATTAGTTGTGGCACAGTATTAATTGAAATAATTCATTTATCTCTGGGTTTTCAATCATTGATTTACTGTATTTCTCCTGCATATTAGGCCATAGGAAAAAAAAATAATTTGTAAAATTACAAAATATGAAACTCAGCGCACTTAATTGTGAAAGGCACCACATCTCATGAAAGGTATCAGAAACTGAAAATTAAAAGAATTTAAAATATCATAATTTATATATATTATTTTTTTTGTATTTGCATATTTGTGAATGAGTAATTTGGACTTGTATATGTTAAAACCAAAACATGAATAATATAATGAAATGCAATGTTATTTTGTATGTTGCTAACTGTAAAATGTAATGGCTATCAATCTTTACTTACATATAGCTGATAGATATAGGTAAATTATATTGTTGTAATAAATTCACTGTAATAAATTATTTTTGAAAAACAATGTTTTTGGTTTTTGACACTTGCAATTAATCAACCTCTCTATTCTTTGTCCTATAATGTTTGGCTTAGACATTTTCTTTAACCACCTGGGAGTTACACTGATGTCTAGATTTCTTTACCAAAAGCGGTACACTGTTTTTCATGAAATTTTTTTTAAATTGTAGACCTGTAAGTTACAGAAATATGTCCGAACAAGGGTCTAGTAGATATCATGAATATAAAAAAAAGTTTGAAACACACACACGCAGGATCGGGTATCGGGTAAGTATCTTATTTTAATTATTTTATAACACATTTGTCGTATAGGACGCACCAACTTTCCCCCCCCCCCCAGTTTTGGGGAAGAAAAAGTGCGTCTTATACGGCAAAAAATACGGTACTTTCATTTTTATTTCATGTTGTGTGGTGTTTTTGTACTGTAAAAACCACTTAAAAGCAGATTACATTGTAATCTGCTTTTAAATTTCCCTCCCAGACACACACAGCAGATAAAAATACTTACCATCTTATTACCACTGAGAAAAAGAAACAGAACAATATTTGTATAAGAAGCATATAATATAGAAAATAGTATATCATAAGCTGTTTTGGTTCTGCAAGATGCCATGCATCTTTTTATACAGTGATGTTCAGAAGGTATATATACTTACCGTATTTTTTGCACTATAAGACGAAATTGACCATAACACACACTTAGGTTTAGAAGAGGAAAAGCAAGAAAAAAAATATTCTGAACCAGTACCAAGGGTGTAGTGGGACGGGCACATACTGTTCCCCAGCTGTGTCTGTGTCCCTGCTGCTGTCATTATCCCCAATGTATAAGCCTGAAATTATAAGTTTATATAAATTTAAATTAAGTGTATTATCAGCTCTCTGTACCCTGAAAATGTGAAGTTTCTATAATAATCAGTGTAGGAGGTATGAAGGTTTACACATTGGGGGTAATAATAGCAATATGGACACAGACACAGATCTCATGCTGCTGCTGGTATACGAAGGGTAGAATTATTTCACAGTGCAAGATGGGCAGGGAGCAGCACAGCTGATCTTCGACGTCTATAGGACATGTCCACACTTGCACTGTGAAAAAATAATTCCCTTCCTATAGCAGCTGCATGAGATCTGTGTTTGTCTGTGCTGCTCTCATTACCCCAATGTGTAAACCTTCATATAAATGTAGTGCACTCTGTAAGATGCAGAGACATTTTCCCCCCACTTTTTGGGTGTGTCCTATGGAGCGTCTTATGGAGCGAAAAATACGGTATAATTTTCCTTCTTTATGCAAACCAATTGTACTAGTTAGGTTAAAGAATCTTCTTACTGGAAATCCACTCCTTACCCTCACAATCCAGTGCTATGTGTTGACAAAGATTAATGTACAAGCCACACCCCTCATGGTTCTCTCATGGTATCTCATACTTATGTAATTCCCTCCAGGGAATGTTTGAAGGAATGCCAGATCCCTTGTTCTATAATTTGAATCCATTATGTTCATGTCATTCAAATTAAAAAATTTAACTGCAACAATCTTTAAAAAAACGTTATGAATTCCAGGAAGCCAAATTTAGCAGATTCCCTAACCACTTTTAGGGAGACACAGGTAGTGAGCTTTTTTGCTGTCCACTGTTTGCAAAATTCATATCATATGTAAACATATAGAATGCTAAATTGCAAAATGTGCATTTGTATTCCCATTGGCAGCATGGTGGCTCAGAGGTTAGCACTCTGGCCTTGAAATTCTAGGTTCCAGGCCAAGACATTATTTGCATGGAGTTTGCAGATTCTCCCCTTTGCATGGGTTTCCTTCAGGTACTGGTTTCCTCCCACATTCCAAAAACATGCAGTTAAGATAATTGGCTTTCCCTCAAATTGACTGTAGACTGTGTTAATGACATTTGACTATGGTAGGGACATTAGATTGTGAGCCCCTTTGATGGATAGCTAGTGACGAGACTATGGACTTTGTAAATAGCTGCGTAGTATGTCGGTGCTTTATGGATATTGGATAAAAATAAAGTCCATAGTTTTTTTTTTTGAGAAACAGGGTAAAATGAACATAAATTTGTATGTGAAATATGCTGAAATAAGACATGCCAGCTTATTTCACTCATTCATGAAAAGCAAATAATTTGTCCTGCACTCCATGATAATGCCTTGTCATTTGGTTATGAAGGTAATATTTGTTACCATTAGATTGGCTGTATTTTTTATTCATCTGTTTGGTTGCAAATACATACAGGACTCACACTGGATACAATTGTATTGTAATGGAAACACCTGAATACATATGTTTGAGTGAGCTGAAATTTCATGCATTTCAACTTGTAATTCACTAAAAAACATTACATTCACTAAAGTTGCCAAAGTATTCTGATTTGGTACTCATTTTGCTTATCTCTAATAATATTACTTTACTGAATGCATATTTAACTGCAGAATTTGATAGGTAAAAATAAACATACCTCTAAACATCATAGAAGTTATGTTGTTTTTAATTCATTGCATGATATATTTTATCACTTTGCTGGAATAAACTGTGTTTATAATAGTGTGTAACCTATAATTTCAATTCATTTTTAAAAGCATACAGCACAAATATGAAAGCCTATTTAAATAATTTGTATACTGATGTATTGTGTTCATTAGCCACGTAAGCATAATGTGATGCTGTAGTCTCATTGTTTACCACTGCTTTAAAGCACAAAGCTACTGGAGTGCGTAGACTGGCAAATTGTCAAGTAACATTTTATGTTGTGCTGTTTCTAAATACTAGATATAAAATGTATTTGAGTCCCTCTGTGTAGACCATTACTAGTTTTATAACTGTGATCAAGCGCCACTTGAGTCTTAAGCAGGATTTCCACATTGGGGAAACTAACATTAGCACAGTCTCAGATGGAAAGCAGCAGTCTTTTTTTTTTCCTCTTTATAATTTTAAAAGGGTAGCTGGTGTAGTATTTATTTCAAATTAGAAACTTTTACTGGTCACAAAATAGGATTCTACTGTTCTCTCTATAAAGAGCAACAGACTTTTTTTCTCTCATAATCCTGTCAAGCCATTTTTTCTGGCACACATTCTTGGTGGGAAACTTTTACTAGTGCCTCTCTAAATCTATGTTTACTATTTAGGGATGGTTTTACTAAAAAAAATATAATTATTTCAAAAAAATAAAAAAAGACACAGCTATGCCACTTTTAAACCCTTTTAGCTGACAAACTTTTAAATTTAATCTGTCATTTTATGTCATTCAGTATGCTGCAATGCAGGTCAGTGGTCTCTACTATTTTTTATTTTTTATTTTTGAATATTGTGGATATGTTTTTGACATATGATATTTAGTCCCTGCCAACCCATGCTCTTCAACCTCATACATTTAATCTGCTAGAAAGGTTTAAAAGGCTGGGTTGTAGAAGGGTAAGTCACAAAATTAAAAAGTGAAAAAAGGAAGTTTGTGTAAAGGTGTCATATAGAGATACCAGAAATAATGGACATCAGCCCCTCTAGTACATCCAAGTCATTAACACCATACAGATACTTTCCTTTAATATACATTTGGTTGGAGTTACATTTTAGTAATAGATGATACTTCATACAGCTAAAAAAAATAAACAGTTAAAAAATTGATAAGCAATTCACCTTGATCATCAGCCTATCATCAGCCTATTCTCTTGCAGCATAAATAAAACTCAGACTGTTGAACAAAGGGGCAATTGTGCAATTCAAAAGAGTTCTGACTGGATAAAGCACTGATCCTGTTTCTCTCGGCCCCAATGATGTTATGCATAAAGCTAGAGATGTCCGATATTAGGACACACATGTAGGGCAATTTTTCTAGATCAACGTTTCTCAATCTTTTTAACATAGGGGAACCCTATTCAGGTCTTTAGGGAACCCCTGCTATAATTACTATATCCATAGCTCACATTATAGTTGAATGGTGATCAGAGGGAAGAATGCCTCTTATATTGCTAGCCACAGAGAAGAATGTCACCATTACAGGTACCCAAAAAAGAATCATTGGTGTCAGTTAAACTGAACTGAGAGTCGCAAACTGTTTAATGCTCAAGGAACCCCTCTGAGTAATACCAAAAACAACAAAAGCAAAAAGAATGGGACTTTTAAGGCATCCAAATCAATCCAAATTCATGCATTTAAAAATTTTAAATATAAAGTAATTAGTTGTCATTCATGTAAATGTGGCATACAGTATATACGTTGAACATCAGGTAGGAAGGAGGCCTAATTTATTAAAGCTATCCAAGACAGGACAGCATACACTTTCCACAGTGAAGCTGGGTGATCCTGCAAAGCTGGAATGGATATGGTCCAGGTATCAAAACATTTGCTAACAAATAGCAAAGGACTTTCCATGCCAGGTTTGCTGGATCACCCAGCTTCACTATGGAAAGTGTATCCTCTCCAGCCTTGGAGAGCTTTTTTAAATCAGGCTCAGGGTATTGTGCTGTCCATCGACTATCCTTGCTTAATTGAATGAAGATTGTTGTATTTCTTGGCCCAAGCAGTCCGATCCTCAGATCCTGTCTGGCGCCGGTCGGCCATCTCGCCCACATGGCTTTGTAGATCCCACCTGCATTCTCAACACCCATTATCTGCTACTGAGGCATAGAGATAGCGAGGCAATACAGGCACCATACTACATAGTGGATGAGGCAATAGTGGATGAGGCATAGTGGATGAGATCCACCTAACACCAGGTGTTCATTTTGCCCATGCTGTATTGTTACCACAGGGCTCCATTGCAACAATTTCCATACCTACACTGACAGGCTCTCCACAAGACAGAAAAAGGATCCAGCTGCAACATTAAATTTAAAGTAAAAATATTTTATTCTTTCTTTACTCATGCATGAGAATTACACACATGTGTCTTCTTGCCAAACAAAGATACTAGCGGACATCTTTAGGTCTCCTATCCCTACAACATCAGGATACTCCAAGGCCTTTCAATATATTTCACAGTGAATAACCGTTCTATATTACCCCTTGGGATAACCCATTATTCTACCTCTCTAATGGGCCATAAACAATTGTACATAACTGTTTATTACAGGAATCCCACTGCAAAAACAGCTGTATCTCCTAAGATTATTACCACAGAGAACAACTTTTTTTGATCTCCATCCTAATTTATTGAGTCAAAAAGAGTTGATTGATCCTTTAAAGGCGATTTTAGGCACCACTGCAATTAGCTTCTAGCAAGACTTATTTTAGAAATAACTTTGGTGGACATATGTAATAATATATGTATCTGATGTATGAAGGGGATTAAATACTAATTAATCACTGAAGATTTTTTAGACCTCTCATCAAATCAGCAGAAAATCCAGCTTTAGGGTCCAAACATAATTCTGGATATTGTGCCCTTGGGGTTTTCTAGTCTCGGTATTACACTAGCTCTTGAATTACACTTTTCTTCATCATATATAAGCAATGATCAATCCGGTATGATGTGGTAAGCCCTCTAGAGGCAGCTCCTTTTTTCACTGGGTGAAAAATGTAAGTGTTATAAATCCAAGGGGTATCTTTTTGACACCATCTACTCATTCATTAACCTCCCTAGTGGTCTAATTCTGTCCAAATTTCCATGCAAAAAGCGGTACAGTTTTTTGCAAGGAAATAAATTTTTCATTGTAGGCTGTAATTCTTAGGCATAACTCACTGATATATATTACATTTATTAAATTTAATAATAAACTTTAAATAACAAAAACAAAAAGCTGTTAAAGAAAAAATATTAACAAAATATTTAAACGTAATGTAACTATATAGTAGCATATATAGTATATATATAATATAATTATATATATATATTATAAGAATCAAACCTCTAACGTATCCAGGAATCCTTTCGCTCTGAGCTTAATAACTTGCGTTCTGATTTGGGATCCAGGATTGATCCCACGTACAACTCCACACTCATACACATTCCACCCTCATTCAGCAATTGTTTTATCAGGATGATCTAGAACAGTGATTTTCAACCACGTTGCTGCAGCACACTAGTGTGCCATGAGAAATCTTCAGGTGTACCATTGGAAATTATCAAAGTCAGGTGGATCACCATGGCTACGCGAGTCGATCGTCGAGCCTTGGCTGAGTTCTGGCTTTGCCCACTCAGGTCAGCAAGGGTTGCCATAATTCCTCGTATGTGGTAGCACAGGGCCCGTAGTGTGACAAAGGAATACAGAGGCTGCTCTCTCTCTCTGCTCTCTCTCGTTGGGTGAGTCATATTGCACATTATCTAGAACTTTTTTTTATGTATATTCTTATAAATTGAAGGTATTTACTTGTTTCTATCCCTGTATCCAGTATCTTGATTTTTAGTGGTTATAAAAATTCTAACTTTCCGAGGATATAAATTTATAGTTTTTTTTTTGTTGAGTGACTGCTACATGTCACTTGACAAATATTTGACAAAAGCTTTAAAGTTGCCTCATTTTTGTTCTAGCATTTTTGCTCAGATCAAATATTTAACAGTTTTCATTATCTTGACAGGAAAACATTCTGCTACGGAAATGCCTTTGACTGTACCTCCTGGTATTCTCCCAAGACATTCACCCCCCCCCAGTACACCCCTAGGGGAATTTTTATACCAGTGGGAGCACCTTAAGGCCGGTCCCACCATCTCTGGTATCATATGACCCCCCCTCCCTTTCTATCCACCTATCTATCCAACCTTCTCCCAACCCATTATCCATTCTATTCCCTTCCCTCCATCCCCCTTTTTGTCCATTTTTGTTACTAGCTATGGGTCTAATCAAAATTGTCTCATTTATTGTTAAAGGCCTCAACACTCCAGAGAAATGCTCTATCCTCCTGTCAGATCTTCACAAACAGAGGGCTCAGATCGCATTTATTTAGGAAACCTATTTCCGTGGTGACCGCATACCTAATGTTAGCCCTGTGGGTTGTGCTGGCGCTGCAGCTGCTAATTGCAGGCACAGGCGCCGGGTCCTATCTTTCAAGTAGAATAACCCCAGTACCTGTGTTCAATGCCAGAGTTTCCTTCCTGCTGGAAACTTGCACTGGTGTTTGAGCTGGCGTGGGTGTGTCTTTTTTCATCTATGAGGCAACACATACACGCTCTCTGTTTCTACAACCTATGACTGTATCTCTGCTAGTATTTAAAGGCACTTCCTACTACAGAAAGTTGCCCGAGCAATCCCATGGTTTTAGCTTGTCTAACTCCTAGTGCAAAGGTGCTTCTTCTTCTGTCTGCTTTGCTGTGTACCGGACCTTGTTTAATGAACCCTTGGACTTTGCCTGTTTGCCGTCTGACCCTGACCTTGGATCTTGTTCATGGACTTTGTCTGATTGCCACCTCCCTCTTGGCCATGCAAGCCCCCTCGGTGCTTGCACCGAGTACCCTGACCCCCCTGGTCAGCTGCCACTGACCCGAGGATCGCTCTGGAGTGGCACCTGGCAGCTACCCTGCGGCCCAAGCCTATCCTCACCATCAGAGGCTCTAGTGAAGACCTGGTAGCGGCTTAGTTACGCCCCTCCGGAGCATACCCAGTCAGTGGCACAGTGGGTCCACACCCGTGTGCATTACACCTAACCTCACGAATAGGAGATACCTGCTGGCATACCACAGCTGCACCAGGGATTCTAAGTTGAAAGGTGTGAGTATCTTGTTGTCTTCCTCTATTAAATGGCAACTTTAAGAGAACAGTTGTTGTGCTGAGCGGAGATATGTGTTTCTCAAGGGTCACCTGGATGATTGCTTGGTTACATTTGCTGCTATTTACTTACCAAATACCAACCAAGTGGCCTATATGGCTCAGCTATTGGAGGATTTGAACAGTTTTGATGAGATCATTCTTATATTAGGTGGAGACTTTATTTTCGGCCTAGATTTCTCCTTAGAGATCTCAAATTGCTCTCTTGGCTCCAGTCCTTGTACTGGGGGAAGAGTTACGAATTGCCTCTTCCAACATGAATTGATGGATGTTTGGCACCTCTTTCATCCCTCTTTTCATCCCTAACTTCACTTTTATCTTATCTCCCCACTGTTCATACTCAAGAATCAACCAATTTTTGGCTCACCCATTCGGAACTACATAGAGCCACTTGTTCCATTGGATCAATTACTTTTTCAGGCCATATTCCAATTTTTCTGAGCTTGGAACTATCTCATAATGAACCTAAGGTATGGAGATGGAGCCTGAATGAGTGCCTTCTTTAAGATATGGTGGCTGCGACTGAAAAATCCTTGGAGTTTACCCATTACTTAAACATTAACAACACTCCGGGTAGTAATCTCATGGTAATATGGGAAGCACACAAAAAGTCATTACAGGTAATTTAATTCAAACATGGTTCTAAGTTAAAACCAACTTGCCAGAAGGAAATTGAGGACTTACTATCCCAAATACAAAAACTAGAACTTTCACATAAAAAGACCAAGGATGACACTCAAGCAAAAGAACTTTACATTCCCAGGGAAAAATTGGCATCCTTATACATGGGTAAAGCCAAAGCTACTTTGGCTAAATGTCGAAGAGCTTTGTAAGAATATGGAAACAAAAGTAGCCAAATGTTAGCTAATGCCCTCAGGGAACAGAGAACATGCTACTTTGTTCCCTTCCTCTCTGATAAAAAGGGTAAAAAGATTTTTCACACCAAGGACATTGCAGAAAAGTTTCGCAAATACTACCTAGAACTATATAATCTCCCTCAGCCAACATCACCATTCTCCAGGGAACATACAATGGTGGCAGCCAAGGCATACCTGTAAGCTTCAGAGAAGCCCTCTATCCCTGCGGATTAACGCGAGATTTTGGAGGCACCACTTTCTATAAAGGAACTTAAACAACTGATTAAAACTACCCCTAACAGAAAGGCCCCAGGCCCCGATGGTCTAACGCTGGCATATTATAAGACATTTTTAGACAAACTAGAACCACATTTTATTCAAGCCTTTATTCAGTAGCAGAAGGTGTGGAGATGCCCCTGAATTCTCTGAGGGCTATGATCACTGTGATCCCAAAAGAAGGATTATCGTCCAATCTCGCTGCCTAATGAAGTCTTAAAGCTCTTTACCAAAATTCTGGCTTCTAGATTGCTCACAGCTTTGCATAAATTAATGCATTTCAGTCAGGTGAGATTCATGCCCTCTAAAAAAGCCAGGGACAACACGAGCAGGATTATAAACTGATATCCCTCACGCCAGAACCAAAAACATTCCTTTGATGCTATTGTCCACAGGCGCAGTGAAGACATTTTACTGAGTTTATTGGGTCTTTATCAGACGTTATTACACATCGGTCTGGGCCCCCACATGCTTTCCTGGATAAGAGCCATATACTCCCATCTGTCTCCAACCGTTAGAGTGAAAAGTTCCTATTCAGATCCACTTCCTATTTTCAATAGTAAAAGACAAGGTTGCCCCCTATCTCTACTAATCTTTATATTGACTCTAGAACCCCTTGTTATGGAAAATTCGAGCAGCTCAGGAAATTAAAGGATTGGAAATAGGGAACTCAACATAAAAAATCGATGCATACGCAGATGATTTGCTCTTGGCTATTTCAAACCCTACATATAGTTCGTTCAATATCCAACTTTACAAATAATTTCTCTAAATCTGCTGCACTTAACATTTCACTCCCAGAAGAGACACTTTCTTTGATGAAACATGCCCTTAACTTTACTTGAGAATCTGACTCAATTACCTTTTGGGCACCAAAATTCCCCGGGACTTATCTGAATTGTTCCCTTGTGTTTCTCTCCCTTATTAGGTAAATTAAACTCAGACTTGACTAGATGGGACAAAATTTCTTTTTATTTGTTGGGCTGAATAAGCATTGTTAAAATGAATATACTCCCATGATTCCTTTATTTTTTTCAAAGTCTACATGTAGGAATCCATGGCTCATACTTTGGAAACCTGACTGTGCGCATATTCAAATTTATTTGGCAAAACAGGTCCCCTAGACTAAACAGAACACTACTTATGCATTCTAAATTGGCTGGGGGACTGGGGGTCCCGAATTTCTTTAAGTATTACATTTCAGCTCACTTATCTAGAGTCATTGACTGATTTCGCTATCGTCAACTTAAAAAAATGGGTATTATTAGAACAGGCATTTTGCCACATACCATTAAACCTACTATCATTGCTCCCCAGGCCTCCATCACAATCTGTGAAAACCCATCCCTCAATAGGATGTACATGGGATATATGCCTCAGATATCTCTATAAATGGGAAGTCTCACACTCTCTATGACCCTTAAATTAATAAATGTCAATGTATGTAGGGCCCATCAGTTTCTGACTTCTGGGAGATGGATTGACAGGACAGACATGGGCTCTCAGCCCCTAGAGTTTGAGTAATGGAGATCGATCCAATTATTTCACTTTCTGCACTCACTCAGTTTCGGGGGAAAGGTTCTGTAGACCACGCACCTCATTTTAGGAGATCTGTGAGGAAGAGGGAGGAGTAAGACATGTACTTTCCCTGATATATACATTCCTTTAAGATTCCGACCCTGAAATCCACCCCCCCCCCCCCCCCTACGTTTTGGGATAGGAAGCGGATTTAGGGATTACACTTACAAGTGCTCAGAGGGAAAGAATACTATTTTGGACTCACAAGGCGTCCATCAGTTGTAGATTCCAGGAATTATGCTATAAAAGTGTCTCCAGATGGTACCTCACCTTGGCTGGACTCCACTGGATTTTTCCAAATGAGTCTGTAAACTGTTGAAGATGTCAGGCACCTTACTCCTCATTCTGTGTGAATGTCCAAACTTGAGGAATTTCTGGAACTCAGTTCAGTCATTGAACAATTGACTGATGCCCATATCCCAGATGATCCTGCTTTCATCCTACTACAACACAACTCCTTCTCTCCCAAAATGTACAATTGGTCAGTGCTCAGACACTTAATTGTAGCTGCTATATCTTGTATTTCGACATATTGGAGGAAGACAGAACCTCCACAGCTGTGGCTGTGGTTCTGGCAGGTCCACAAAATTTAAAGGATGGAAGATCTCATCTCATCCGCTAGAGGTACGAGTAAACAATTCTAGAACACATGGTAATATTGGTCTGAATTCTCTTCTTCCTCAAGAATACAGGGATCAGTTGGGCCGGATACAATCTGAGGCCCCATGGAATTGATGCTCTACCCATACCACACCTCTACGATCCACATTAAATGTTTGTTTTTGTATGCTGCCTCCTTATTACCGCATGCACACTCTCCTCCTGAGGTAAGCAAGCTTTTACATTATTTTATCTACTGCTGTGATAAGAGGGCATATTCCTTCTATTTTAAAAGCTGAAAGATTTAAGAAAACAAATGACCATCATTGTTTTTTATAATAAATCATTAAAGACAAAATTATAACATTATATATTTTCCCCACTAACACAGAACACATTAACCTACAACAAAATGGTGTCTTTATAATTTGTTCCTGTGTGCAGAATAAAGTTTATTAATCCATGTGTGCTTCATAAATCATTCTCAGTAGCAAAGGCAAAGAAGGAAAACATCTATTTTACGTAGAACCTTTTAGTACCTATTTAATATTTAATGAAATAAGGTGTTATTTGTCAATAAAAACATTTAAAGAATGTGAAACATTCAACCTTAAAAAAGTCAACAAGCCCAGGTTAGTTTACCTTGATAAAGAATAATGGATCAATTTTGATGCTTGAAAAATCAAAGAATGCTTCAAAACTAAGAAAACAAGAAAATATTTTAATTTGTTAAAAAGAAAGGAAAACCACACACTGTTGTTTTTGCTTGAAAAAAATAACACAGCTAATCTAATTCTTTGAAGAAAACTATTAATAAAAATTTAGATATTTACATTGGAGGAGCAAAGAGTAAAAAATCAATCACAGTGATGTACAACATGGAGACCAAGGGCTAAATGCACCTAGTGCATACAGGGTAATTATTAAAACCAAGAGACCCAGCTGAAGGCTTTACACTGTTGCATGACAATTCATGTTATGCAACTTAAAACACTGTGGTATCATTTATTCTTATTTCCCATTCATGCCAATCCAGTCTGTGTGTGTTAATGTGTGTGATAATGTGTATTACCTTGCATTGTGTATCTTTAAATGTACATGGTTTCAAAGTTTTATATAGTACATGATGTGTTTTGCTGTATTGGAGTGCCTTTGCACAATTTACATTGAGATGTCGTTTAATGCACATCAGTGGAAACCCAGGCTAAAATATCCCCTTGATGTACTCCTTTAATCTTGCATGCATTAGCATAAGAAAAATGGTTTGCTTTTACCTCTGTAGTGATATAGACAGATCTGTGCTGAAAATATTTTATATATATACATTGATTTGAGAATAGAAAATTTACCTATGCATTTTTTATACGTAATTATTGATTACTTAACTGAGAAGTTTTTACAAAATTTACATTAGGCTTATCGGCATAAGCTTACAATAAAACAATGTTTATGAAGTATTTTTTTTAGGCTTAGATTGGGTGTTTTTGTGCTGTGGACTTCTTTACTACATTCCAGGTTTATTATTCACTATTGCACAAAATAAATACCCACATCCAGTTTGTGAGGACAAACTTTCACTACATTTCAGCAAAGATTTTGGCAATGATGGATGACAATATCAGAGCTTTTTATGGTAATATGAATGATGAAACTAATGGAGATGTCAATTATATAGGAAACATGTGACTTAAAGACATGGGTTTAACATAAAAAATTACTTTTGCATGCAATCTGCAAATATTTTTGTGAAAAGCCTTTTTCTAGATATTTAGATATTCTAGTTATTAAAATGTTTCTACTTCTGCAAGCCAGTGTTCTCTTTTACCTACAACAGACCCTGGGATAAAACATGTATTTACCACAATTTATTCTTGTCATTGGTCACTTTTTTAAATTTTAAATATTGGGGGGGCGTGTCTGGCCGGCTGCAGGATGGCCGCTTGATCTCTTTGCTCTATACATGTAGGAGTCATTAGCTACTATTTCAGCGTCTTTTATCCTCTTATCTCTGGAATTTATTGTACCTTCTGGTGGCCCTTGCCCTTCGGAGCCGGGAAAGCATGACAAAAAGAAAGAAGACAAAACCGGAGCCGCGGAGACTCACCAGTTTTTTCAAGTCACAGGACATGACAGACTCTCAAGATGGAGTGGGATCGAGGCCTCCCTCTCCCTCAGCAACTCCGGATTCTCCTGCTTCTCTGTCCTCAGAGGAAATAGGATCTCCCTGCTTACGGTAGTAATTGGTGAACCCCAAAAATCGCATAAATGCTTTCAGATTTTCGGGCCGATCCCAGTCCAACACCGCACGGACCTTTTCAGGATCCATACGAAAACCTGAAGATGAGATTAAGTAACACAGGAACTGCACCCCCTGGAACTGTAAAAACACACTTCTCCACCTTCACATACAATTTATTCTTTCTAAGGATTTGTAACACTTGTTTCACGTGGTCCTGATGAGTCACCATGTCTGGAGAATAAATTAGTATATCATCTAGATACACCACAACAAACCTGCCCACCAGATGATGAAAGATGTCATTATTGAAATGTTGAAAAACCGCAGGAGCATTGGTTAACCCAAAAGGCATTACCAAATTCCCAAAATGACCCTCAGGGGTATTAAAGGCCATCTGCGATTCATCCCCCTTTCTGATCCTTAACAGATTATATGCCCCTCTTGAATCCAATTTTGAGAACACCTTGGCGCCGACAATCTGATTGAACTCTGGGATTAAAGGAAGAGGGTAAAGGTCACGGACAGTAATACGGTTAAGCTCCCGGAAGTCCAAACATGGCCTAAGAGTTCCGTCCTTTTTCTTAACAAAGAAATGCCCTGCGGCTACTGGACATTTGGATGATCTAATATGACCTTTAACCAAACTCTCGGTGATATATTCTTGCATGGCCGCTCTTTTAGGTTCAGAAAGATTATACAATAGAGACTTGGGCAACTTGGCTCCGGGAATAAGATTGATGGGGCAATCATACTCCCGATGTGGAAGTAACTCCTGGTCTCTACTTTCAGAGAATACATCAGAAAACTCAGAAACAAAACGAAGGTACAACCTTAGTGGTTACAACAGAAAGCGATGTGTTAAGACAGATGTCTATGCAATAATCACTCAATCAAGAATTTGTCTCGCTTGACAATCAATGGTAGGATTATGTTTGCTTAACTATGGTAAACCTAGTACAAACGGAGCAGACAGACCCTCCAGCACAAAGCACGAGATGGATTCTTGATGAAAATCACCCACCTTTAAACGTATGTCCTGCACCATTTGTGACAAACATTTCTGCGTGAGTGGAGCGGTATCAATTGCAAACACTGAGATATTTTTGTCTAATGCACTAGTTGTTAACCCATGCATATGGACGAACTGACCATCAACTAAGTTAACCCCTGCCCCACTGTCAATAAACACTTCAATTCCCACAGTTTTGGAGTCTAGCGCCACCTTTACTATGTGCTGTTCTTTAGGTATAGGCAGGCTTCCTTGTTGTTGTTGTTGTTGCTGTGAATGTTTTGTTATTACTGTATTGATATTTTTATACTCTTTTTCTTACTGTTTCCTTTTTATTTTTGTATTGTAATTTTCAAAAACTATCAATAAAGAAATATTGAACAATACATTTTAAATATTTAAAAGCAAATTGGACCTAGCCTGCCCCCAAAGACCACTTACTTGATAGGTTCTGAGATGCGATTTTGATTGACAACTTCAATGATATGGGTGAGATATTGTAGACTCTACAACTCTACAATATATCACCCATACCATTAAAGTTGTCAATCACATTCACAGCTCAGCAACTTATGTAGCAACTTATTCAAATTCATACAGAAAATGTATTGTCTTTTGTTATCTAGATAACAGTACACTAACTCAGTGAATTATGTTGAAATTAGTATATTACCTCATCTTGTTAAATAACTATGATTACTTACTGTCTTTATACTTATACTGAGCTTTCAACTAATTATCATTTGTATTTATACAATATCTCATATATAGGTAAATATACATAAGTTTATAAGGATCACTCTCTTCAAATTGATTGGTTTGTTTTGCCATCAATTTATACACACTATTCTAACAGTATATCTCTCAAAATGTATGTTTAGTACGGTCTCCATGTTTTGCTTTTTTGGTTATTGCTATAGTCTATATTAGCTTGTGTTATTGCTGTACTGTGAATAATGTTATAAAAAATAAATGTACATTGTCATGAATAAAAATAAACAAAGAACAAGGAAATGTTAGAGTTTTATTTCTAAATGTCCTTTGGTCTGTGGCTTCACATTATTGTTTTATATGGTGCTCCTTGTAGAGTCCTAATAATCTCATAATTTGCATTAATAAAGACAATAAGACACAGTTTAAGATTTGACTCAAACACAGACATTCCTAGCCCATTGGTGCTTTATGTTATACAATTTCCAATTTACTTTCAGCAAGATCATAAAGAATGATTTTCCTTTTGTGATCTTCAAGCTCCATACATTTTACCCTCAGATATTGAATATATCTCAGCAATTTTATTGACAAGATAACTTCAGAATATTGAATTCTAGAGGTACTTTACACAATACTTTAATTGCTTCTATTTGTCTAATTTAAGCATGACTATAAAAGAATTGAAGAGTCTGACTTAATGAACAAACAGTATTTACAAACAGTGAATATACATTTCAGGTAATATAATTTTTTTTCTTTCAAGATAAATATCTTTATTTGAGAATCATGGAACTCCTTGCAATACTTTTATTATCAGCAAAATGTTAACTAAACATGGCCTTCTTATTATTTCATCTAATCATTTTAGACGTGTTATAATGTATGTTGAATGTTTAGCTAATATTTTGAACATGTTACCTGTATTTTTCAGCAATGTTAGGTCTAAAATTTCATAGTCCAATTTTTCTTTTATCAGTTATTAAAATTTTAAATTATTTAGGTTATGCAGTATATTCAATTATGCAGTATAAACAATTATGTATGACAAGCAAAAATGTGTGTTACTTTAACCACCCTGTTGGTATTCCCGAGTCTGGCTCAGGGTGAATTTTACATACCAAAAGCATTAACCCCAAACCACACTCTGGGTAGGAAAAGAAAATCCTACCTGCTCCCCTCGATGTAGAGGCGTCCTCCACGATCCCTGGCCGGCTTCTGCATCACTTCCCCGATGTGATCGATGTGATAGGATCACAAAACAAATTTCCACACTAAACAATGTACCGCTTATGACATAAAAATAAACATATAATCAGACTGCCAGGGGGGTTAAGCAAGGGCAATGTTGGGGATGTTACAAAAACAATGATAAAGAAGTAACTGAGCAAGCAGTATGTGAAGAGGAGGTCATGGAGGGTTTGATGGTGGACAATGTGTGCATGAAAGGACTGCAGAGGATATGGTAGAAGGAAGTATGTTGAGAGAAGAAATGCAGAGGGTAAAGAGCAGGCAGTAAATGGAGTATACACTTTTTTTTTTACTAACTAATTTAAATGCCTTCCCTGTGTTCATCAGATACACAGCACATACAGCATTTACAGTGTGATAGAAGTAATATGAGCAATTTTATACCAGATTAGTATCAGATGATCTACATTTACTTTGGAAATCCAAAACCCCACAAAAAAAACTGGACCATAGCATAAACATAAGCAACAGTGTTGTTGTAATTATAGTAAAGCAAAGTATTACTTTAGTACTTACAAACTGTATTGCAAAATTTTCCTGGATAGATAACACTGGTCAACAAACTTTTTCTTGCCAAACAGATTAAAGTTATTTTAGGTTATGTTTGATGCACAGATTCCAAATATAGTATTGGTTTTGCTAGATTGGCTCTAGTTTTTGAAATAATTACCTCAATAATAACCTCATAGAAAACTAATGAAACATGAACATTTAGCACAATTAAACTAGATATGCCTAAGTATACAAAATTAATTTTCTGAAATACCTAATGTCAATATATTCTATATTCAGTATATTTACAGAACTAATCACAAAGAAGTAATTGAAAAAACTCAGTTTGTATGATTTCCTTTTATGCTGATGATCAGGACAATCACGTTGAAGGCTCCAGCAGTAGTCTGCCATCATGTGTCTATCCCACCTGTCCTGATACTTTTCTTCAATCACCTTTATATCGTGAAGGAACCTCTCCCCTTGTTCCTCACTAAATTTGCCAAGGTTTTCGGGAATTTTTTGCAAATGGAGAGAGTGTACCTTTCTGCTCATAGTAGCACCCAGTTTTTTTTTACCAGTTCTTCATAATTTTTTGCTGTATGGTTACTAAAGAAGTTCCTGACAACCATGACATGATTTTTCTTTTCTTTTAGCCTGGATGCTAAAAGTTCAGATGTTTGTTTTGACAGACTTTGACAGGTCACATATTAAATCACTGAGCTCTTCTTGGGGGAACTGCTGGTATGAATAAACACTTCCTTCATAGTCACTTCTACTACTAACCCCTTGATTACACTCCAAACCAAACCCTGTATATCCTCCATGTCGGATACATGAATATCAGAGAGAGGACTGAACACTGGTATGGGAACATCAGCACCATGCGGCACAGCTCGTCTTGCTGATTTCAAATCAAGGTACTTCCACTTGTTTTTCTTGTAACGATTGAAACCTTTTACATTCACAGCACTAAAATAACAATGTTTCATCTCTGTTTTTGCTGAGAATATTCACCACAAATGTAGCAAAAGACATTGGTGTCATTTAAACTTCTTGAAGAACTAATTTTTCGCTAAAAAAAAAAAAGTATGAATAAAAAGAAGGCAAATGAAAGTTTCATGAAAATAATGCTACATTTAATATATACAATGCAAAACATTGGTGTAAATAAAGATTGATACTAATATGCTATGTTTACATTTGTTGTTGGTAAAATCGTCTATTCCAAATCCTGTATCACAAGAACTAGAGCCGATTCAATGAAACTGATGCCATTTCTGGATTCAGCAGACTTGAAATACACTAAAAACTTTGAAAAATCTTTTGAATAAATTAGCTGTTTATTGTTCCTCAAAAGACCTTAAAGTCTTTATAGGGTTGGTGAAAAAGAAAAAAATTCATTTTCTCATTTTACAACTTTTTTTTGTTTTTCGTTAATTGCAAAGCCCCAATACACAGTTTCACCACCAAAGTTGCTGGGCGGAAGTGGTCAAGGGAGTCCATGGAAACATGCTAAAAGTAAAAAAATAGAAAAAAGTATAAAGGTATTTTGTAAAAAAAAAAAATTTAAAACATTCAGAAATATTTAGAGATAAAACAATGTTCTTTTTCATAAATAATTCATCTGGGACTTGTCCCCATGGGTCCCACGGCTCCCCAGCAATTTCACTCATGAAAATAGGATATTAGCAGTGAAAACAGCTTCACAAAAATCTTCTGTACATTTTTATTTTCTTATTAGGCAAATAGATGTAATCCCAGATTTCACACTACATATTGATTTCTTCTAATTCCCATTTGTAACATTTCTCCCAGGCCTTATACTCCACACCTCTATTCAACCCTTTTCTTATTACTCCTTTTCTCCATATCCCTTCTCTGATGTATTTTTCCATGTCACCTTTAAACCCCCTCTTTCATCTGTTCTTATCATTTGCAACATACCTAGTAATTTGTCATTTTTGTTTTACACATGAGCATTATTAGAAATGCAATACATTGTGGAATACACAGAATAAATTATGCACACACAAAAAGTGTTATGCAGCCTATAATTTGTTACATATGATGTTCATTGTATCTCTTCTATGGTATATTATACCCTACATAATACATTAACATGAACTGCATGTCATGCACGGAGAGACAGGACCACTAGGGGGCGCTAAGGCTTGCACAAAGGTGGTGTAAGCCCTGAGCAGGGCCAAGGCACAAAGTCTAAGCAGTAACCATGTGGGCTAAACACGGTACCAAATCACAAAGCAGAAGGATATTTAAGGAAAGCCGGGGTCAAGGCAGGCAACAAGCAAGAGAGAGGCCAGGGATCAATTCCCAGGCATCCAGAAAACAGACCACAGTGACACAGGGGCCAGTGTGGGCACAGGGAACATAGGAGACACTGGAAGCAACAGGAGGCACAGGTGACTAAGGGATATCCACAGACTGACAGGAACACTGGAACAGCACAGGGAACTTACTGGACAGCGATGGGTTAACGCAAGAGCTGGACAGAGGAAACACTGAATTAGCCAACAAGTGTACAGAAACCAGCTCACAGAACTAGGGGCTCGGCACAATGGAGACACGTTGCACGAACACAGAGTGCAGTCTGTGAGTGTCACGTTCCCTTCCCTGATTGAGGTTAGAAGATCTGTGAGACAAGCTGCAAGTGAGGTTATCTGACAGTCTCTTTGTTTCTACTTGTTTCTGTGTTGTTGTATATAATGACCACACCCCTTGTATCAGCTGCAGCTGGTGGTCATTACTGCGTCTCCATTTAGTCTGTCCTCACACTTCATGCTATGCGGTTGATATTCACTTCTGGGATGTGAAGAGCTGGTGTGTTGTCCTCTTCAGGGTTCCTGCTCCTCCATTTGCTATTTAAGATAAGTTGAACTACTTTTGGTGTTTTGTTGTTCTTTTGTTGTTACTAGGCCTCAGGGAGACTGGTTCTTTCATCAGGGAAGGAACCAATAGTCTCAAGCCCAGTCACTATTCCTAGGGCAATTCAGGGCTACTAGGGCCTAGGTTCCAGTATATGAATATTCTCACCTTCAGGGGATATTAATACTGTCAGGAGTCAGGGCTAGGTTAGGGTGTCCGTAGGGGGTGACCGTTTCCTTCTCCCTTTGAAGGCCTAGTCCCTTGTATTTATCCTTCTGTTTTCCTCCCCTCCCTATTATCCGTGACAGAGAGCCAGCTAAAGAGCCTGGTCAAGAAGCTGTTTTCTGATTGGCAAGTGGATTGGATGGAATTGATAAAGCTTTTAAACAGAGGTACGCCCAGCATCAGAACTACTCGCATGCGCAGGAGAGAGATGCCTTTGCTTTAGTGAGGAAGGGGTAAGTGTGACACTGCATTTGAATGTCATTTTGTACAACGTGCTTTCTCAATATCTGTAACACTAAGAAGTAAACTTGACCCTAGGAGCAGTAGCATCAGGCAGAGGCCATAGAGTGGCACAATGACAGAGTCTCGAGTTGGCAACAGCATGAGTAGGCCACAGAGTGGCACAATGACAAAGTCTGGAGGTGGTGGCAGCATCAGGAGGCTACAGAGTGCCACAATGACATAGTGTGGAGGTGGCCGCAGCATCAGGAGGATAACACAGAGTGGCAAGTTGACATAGTGTGGAGATGGCAGCAGCAGCATCAGGAGGATACCACAGAGTGGCAAGGTGACATAGTGTGGAGATGGCAGCAGCAGCATCAGGAGGATACCACAGAGAGGCAAGGTGACAAAGTGTGAACATGGCAGCAGCAGCATCAGGAGACCACAAAGTGAACGAAGGTGGGTGAAGGAAGGAACACTTGGCATCTGATGTGTGGCATCAGCAGCATCAGGAGACCACAAAGCTGACAAAGGTGGGTGAAAGAAGGAACACTTGGCATCTGATGTGTGGCATCAGGCGGGGACTTGACTCCGAGGGGCTCTCGCTTCTGGCTCCAAGTGCCCAGCGCACGCCGGGTGCGACCCGCTCTGAGGACAGTGACAGGTGGGGAGTTTGACTGGGGCTGTACATCTGTTAAACGGTAATGCAGGTGTCCTAAGGCAATATCAGGGAGGACAGAAACCTCCTGTGGAGCGGAAGGGCAAAAGCTCGCTTGATCTTGATTTTCAGTCTGCATACAGACCGTGAAATTGGGGCCTCTTAATCCTTCCTTTTTTTTTTGTTAGGAGCAGGAGGTGTCAGAAATTTACCACAGGGATAACTGACAACAGAGTGGCACAAGGACATAGTGTGGAGGAGGCTGCAGCATCATTAGGCCACGGAGTGGCACAAGGACATAGTGTGGAGGTGGCGGCAGCCTCAGGAGGCCACAAAGTGGCACAATGACAGATTCTGGATATTTTTATTGTAAAAACAATCCGAATAAAACACAACATATCACGACATTTACAACACTCCTCACACAAACACTTCTAGAACAAAATCAAAGTCCCACCATTCTTGGCTGTAATAAAGAAACAATAAATATTCAGAATTTTTCCTGGAGCAGAATTCAGAGATCCACATTTTTCCACAATTCAGCATTTTTCCTGCATTACCTGATCTCTAATGATTTGATCCATCTGAGCTCAGACATAATGAAATCTATCACCTTCCCAGGAACAAACAATTCATTGCACATGGCCACCCTGGTCCTTGCATGCCAGTGATAATCTTTCACCACAGATATTATGATATAGATTGTTTCCCGGTTTACATTGGGAATCCCAAAAACTTTTTTTTGTTTGTGTCAGTGCAGCTATGGATACTATCTAAGCACTGGTCGCACAACTGCAGGAGCCGTCTTTGGAACTAGCTGACCTCCGCACGACCATCTCACACATACAGAGACCACAGGCAGCTGGTTTTGACAGCAGGAATCAGGCCTGTCCTACCCAAGGTGGTGCTCCCAGACAGATTTTTCGGGGGAAGCGACAATTTTATTCGGTTCAGGGAGTCGTGCAAACTATATTTTAAACTACGTCCACACACTGGGAAAGAGAGTCAAAGAGTGGGTATAATCATCTCATTACTTAAAGGCGAAGCTCAGTCTTGGGCTTTTTCGTTGCCGACCGGATCTCAGTCCCTCCGGTCGGTAGATGAATTTTTCAGAACGCTAGGTCTTATCTATGATGACCCAGATCGGATCTCCCTGGCCAAGACCAAGTTGCGTTGCTTACAGCAGGGAAAGCTTTCTGCGGAGACCTATTGCTCTGAATTTAGGAGGCGGGCTACGGATACTAAGTGGAATGATCCTGCTCTCTGTAGTCAGTTCTGTCAAGGGCTATCTGAGAGCCTGAAGGATGCATGTCCCTTGCTGTACGAATAGATAGATGCCTGAGGGAGAGATCTAAGGTTCCTCAATCTCACGACATACAATTATATAAGGTGGAGGTCTCCTCTGACACTTTGGGTGGAGAGACTCTTGAGTTCATGTCTAGTGATGAACCTTTGCAGTTGGGGGGAGCTACCTCTGAACCTGGGAAAAAGGACTTTGGGCATAAGAAGGGACTCTGTTTTTTCTGTGGAAAACGGGGACATTTTGTCAACATCTGTCCTTATGTTCAGCGCTGTTGGGTTAGCACAATTTATTTAATATCAATTATGTCTCACCAACAATAATGCTTTACCAGTATATACTGGTATATGTATACCATATATGAGGTCATCCTAAAGGAATGCAGAAAATCCTTTAACTGGTATCCTTATAAGGTAAAATGCTGGTTTAAGGGTGATCATTGGTCAGTACTGGTCAAACACTGGCCATTTTCTTAGTTCCTGGGAAGTAAAAACATAGTGCCATACCTAATTAACTAGTCTTGACCAGAACTAACTGTATGCAACATGTTTTTTGATCATCTGCCAAGCCATTAATTTGAAAGACTTCTTGGATGAATGCAACTCCCTTTCGCAGCTAAGTATTTTTGTTATATCTAACTCTTTGTTACTGCATTGTTTTATCTATCTGTCTTTATTATTAAATAGTATAATCTTTCTAATCTTTGTGTTATCTCTCTTTTTACACTTCATATTCAACCCATCAATATTTGCATAAACTGTTACAAATTATATTCGTGACATAACACTTGGTACCAGGAGACGTGGGGTTTGATGTGTGCAAACCAGAGATATTGATAAGGTTGATAGTGGGAGAAATTTGATTGTGTTTGTGCTGATTTATTATTTTGGTTTTCATATTGTAAGCCATAGTGCAATCAAAAAAAAAATGCAGAAGTTGTTTAGCTAGGGTAAAAGAAAGTTGCAAGATGATCAGAGTGCGAGTCCACTCCCAAGTTGGGTGTCCACATCTGGACAGTGGAACCCAATTGCTCGGGAGTGTAATAAATATGTTGCACCCAAAAGGCCGCTTCACAGGGGGGATGGCTGTGTTTTCAGGCGCTCCAAGCTGAGACAGAGAAAAGAGAGATATTGGAATCTGAACTGCAGGTTGTTACGGAGCAATTATCTCTATTGAGAATGTGTTTGCGTGATACTGATACGTAGAGAGAAGAAGCTGTTTCACAGTTTTCAAAGTATGTAGTTAATGCTGTGAAGAGAAAACAGTGTCGTAAGAAACGGCATCTTACAAGAGAAGGGGCTAAGTTGCATGTTAGAGCATTGATTTCAAGAGGAAAATGGGAGGCGGTTGAACATTGGTCAGGGTCTTCTGAGTCAGATGAAGAAATTGAGATTGAAGAAGGACCAGGACCAAGACATAAGCAAAGACCAATACAGAAACAACTGAAGGATAGAGGGAAGTTACAGCTAGCCAGACTCAAGAAGGTGTCGTCTAGTGATGTAGAAAAAATAACCCCTCCTACACCTACACCTCCCCAGAAAAGAAACAACCCATATTGGGAGGCACAAACAGCTTTATATAATTTATGTTACAACACATACACCCTACAAGAGAGAAAAAGGTGGGGGGTACCACAGAATATATATAATTGACTAAAAGACAAATCCCCTGCTCAACTGATCAGAACCTGAAGTTGGGGGACAGACACTACATGGGTGACAGTGGAAGGTTTGGGAAATCAGATTACATGGGCTTCCAAGGTTCACTGGAGACTACAAATAGGCAATGGTCCTGTCTTTAATGCCAACATATTTGCATCTGAATTGCCAAACAACATAACAGAAATAGATATCTTACAGGGCCAGACTATCCATACAATGACAGGGATGTAAGTGTTTGGCACTTGTCTGTTGTTTCTCTGTGTTTGCAGTCAAATCCATTGTGAGGGGTCATGCTAAATGGACATCAGTGTACATTCTACCCCTGAAGCACCCCAGTTTATTTAAAGCAATAATGGGGTACATATTAAAATTACAGAGACTATTCAGGCCCTGTTGGAAGCTGGGGCGTTCAGACCATCAGTCAGTCCTTTTATTGCTCCTGTTTTTCCAGTAAATAAACTTAATGGATACTACAAGATGACCACTGACTATCAAGAGTTTAAAAAAATGGTCCATCTATTGGCTGCTGCTGATTTGGATATGGTGACACTTGTAGAGACTGTTGCTCAGACAGTGGGGGAGTGGCATATGGTACTTGATTTATCAAACATTTTCTTTCCAAAGACCATTGATGGAGAGTCTCAAGATCAATTTGTGTTTACCTGGGATGGAAGATAACATGCCACAATTGGATTATTACAAGGTTACCCACACAGCCCAATAATTTGTCATGGATTGGTTGCTAAAGATCCAGAAAAGCTTCCACCGATTTCTTATCTGGAACAGCTCTAGATGAAGTACCAAACAACAACCAGTGGTAAAACAGACAGAGTTAGGTTAAAGTGGTGGTATTTCTGCTCAGGAATCACCCATTTTGAATGAACAGTTAGTGGGACTGGTGACTGCACCTGTTGAACTGGAAGCACCTGTGATTAAGATTGATGGGAAACTTTGCCAAGAGGCTTCGGATTGGGAGCCTTTGACAGCTGATGAATAAATAATTGTGTGATACACTGATAGTTGAGCTATGGTCACACCGAAAGCCCAAATTTGGACTACTACTGCTCTTCAACCATCCACAGAGACAATGTTTTATCAGATTGAGAGGGAGGGTTTAGCTGATATGCTGAAATACATGCAATGGACATGAAGAGTGAAGATACTGCAAGTTCATCTGGACTTAATGAAAGTTATATTGGTCTGCTCAAACAAAAAAGAGCTGACCCCCACAAATACATAGATAAATTGGGTTTGGGTTGTGTCACAAGCCTCATTTTTGTTAAATCAGTGGGTGGTGGGGGTAGTACACCATTCCTTCACATGTTAGGTTAGGGACAACAAAGTATTTTCTGAACTAGTTTTTTATTGGTAAAAAGTGAACTCAGCTTCACATGTTAGGTTAGGGACAACAAAGTATTTTCTGAACTAGTTTTTTATTGGTAAAAAGTGAACTCAGTTACAGGACAAGATAGACATTTTTGGGGGTCCATTGTGGGAGAAAAACTGTGAGTTTGTATAAACTGGACTACCGTATTCTATAAGGCATACATAAAAAAGATGATGTGACTATGACCCATTGCCTGACTGATATGACAGTGACTTGACCCAAGACATTTTTTAATAATGTTATGTGATTATTTGCATAAATATGGATAATATCCAGTATAGCAGATAAAGGAAGGGAAAGTAAGAAGAAAGATGAAGTATTTGCTAGTAAAAGCTAATACTAATGTAAAACTCAGAGATGTTGATGTTAACCCCGTTTATTTTCCTTCCCACAGACTAGTTCCAATCTTGGTGGCTCTAATTGTTTTAACTATGACCTGGAGTGAATTCTGATTATCAACATCCTTTACAGGACACTCTTGAAAATAAATTATTGTATATGCATCACTATTATGCCCAGCTGATGAATAAGACGGACTGCTGGATATGTACTCATAGTCCATTGTCATCTAGAACTATGCCATACATTGTCATTCCTGTACTACCAGAGGAACTTTTAAAAAGGACATGGATTGTTTATGAGGACCTGACTTTGGGAACGTTATAATATACAAAAACATGAATCAAATATACTCTGATGGAAGAAAAGAGTGACTGAAATCTAAAACGGCCAAATTGCTAATCCTGGTTAAATCCTGTCATTTGGTTCTTAAGGGTTGGGGGTTAGAATGAAGCTATATTACATGTTTTATGGTATATAGTAATTGGTATGCTAATTATTTATGTGTTGGTTTGTTTTTCTGTTTTATAACTAAGTGTACTGCTTCAACAGTGGAAATTCTGCCTTTGCGTGCTGTTGGTGTTTCATTATGATGTTGGTGAGCCAGGGAGTGGAGTGTTGGGTTAGCACAATTTATTTAATATCAATTATGTCTCACCAACAATAATTCTTTACCAGTATATACTGGTATATGTATACCCTATATGAGGTCATCCTAAAGGAATGCAGCATATCCTTTAGTTGATTACCTTATAAGGTAAAATGCTGGTTAAATGATGATCATTGGTCAGTACTGGTCAAACACTGGCTATTGTCTTAGTTCCTGGGAAGTTAAAAACATAGTGCCATTTATATATCATAGTTATATCTAACTCTTTGTTACTGCATTGTTTTATCCATCTGTCTATATTATTAAATAGTATAATCTTTCAAGTCTTTGTGTTATCTCTTTTTGTACACTTCAAATCCAACCCATCAATATTTGCATAAACTGTCACAAATTATATTCGTGACATAACAAGCGCCAGGGGGAAAACAAAAAACAAAAAATGTGTGTTTAATCCTCATCTCTCACTTGGTGGTCTGTGTGGGGAATCAGAGAATTTACTTTTGTCATTTACCGGTAGTACTCAATTTCTCCTGTCTGCTGAGGTGGCGCTAGACTCCAAAACTGTGGGAATTGAAGTGTTTATTGACAGTGGGGCAGGGGTTAAGAGGCAGAGGTATTGGAGGCCCAGGGAGATGCACTGGATTTTTCTCCTTCGGGAAAGTTGTTCCTTTCGAATTACGACACAAGGTGTTCGAGAAACACCACTTTACATTCCTTACAGGACACCCTGGGAGCAGATCCATGGTCAATCTCATCTCTCGTAGATTCTGGTGGCCGGGGTTGCGTAAATGTGTTGAGGGCTATGTGTCAGCGTGTAGTACTTGTGCTCGTGCTAAGGTGACACATACTCGGCCTTCTGGATCCCTACTTCTGTTGTCAATCCCTCATTTATCCATGGATGTTATCACAGATTTGCCTAATTCCTCAGGAAAAAACCTGATTCTGGTTATTGTTGATCGCTTTAGTAAGATGTCAGACTGCATTGTCAGGGCTACCTAATGCTAAAACCCTTGCACAAGTGTTTGTCGATAACATCATGAAGCTACACGGTATTCCCTCGGATGTGGTGTCTGTGGTGAAGAGAAGTACAATTGTCCTTCTCTTCGGCCTTTCATCCTCAGTCAAACGGACAGACTGAACGCACTAACCAGAATCAGGAGACTTATTTGAGATGTTTTGTCTCAGAGAATAAGGAGGAGTGGTCTTCATTTTAGTCTTTGGCCGAGTTTGCCATAAATAACCGTAGGCAGGAGTCCACTGATAAGTCGCCATTTTTTGGGGCATATGGGTTCCATCCGCAATATGAAACATTTTCTGGTACTGAGACTTCAGGCATGTATTTGGCGGACAATAGATTTAAAAAAGATGGGCAACAAGTATAAACGTATGGCGGACAAGAGATGTATGAGTGGTCCAGACCTAAGAGTGGGTGATTCTGTGTGGCTGTCCACAAGAAACATTAAGTAGAAAGTACCTTCTTGGAAGTTGGGTCCAAGGTTTATTGGTCCATATAAGATCTCTGCCATTATTAACCTGGTTGCCTTTCGTCTCAAACTTCCACAGGCTTTAAAGATTCATAATGTGTTCCACAAATCAGTTTCGAAGAGATATGTCGAACCTGTGGAACCGTCCTCCTAGAATTTCAGATCATCAGGATACTGGACTCCTGAATTCTCTGCAGATTCCTCCAGTATCTCGTTCACTGGAAGGGTTACGGTCCGGAGGAGAAAATGTGGGTTCCAGCGACCGATGTTAATGCTAGTCGCCTAGTGAAAGCTTTCCACAGGGCTAATCCGGATAAGGTCGGTCCTGAGTGTCCGGAGGCCACCCGTAGAAGGGGGGGGGGGGTACTGTCACGGTCCCTTCCGTGACTGAGGTTAGAAGATCTGTGAAACAAGCTGCACGTGAGGTTATCTGACAGTCTCTTTGTTTTTACTTGTTTCTGTGTTGTTGGTTGTAATGACCACACCCCTTGTATCAGCTGCAGCTGGTGGTCATTACTGCGTCTCCATTTAGCCTGGCCTCACACTTCATGCTATGCAGTTGCTATCCACTTCTGGGATGTGAAGAGCTGGTGTGTTGTCCTCTTCAGGGTTCCTGCTCCTCCATTTGCTATTTAAGATAAGTTGAACTACTTTTGGTGTTTTGTTGTTCTTTTGTTGTTACTAGGCCTCAGGGAGACTGGTTCTTTCATCAGGGAAGGAACCAATAGTCTCAAGCCCAGTCACTATTCCTAGGGCAATTCAGGGCTACTAGGGCCTAGGTTCCAGTATATGAATATTCTCACCTTCAGGGGATATTAATACTGTCAGGAGTCAGGGCTAGGTTAGGGTGTCCGTAGGGGGTGACCGTTTCCTTCTCCCTTTGAAGGCCTAGTCCCTTGTATTTATCCTTCTGTTTTCCTCCCCTCCCTATTATCCGTGACAGAGAGCCAGCTAAAGAGCCTGGTCAAGAAGCTGTTTTCTGATTGGCAAGTGGATTGGATGGAATTGATAAAGCTTTTAAACAGAGGTACGCCCAGCATCAGAACTACTCGCATGCGCAGGAGAGAGATGCCTTTGCTTTAGTGAGGAAGGGGTAAGTGTGACACTGCATTTGAATGTCATTTTGTACAACGTGCTTTCTCAATATCTGTAACACTAAGAAGTAAACTTGACCCTAGGAGCAGTAGCATCAGGCAGAGGCCATAGAGTGGCACAATGACAGAGTCTCGAGTTGGCAACAGCATGAGTAGGCCACAGAGTGGCACAATGACAAAGTCTGGAGGTGGTGGCAGCATCAGGAGGCTACAGAGTGCCACAATGACATAGTGTGGAGGTGGCCGCAGCATCAGGAGGATAACACAGAGTGGCAAGTTGACATAGTGTGGAGATGGCAGCAGCAGCATCAGGAGGATACCACAGAGTGGCAAGGTGACATAGTGTGGAGATGGCAGCAGCAGCATCAGGAGGATACCACAGAGAGGCAAGGTGACAAAGTGTGAACATGGCAGCAGCAGCATCAGGAGACCACAAAGTGAACGAAGGTGGGTGAAGGAAGGAACACTTGGCATCTGATGTGTGGCATCAGCAGCATCAGGAGACCACAAAGCTGACAAAGGTGGGTGAAAGAAGGAACACTTGGCATCTGATGTGTGGCATCAGGCGGGGACTTGACTCCGAGGGGCTCTCGCTTCTGGCTCCAAGTGCCCAGCGCACGCCGGGTGCGACCCGCTCTGAGGACAGTGACAGGTGGGGAGTTTGACTGGGGCTGTACATCTGTTAAACGGTAATGCAGGTGTCCTAAGGCAATATCAGGGAGGACAGAAACCTCCTGTGGAGCGGAAGGGCAAAAGCTCGCTTGATCTTGATTTTCAGTCTGCATACAGACCGTGAAATTGGGGCCTCTTAATCCTTCCTTTTTTTTTTGTTAGGAGCAGGAGGTGTCAGAAATTTACCACAGGGATAACTGACAACAGAGTGGCACAAGGACATAGTGTGGAGGAGGCTGCAGCATCATTAGGCCACGGAGTGGCACAAGGACATAGTGTGGAGGTGGCGGCAGCCTCAGGAGGCCACAAAGTGGCACAATGACAGATTCTGGATATTTTTATTGTAAAAACAATCCGAATAAAACACAACATATCACGACATTTACAACACTCCTCACACAAACACTTCTAGAACAAAATCAAAGTCCCACCATTCTTGGCTGTAATAAAGAAACAATAAATATTCAGAATTTTTCCTGGAGCAGAATTCAGAGATCCACATTTTTCCACAATTCAGCATTTTTCCTGCATTACCTGATCTCTAATGATTTGATCCATCTGAGCTCAGACATAATGAAATCTATCACCTTCCCAGGAACAAACAATTCATTGCACATGGCCACCCTGGTCCTTGCATGCCAGTGATAATCTTTCACCACAGATATTATGATATAGATTGTTTCCCGGTTTACATTGGGAATTGTTTGGGGGACCCCATACACCTTGTCCGAGTAACTCAAAAGTTTCAGCCTCTGAATTTTAAGCCTTCCCGCCACTCCTTCCCAGACCTGACAACTCCCTGCACAATCCACCATGAAATGCTCCATAGACTCTTCTTGGGGACAACCTAAAGCAGAATTCCAATCAGCTGCAAATTTTACATTTCCCCATACAAACATTTTACTGTGCAAGGACAACCAGGTGACATCAAACACCTTTGCAGGTAATCTATGGCCATTCAGATATTTCAAACTTTCCTGCAGAGCCAATGTGACACAGTCTCTGAGTGCCAGCGGAGAGCAGAAGAAGGACCTGCACATACTATGGTAGAGCTGTTTTCTTGTGCTGTTCTCCAGGTTCTCCCTCCTCCTCAGGGAATACAGACCTGAGCGCAGGCATAGTGGAATGTGACAATGAGACCATCTCCCCCTCTTTAGTGTATTTCCCCTTAACCAGCATTCTGCTCTATCCAGTCTCTGACGCTGCTTACCCACATGGGATGGACATTGGTATCCAGGCTCCCAAAGTTCACTTTCAGGAACAAGGAGTCAAAAAATTGCCTCAGATTCAGCATGCCCAAACCCCTTCTCTTCTCTGCAGGTAAGTAACTCCTATTTCTATTGGGTTTAGCGTATTCCTCCACAAAAGCTGGCAAAACAAACTAAATAGCCTAGCATCAGGCAATGGGAAGACATCAGACACATAGAGAAATACAGGGATCAGGTAGGTCTTTAACATCACCACCCTTTCTCTATAGGTCAGCTTGAAATGTTTCCAACGTTTCCCAGTTTAATCCAGCATTGTCTTCTCTACCAAATGTAACCCCTAAGATCTTGATTTGGGTTGAGGCTATCGTGAACTGTGCCAGATGAAAACCAGGATCACCTTGCAAGGTCCAGAGAGCTTTACTTTTCTCCAATCAGTGTTGGATCCCACCAGCACATCATACCTGTTAGAGGCAATGACCCCCCCTACTTCTTTGGCACCTTTTACTTTCTTTGCCGGTTTCTCTACCAACATCCGTTCCCCCTCAGGCTTGCGGGTAGATTTATCGTTTTTATTTTTCCGTTTAGATTGTGTGACCTCACCCTGCACAGAAGGAGATTGCACAACAGAGGCAGAACTAATGGCAGATGGCAGTGAATCCTGGGATTAATGTTCTCCAGGTTGTTCACCTGCCAGTTGTGTTCTGGTTTCCTGCACCTCTGGTTGAGGATTTTCTCCGGTCAGGATTATCTCTGACATTAAAGCTTCTTCCTCTAAGACCTCTGTGGCAGTAATCAGCTCCTCATCTGCAGGGTCATTACATAGATTGTAATAAGCCTGCGAACATTCTCTATGGAAATGGCCATGTTCACCACACAAGTTACACCGCACATTCACACAATCTGACCCTGTATGGCCAATTTCACCGCACAGATTGCACTTCTTTACTGTACAAATGTTGGCCAGGTGACCAGATTTGCCACATTTATAGCACAGCCTTGGCTGACCGGGATAGTAACAAACACCTCTCTCCCGACCAATAAAAAAGAAATTTGGCAGGTGATGGGTGACATTATTAGATTGTCCAAGCTTCACTGAAACTCTCCAACCCCCTGTCCAGATCCCATCGGCATCTTTATTCTTGGTAAGGTCAGAGACCAAATCACAATGGCGTCTGAGCCAGATTACAATGTCATGGGGGGGAACCGACTCATTCCAGAATAAGATATTGACATTCACTGTATCTGGCTTTGAGATTGGGATAAAGGTAAACTTGTCCCAGCCTTCTATATTCCTGAACCTGCTGAACTGAGCCCAGAATTTATCCAAGTTTGACATTAGCTTAAAGCTGACATCATAACCCCGATTATCTGGGAGGGTAATGACGGCCAGAATATCAGCTGGTACAAAGCCCATCTGGTGACACAACAATTCCCGCACCACATAACACCTATTGGGTAATTCATCCTTGGGACCTTTATTCCTAAATCTCACCACATTTCTCCTCTTAAACGCTTGCCCCAGGTAGACAGTGCTAGCAAACACTAAAGGGGCCCTGCGGCTCCAAGCGTTCTGAGGAGGTACCGGCCCAGAACCACTACTGGACCCATTAGATGTTTGTGGCTGATTTACCAGAGGGGGGAAGTCATTTGTCATATCCGGCACCATCTCCTCATTGCCATGAGGTAGTACATCTCCTCATGTCTGAGCTAGTGCATTCAGATCCTTGCGAAATGCATTGCACCTCCCCATCAAACAAATTACCTCCCCCAGCATTATCAGTAATGGGAGACTCCTGACTCCCCCCACCATGGATCTCTACATTCTCAAGTGAGTCCATTATATGGGCTGCACTGCTGTCCATTGCTCCCAGCTGAGCAGAATTGCCCCTTAATACCTCTGCAGATGTACCTGTTGCAAAATGAAAGTTCTCACTGCTGCCCCCTGCTGGCTGTGGTGATAGTACAGAGTCTTCTGCTGCTGAAACTCCCTGGTTACATTGCTATCCTCAGCCAGGTCTTTCCGCTGGTAAGAAAATATTGGCTGCTGCATCACAGATTTTCTTACCAATGGCATACTGGTGGGTTCCTCAGTCCCTTGGAAACGATCTTTATTCTTATAAGTCTCTCCTATGGGTCCCAGTTGTTCCTGGACTAAGTCGATCATCCCAACCACTGAAGCGAGTTCCATAGCCAGTGATTTCAGCTTTCTGTCATATGGAGCCTCCTTGGAGGGATTTGCAGCCTTTAATTTATACATTCCCTATATCTGGCTCTGGATTGTTCTCTTTGCTTTCCTCAGCCTTTCCATTTCTTTTACAAGGGCTGGAATGTTCTGGAATGTTCATCGGGAGACCACAGACAGGCAAGGTGACATAGTGTGGAGATGGCAGCAGCAGTATCAGGAGACCACAGAGTGGCACAATGGCAGAGTCTGGAGGTGGCGGCAGCATCAGTAGGCCAAAACAATGACAGAGTCTGGGTGTGGCGGCAGCATCAGGAGACCACAGAGCGGCAAGGTGACATAGTGTGGAGATGGCAGCAGCAGCATCAGGAGACCACAGAGCGGCAAGGTGACATAGTGTGGAGATGGCAGCAGCAGCATCAGGAGACCACAAAGCGGCAAGGTGACATAATGGGGAAATGGCAGCAGCAGCATCAGGAGACCACTAAGTGACCCAGGGACAGACTGGGGTGGTGGGTGGCAATGCCAGTACCCACTGATGAAGGTGGGTAAAAGATGGAGCACTTGGCATTTGATGTGTGGCATCAGGCGGGTGGCAGCATCAGAGTAGTAGCTGAGGCAGGTAGCCAGAAGACATAGGATGTCTCTGTAGTAATTCAGTTTGTCCTCCTTCTCAGCAGGTGTAAAAAAGGCCCCCATTTTGGACCGGTAGCGAGGGTCCAACAAGGTGGAAAGCCAGAAGTCCTCCCTCTGCCGCATGCAGCGGGCCATTTCTGCAAGCGACTCGGAGGGACTCCCTGCTTCCATCTCCACTGCATACTGCCACAGTGTGTCTGGGTCCTCTGCCTCATCTTCCTCATCTCCCTCTTGCTCCTCTGGTTGCTCCTGCTCCTCCTCTCCTGTCACCTGAGTAGAAAAACCACCCATTTCACTATACATTGCCTTTGATCCAATGTTCTCCTCCTCCCCCAGTTTAGCCCCCACAGGGCTCATGTGGCCGTGAGATCCAGGGGCCATGTCTCCAGTCCCCTGACCAGCCAGATTTACCAGCATCTGTTCCAGGACATGAAGTAGTGGAATGACGTTGTTCATCCCTTAGTCCTGGCGACTGACAAATAACGTGGCCTCCTCAAAGGCCCTGAGCAAACGGCAGGTGTCACGCATGAGCTGCCACTGGCTGACATCAAAGTTACACATGGGAATACTCCTATCTGCTTGGATCATCAAGAATTTGTTGATGGCCTTTCTCTGTTCGTATAGTCAGTCCAACATATGGAGGATGGAATTCCAACGGGTGGAAACGTCACATATCAGCCTATGTTGGGGGATGCGGTTCTGCCGCTGCAGCTCAAGGAGGGTGTGCTTTGTGGTGTACGAGTGGCTGAAGTGCATGCAAAGTTTCCTGGCCATTTTTATGATGTCTTGCAGAAGGGTGGAAGACTTCAGGAACCGCTTGACCACCAGATTGAACACGTGTGCTATGCAGGGTGCATGGCTCAGACTTCCTTGACACAGCGCAGACACCATGTTCTTCCCGTTGTTGGTCACCATGGTTTTGATTTTGAGTTGTCGCAGAGAAAGCCATGATTCGATCTCTTGATGAATCACACGGATCAGTTCCTCCCCTGTGTGACTCTGTTCCCCCAGGCAAATCAGGTGCAGAACTGCGTGACACCACCGTACCCTGCACATGTGGTATGCTGGAGGGGCAATGTGAGGAGGCTGAGGACACGGTGGAGGATGAGGAGGCAGAGGCGGACGTTGTCACAGGACCAGAGGCGTGAGAACGTGGAGGTGGAAGCGGTGTCACCTGGCCAAGTTGCTGGTGTGGCTGTGCAGGACTCACATTCACCCAGTGGGCCGTAAAGGACATGTAGACACCGACAGGCTCAAGGACTGGCCCACCTTCTGTTCTACATATTTGTGCAGGGCTGGTACTGTCTTTTTTGCAAAGAAATGACGGCTTGGGACTCTCCACCTCAGTTCAGCAGAAGCCATCAGTTCTTTGAAAGGTGCAGAGTCCACCACTTTGAAAGGAAGGGACTGCAGCTCCAGCAACTTGGACACATTCAGCTTCTGCGCCGTTGGATGAGTGCACGCATACTGTTGTCTCTTGGCAATCACTTCGGTGATCGATTGCTGACGGAATGACTGACGAGGAGTAGTAGGAGCAGGGGCATCTGGACCAGCAGAAGATGGAATTGACATACAGCTCCCTTCAGCTGAGGTGGTGGAGCCTTGACTGTCTGAAAGCCGGTACGTGACACTGGGTGATGCAGAGGTTTCTGCGGCAGGCTGGACCACCACATCGGAGCCACGGTTCTCCCAGGCCACTTTATGGCAACGCTGCATATGTTGACTCAGGGCCATGGTGCCAACATTGGCACCCTGGCCACACTTCACCTTCTGACGTCTCTCCCTGCACTAAGATGCTGTGAAATGATTCCTCCCTATCCTTTCCCTACACTTATAAATCATTTTTTTACATTTTTTAACACAATCAGGTTTTTCCGAGCGCCTGCACACGTCTCTCCCTGCAATCAGAACGCTGTAAAATGCCCTAATCCAAGATGGCTGAGGCTATTTAAAGGGATGTGACATCACAGGGATGGCTGGCTGCTGATTGGCTGCATGCATGGCATTATGGGTAATCCCGCCTTCCAAGAGTTCCTTGACCCATGTTCTCACACCTGTAGCCTCCATTTTAGAAAAAATTGCGAGTCGTTTCAAACGAATCACGAGGAAATTTGGATTAGTTGCAAATCGAATTCTTTCTGAAATTCAGATCGAATTGCACTTCGTCAGCTTCGATTCGCTCATCTCTAATTAACACCATGTGTCTTCACTGGGCCATTGGTGTTTCCACCAATATACTAGACAGCTGTAGCTCCAAAATTTTAGGAGGACACAATCCTATGGCTTTTGTATTCACATTTTGGCCTATTGGTGCTTTCAACAAAATACCAGGCCTAACATTTAAGTAGCTTCCATGTGGCTTCCTACTCTAAATTTAAGCCTGATAGAGCTTCATAATAAATGTTCTTGTTTCTGGTCAACCAACAATAAAAAAAATACTTTTTTTCATAAACCTCATTTATTCAGCATTAGCAGCCTTACTGCCACCATTTGTTTCTCCAAAGAAATGTTGGTTTCTATTGGTCTAAGGAATACCCTGCATTTTACAAAATGGTTTACAGTGATCCTGGTGCTTAGGAAGCAATTAAGCTGAAGACGAAATATCAGGTAGGTGGTAAAACATTGTTCAGGAGATTATGTTAATAAGAAAGAGCAGAACTGAGTAAACAAAAGGGCTAATGCTGGGAAGGAGATTGAGCTCATAAAACTGCAAGAAGGGTCTGGCTTTACTGCAGTGGGAGATGATAGTCAAGTCATGGATGAGCCAAAGTATGTGACACAAATCAATGGAAGATCATATGGTATGCCCAATCTGAGGGCAGAGAAAGTAGAAGCTAAGCCAGAAGGTCCAATAAATGAAAGTATATAAAAATCAGGATGCAGAAAAGATCTCTTGGTGCTAGCTGTTAAGGGAATTTCGCCATTTAAAAGGTCTTATTGTGTTTATGTGTTCCATTGTTCCCAGGCCAAAATAGCTTCATCACCAGGCTACATAATTTCTGCCAAAATACAGTCCTTTTAGGTATATTTTAGTAATTTATTTACCAGTCCAGGACTTCTTAGTTCTAACACTTATTAGTACTAACAAGCTTATGTGACTAGAGAAAGGTGAAGCACCTTATAAGAATAGTTAGAAAGTGGGAACATATCCCATAATTGTTAAAATGAAAATGTCGCTAAAAAAACACTATTTTTAATTTTTTAAAACAATTTTTGTATTCTTCTTGGGTATGTTCATGCAACTTTAGAGAAATATTATTCTGTAATGTGGAATAGTGTTTTTTTATAGTGTTTTGAAATAGATACTTGTTATCTCTATGAGAGAAGAACAGAAGAACAATACAAGGGCATGATTAGGATAAAGGGATTGTTACCATATAACGGGAGGGGCAAAAGGAAGTTACATATTAAATTACCTATTGGCAGTGTTTGGTTATCCTGAACTGCACTACTTGCACAGAGGTATTTTAGGTTGCCTTTTGGATTTTAGGGTGCTCTGCCCCAACACAAAAAACAAGGTGATCATCCATTGTTTTCCTTTACAAGATATCAGCGTCATTACAATCCAGTAAAATAACATACATTTAGCCTCCTGGCTTTCTCCAGAGCTGCTAATCCAGCTCACCTAAACTTTGGGAGAGCTACTTGGCTGTCGCGGCTCACTAGCTTCACACTGCCTTTGCTACATACAGTCCACCACAGCCTTACAGCCTTTCTGTTTAAGTCACCCTTTGGCCCTGATTTATCAAGGAAGTGCGCGTATATATGTTCCAATATGAGAGGCGTATTTCCGCGAGCCAGAGTCGGAGCTGAGTGCTAGTACACTCGCCTTCACTTGCCAGCCGGATCCCTGCCTTGATAAATGAGCAATAGGGGTCAAGAATACACCAATTAGGACGATTAGTTTGCAGCTGCGTGATTCTGGAGGATCTGGTAAGCTGTCAATGGTGAGGTCAGAGCAATTAATTAGCGCACACCTGCTCTCTGTTCTGTGTACATCTACAGTCCATAAAAAAAACAACTACAAGATTTTTCAAAAAACTTTATTTAAAATAAACGCATTTGCTAAAAGGTCACAGTAAAATATAGAGACCACACAGACACCATAAAAAAGCCTAATTATTTCAAAAATGGCCCAACAAATATTGCATTCCAAAAATACTTAACAAACCAATATGCAATTTTGTCCTATTAAGGGTGAAAAACTGGATCAGAAAATATTTATGCAGGACAAACATTTATAGGTGGTATTAAGACATATTATTAAAATGAAACAATATGGCCACAAACACAATAACATAGCATTAACATTGACTTCTTATTTGCAAAATGGACATTGAAACATTCAAAGTTGAAAAATCTAATTGTGCTATTGTGCTAAATGGTAAGCAAATTATCAAATATAGCAACAGAGATTAGGGTAACAAACAAAACAACTGCCCCTCCTTGAAAAAAAAATTAAGACAAAGGAAAAAATCAAGTTAGACAACACCCTTACATATGCTCATCATTATACGCACAGGTGGTAAAAATTAACATGCAATTGGGCGTGCACAGTCCGTGAAATATGGCTGTTTGGAAAAAACAAGTAAAAGTAGAAAAGTTACCCTAAACACACACATAAAATAAAATATTTTATCATTTAAGCCTTGTCTTATTTTTTTTTTTAACACATATTTTACCCTATCAGGAAATGAATAAGGGGTTTAATGTACCCCATGTACTCATTCCCCAGGGTGGGGTGTAGGAGATCTGGGAGTCTTTTTATTAAAGGGTTTTTTGGCTGGGTCTACACGGACGTTTTTAAAATGCATGTAAACTTTCCTACTGCATTTATATGCATTTTTATGCACTTTATTGGAATTTTAAAGCTTGCCCACGTTTTTACCGCATATTCTTGCAGTTTTAATGCATTTATATTTCAAGTGCTTATAAACACAGGAAAATGTGGTAAAACACGAAAAAAATGATGCCCCATTGAAATTAATGGAAGTGTTTACTAGCCATTTTTCCATGTTTTTGGGTGTTTCCGGCTTTAATCGCGCGTTTTAATTTTTTAAAATGTTACAAGCAACATTATAGATAACGTTTATAAATGTGCCTCAAGGAAATGTCCTGGTGTAGATTAGCCTATTGGAATGCTTGGGAATTTTAAACAAGGGCTTGTAAAGCCTCAGGTTAAAAGTTGGGAAAACGTTCATGTAGACTAAGCCTTTACCACTGAACACTTTTTACTACACTCTACACTACATATAATAAAGCAAAATTAAATCATCTTTATCAAATAATGTAAGACGGTAAGGATGTGTATGCAATGTTTATTGTTTATTTATTATAACTAAGGATTATTACAAATGAAACACAGTTCTGGCAGCATGTAGGAGAGTTGGAATGTACAGTGTTCAGAGGCTATGTTGTACCACTGGAAAGGCATGCACTGCTTTCTGTGTGAAGCAGAAGCCTGAATTTTCTACTGCTGCCTGAACAGCACAGCAAAAAAAAAACAAACAAAAAAATTTTGTTTGCAGTACATGCAGCCTGACTGAATTGCTGTAATACATTAAACGTTTCATCCGGGCATTAAAAATGTAAGTGTATATACATGTATACATAATATATTTATACACATACATGTTATAAATAAATAAATCTATATATTTATATATTTATTTTTTTGCTAATTTATTAGCTATAATATAATGTATTAAATGTAATTACCATGATAATTAAGTGAATTTATTTTTTCTCTTTTTCTGTTTAGTAAATGTATTTGTTTTTATTGCAACCTAAGACCTTTGCATGACTCAGTTTTCTTTCATAATTGTTAACCAGGTTAACAAAACCCTTATTACCACAACATTGTTTGTTTAACTTGGTATACTAATCAGATGCGTTGAAGGGTTACCTTGTGCACATAAATATTACTGGGATACAAAATGTGAACAGATGGCAATAGGAAATAAAAGGTCTTAACGTAACATTATAATGACTCCAAGGGTTGTCCAAGGACTTTGCACATTGCTTTATTTTCTTGATGAAAATACTACAGAAATGACACCTAATACTGGTGTTTATTCCATAATTGCTATGTGCAGGTTGTGAACTATTCTTTATCTGCCACCACAAACAACAATGACTTTTGCAGTCTCTGTGCACTAAAATACAAATAATGGTATGGTATGAATCTACTATTGTTTACATCCATCCTTACCTTGAGGCTTCTTACCTTGAAACATCTTGCTCAGCGAAGTTGTTAATTAGTTTCTTGGTATTGACTAACTACTAAAGTGCCTTCCACCTTGTTGTCTGACTATATAAACTGCATTGTGATATTAAAGTTTTGAAAAGTGATATAACTTTATGCTTGAGCTGCATGTGTGTTATTCACTGCTCCCAAAGCGTTGAAAACAAAGGCCACAATAGAGGGAGAACCTGATCCTGCTGGGATCAGCAAGAAATCGCCTTAACAGTTTGGCGTCAGAAGTGGGATATCTACCTACCTTAAAAGGACCAGGATGGGGTAAATGGAAATTTTCTTTTCTACTTCTGCCCTCCCCTGGGTCCCCGTAGACATCTTACGAACCTAAGCACTGTGGTAGTGTGGACTCCCTCATAGAAGGACTGGGTCCTTAGGAAGATTTGGGAAATCTTTTATTAAATGTGTGCACACTCGTGGCCTCTGTTTTAATTTATAGAGTAAAATAATCTTGTTGCATGATATAGAAGTGTAAGAAATATTGTATAAAAGATAGGTTTGTGTACTAATCTAGTTACCCAAGTGAGGTTGGGTCAATCCTCACTGCTGTGGTTGCTTTGGGCAAGCAGTAATGTGACCTAAGCTGCGTTTTGGAAGTTCCACATCCCATATCACCCCCAAAGTGCTGGAGTAGTAGAAAGGACAAATAGGACACTGAAAGACAAATTTAGAAAAGCAACTTGAGGGACAATCCATAAGTAGGACCAATACCTACCAGCCATACTAGCAGAAATAAGAATGACACCCAATCCACTTAATAAGCTGTCACCTTTTGAAATTTTAATGGGAGGACTTTTTCCCACCCCCTGTGCTAAAGACCCTTTAATTTTATTACCCGGGGATCTCTAACAAATCCAAAACCAATATGTAGCTAAAATTATTGAAAAATTTAACAGCAACTACGGAGATATCTCTCTTTCTTTTCCTCTCCCTACAGATCAACCGACGCACCCATTCAAGCCCGGAGACATAGTGTTGGTTAAGGCTCTGCACAAGCACAAATCCTTGGATCCGCCCTTCGGTCACCATGCAATGCATTACTAGAACAGCCGTGCTGACCAGTGGAGGACCCACATGGATACACGCCTCAAGAGTGAAAACCCACTGCCAATCCAGCGCCAGTATGATGCTCCTTGATCCATGAGTACCAGCCCGGATGCTTGCCTGCAGTTTTGGAGCCCTGATGGTCATATTCTGTCTTGTATGGGTCACAACAACTTGCCACTTGCCAACTTGAGGCTACTAAAAATGATATACGTTTATCCCATGACCCGTATAGCTTTTGAAATAACTGTCAAGCCTATGACTTCCTGGAAAAATTGTCAATATGCAAATCAAGAATCATTCAATTTCCTAGAGTTATTTATGCTGAAGAACCTAAAGCTGTTTTTTGCATGTAAAGGAACAAAGGTATGAAGTTAGTTATCCTTTGTTTAAGGATAAAAGGAAGGGAAATGTAAGGACTGTAATTTTGCTGAGTCTTGAAGTTAGGTTGTTTTTATGTTTTTTGCTATATTTTGCAGATAATTGAGTTGTGTCTATAACAAGTTATATCCTCCTTATCAGTAAGTCAATATTTGCTGCATCTTTACCTTGAGGCTTCTTACCTTGAAACATCTTGCTCAGCGAAGTTGTTAATTAGGTTTCTTGTTATTGACTAACTACTAAAGTGCCTTCCACCTTGTTGTCTGACTATATAAACTGCAATGTGATAATAACGTTTTGAGAAGTGATATACCTACATGATTGAGCTGCATGTGTGTTATTCATTGCTCCCAATGCGTTCAAAACAAAGGACACGATAGAGAGGCAACCTGATCTGGGATCAGCAAGAAATTGCCTTAAAATGTTTACATATTTATTTTGCCAGCATTATTTTTTTAACCCTTTAAAATGCAGAGTTTTTTGCAGCTTAAATGCTCAGACCAAGTTTTGTGATCCATACTTTAACCTTCTGACAAATACTCTATTATTTTGAGTTGTTATCAAAGCAAAAATGGGGACAGGGGAATTCTACATTGATATAAGATATCTTTGCAATAACTCTCATTTCTAGGACAGCAAGTGAAGGGGTATCTTCCAAATGAGAAACAAACATCAAATATATTTTTATAGGGGTTTAAAAATTGTAGTTTATTCTTTAATATTTGTCCCTTCCTTATGTGGTGATAACATTTTCATTAAATACCTTATTGTTGACCCAGTAATATCATCTCCTTGCTGTCTGCATTGCACCTGCTTGCAATGCAGACAGGTCGTGGTTGGTAAGCTGGTTTCTGCAAACAGAAACCTGTATTAGAGCCCTCAATGGCTGCTGATGATAATTTAAAGAATTAACTATAAATAAATAAAAAGAGCAGCCAGAAACTGTAAGACTGTTGAGAAAAGGGGTTGACAGTTTTAATAGTGTTTTTTAACTGAACTGGAAAAAGAAAGCAGATTAGGAAATTTTCACTTTACTTACTTTGTACTTGTTTTGGGGTATGGATGGCATTAATCTTGGTTTACTATGAAAATGAAAAAGAAATAAAATTGCAAACAGCTTATGTTAATTACAATGATACATTTGCATCACAACTTTGAGCTGCACATAGTTAATATCATCACTAAACTCATCTAACCCAAAGTACACAAACTGCAAATCAGGGTGTTAGCCCCAAGATATTTGGCAAACAAGCCAATGATAATACAAGACACATCCCAAAAGAGGACAGAGAAGGGTTATTTTTGAAGAACAGTTCAGAAAAGTGGGACTTTCTACAGTAAAAAATCAAATAAGAACATTTTATTTCAACAGTAGGGATGAGTGAGAAGGCCTCTCACAGTCTTCCGATGGGCCTGCGAAATTTTGGAGAACCGATTTTGTGAATTACATTAAAGTCAATGGGCTGAAGTTAAACATTATTAGCAAAGCCCCTATACATCTTAGAACCACCAAATTTGCTAGGTATGTATAAGAGAACAGTGGCAACAAAGGACAAATATAAAAGTTCCAAAAGACCTTGTGGTTTTCCAGAAGATGGCAGGCAAAATTACAGCAGGCAAATAGAACTTTTGCATAATGGACAGTGTCCAGAAGGCAGAATAAACATTAGGACATTGAGAAAGGGTGAACTCAACCCACTAGCAACAGTTTCTGCCATCAAAACAGCAGGAAAATGCATTGCTATTTAATGTAAGCACCCCTATTTATTGTAAGCAACACTGCATAATATGTTAACGCTTTATAAATCCTGTTTATTGATAATAGTAATGATTGCTAGCTGGCATCATGACCTGGATGACTTGTGTTAGGAATGACACCCATAAAGTTGTGGTTTTCCGGAAAATGGCAGGCAAAGTGACAGCAGGCAAAAAGGATTTTTGCGTGATGGACAGCATCAAGAAGGCAGCATAAACATTAGGATATTGAGAAAGGGTGAACTCAACCCACTGGCAACAGTCTTTGCTGTCAAAACAGCAGAAGAATGCATTGCTATTTAATGTATGCCAACCTATTTAATGTAACCAGCCCTGCATAATTTCTTTACGCTATATAAATCCTGTTTACTAATAATAATAATAATAATAATTGCTAGCTGGCATCATGAACTGGATGACATGTGTTAGGAATGCCACCCGTAAAGTTGTGGTTTTCCAAAAAATGGCAGGCAAAGTGGCAGCAGGCAAATAAGATTTTTGCGTGATGGACAGCATCCAGAAGGCAGCATAAACATTAGGACATTGAGAAAGGGTGAACTGAACCCACTGCCAACAGTTTCTGCTGTCAAAACAGCCTAAGAATGCATTTCTATTGAATGTACATGTATTTAATGTAATGTAATGCATAATTTGTTTACGCTATATAAATCCTGATTATTACTAATAATAATTGATAGCTGGCATCATGACCTAGTTGACATCTGTTAGGAATGCCACCCATAAGGTTGTGGACAAGTAGCACAGTGACATTAGGCAAAAGGATGGAGGGCCAGAGATGGAGCGTGGGTCAGCGAGAGCAGTAGCAGTGTGTGACCTTTGATTAGCTATCGCCAGAGAGACCGCATTGCTGAGTGTCATGGAGAGCTAAGTGTAGTGCATCGTCAATGCCACCCAGAAGTTTACAATTTTTGTGAATGGAGTACTGACAGGCAGCAGCAGCAACAGCAGGAGGAGGATGGGGTGGGCCCTGAGAAGGAGAGGGGACCGCATTGGTAACTGGCATCTAGAGCTGGATGTAGTGCATTGGCAATGCCATCCAGAAGTGTACAATTTTAGTGAATCGAGCACTGACAGGCGGCAGCAGCAGGAGGAGGTGGGCCCTAAGACGGAGCGGGAGAGCAAATTGGTAATAGGCATCTAGAGCTGGGTGTAGTGCATTGGCAATGCCACCCAGAAGTGTACAGTTTTAGTGAATTGAGCACTGACAGGCGGCAGCGGGAGGAGGTGGGCCCTAAGATGGAGCGGGGAGTGTATTGGTAAGTGGCATCTCAAGCTGGGTGAAGTGCATTGACAATGCCACCCACCCAGAAGTGTGTAATATAATTTTAGTGAATGAAGTACTGACAGGTGGCAGCGACAGCAGGAGGAGGCGGTGGGCCCTGAGATGGAGAGTGGACCGTATTGGTAACTGGCATCTATAACTGGGTGTAGTGCATTGGCAATACCACTCAATCAGAAGTATGTAATACAATTTTAATGAATGGAGTACTGACAGGCGGCAGCAGCAAAAGCAAGAGCAGGAGGCAGTGGGCCCTGAGACGGAGCGTGGACTGCTTTGGAAACTGGCATCTAGAGCTGCCAGTGTATGGGTGTATTGCATCATCAATGCCACCCAGAAGTGTACAATTTTAGTGAATGGAGTATTGGCAGGCGGCAGCAGCAGAAGGAGGCACTGGGCCCTGAGACGGAGCGTGGATCGCATTGGTAACTGGCATCCAGAGCTGGGTGAAGTGCATCATCAAGACAACCCAGAAGTGTACAGTTTCAGAGAATGGAGTACTGACAGGCGGCAGCAGCAACAGCAGGGGGAGGAGGCAGCGGGCCATGAGAAGGAGCTGGGACGCATTGGTAACTGGCATCTAGAGCTGGGTGTGGTGAATCGTCAATGTCACCCAAAAGTGTACAATTTTAGTGAATTGAATACAGACAGGCGGCAGCAACAGCAGGAGGAAGAGGCGGTGAGCCCTGAGACAGAGCAGGGACCGTATTAGTAACTGTCATCTTTAGCTGGGTGTAGTGCATTGACAATGTCACCCACCCAGAAGAGACCAGAGACGGGGAGTGGGTCAGCAAGAGCAGTAGCAGTGTGAGGCCTCTGGTCAGCTATCGCCTGGGAGACCGCATTGATAAGTGTCATGGAGAGCTGGGTGAAGTGCATCGACAATGCCACCCAGAAGTATACAATTTTAGTGAATGGAGTACTGACATGCGGCAGCGGCAACAGCAGGAGGAGGATGCGGTGGGCCCTGAGAAGGAACGGGGACCGCATTGGTAACTGACATTTATAGCTGGGTGTAGTGCATCATCAATGCCACCCAAAACTGTACATTTTTTGTGAACTGAGCACTGACAGGAAGCAGCAGCAGCAGCAGCAGGAGGATGAGGCGGTGGTCCCTGAGACCGTATTAGTAACTGTTATCATGAGCTGGGTGTAGTGCATTGACAATGTCACCCACCCAGAGACCAGAGATGGGGAGTGGGTCAGCGAGAGCAGTAGCAGTGTGAGGCCTCTGGTCAGCTATCGCCTGGGAAACCGCATTGGTAACTGGCATCTAGAGCTGGGTGTAGTGCATTGTCAAATGCCACCCAGAAGTGTACAATTTTAGTAACAGCAGGAGGAGGAAGCAGTGGGCCCTGAGACAGGGCATGGACCACATTGGTAATGGGCATCTAGAGCTGGGTGTAGTTCATCATCAATGCTACACAGAAGTGTAAAATTTTAGTGAAAGGAAAACTGACAGGTGGCAGCAGCAGCAGGAGGAGGCAGTTGGCCCTGAGACAGAGCATGGACCGCAATGGTAACTGGCATCTGGAGCTGAGTGTAGTGCATCGTCAATGCCACCCGTCCAGAAGTGTGTAAAACAATTTTAGTGAATGGAGTATTGACAGGCAGCAGCAACAGAAGGAGGTGGTAGGCCATTAGACGGAGCATGGACCGCATTCGTAACTGGCATCTAGAGCTGGGAGTAGTGCATCATCAATTCCACCCCGAAGTGCACAATTTTAGTGAACCATTAGACGGAGCATGGACCGCATTCGTAACTGGCATCTAGAGCTGGGAGTAGTGCATCATCAATTCCACCCCGAAGTGCACAATTTTAGTGAATGGACTACTGACAGGCGGCAGCAGCAGCAAGAGGAGGGGGTGGGCCCTGAAACAGAGCATGGACCATATTGGTAACTGTCATCTAGAGCTGGGTAGTGCATTGACAATGCCACCCACCCAGAAGTGACCAGAGAAGGAGCGTGGATCAGCGACAGCAGTAGCAGTTTGTGGCCTCTGGTCAGCTATTGCCAGGGAGATCGCATTGGTAAGTGTCATGGAACACTGACAGGCAGCCGCAGGAGGAGGCAGTTGGCCCTGAGACGGAGCATGGACTGCGCTGGTAACTGGCATCTGGAGCAGAATGTAGTGCATTGTGAATGCCACCCAAACGTGAATAGAGTACAGACAAGCGGCAGCAGCAGCAGGAGGAGGAGGAGGAGGGGTTGGGCTCTGAAACGGAGCTGGGACCACGTTGGTAACTGGCATCTAGAGCTGAGTTTAGTGCATCATCAATTCCACCCAGAAGTGTACAATTTTAGTGAATGGATTACTGACAAGCAGCAGCAGCAAGAGGAGGGGGTGGGCCCTAAGATGGAGTGTGGACCGCATTGGTAACTGGCATCTAGAGCTGGGTGTAGTGCATTGACAATGCAACCCTCCCATAATTGTGTAATGCAATTTTTGTGAATGGAGCAGCAGCAACAGCAGGAGGAGGAGGCGATGGACCCTGGTGTAGTGCTGGGTGTAGTGCATCATCAATGCCACCCTGAAGTGTACAATTTTAGTGAATGGAGTACTGACAGGTGGCAGCAGCTGCTGCAACAGGAGAAGGCAGTGTGCCCTGAAACGGAGCAGGGATTGCATTGGTAACTGGCTTCTAAAGCTGGGTGTAGTGCATCATCAATGCCACCCAGAAGTGTACAATTTTAGTGAATGGAGTACTGACAGGGTGCAGCAGCGACAGCAGGATGAGGAGACGGTGGACCCTGTGAAAGAGCTGGGACTGCATTGCCACTAAGAAGTGTACAATTTTAGTGAATGGAGTACTGACAGGGTGCAGCAGCGACAGCAGGATGAGGAGACGGTGGACCCTGTGAAAGAGCTGGGACTGCATTGCCACTAAGAAGTGTACAATTTTAGTGAAATGAATACAGACAGGCGGCAGCAAAAACAGGAGGATGATGTGGTTGGCCCTTGGCCCTTAACAGTAGCAGTGTGTGGCCTCTGGTCAGCTATCGCCAGGGTAACCGCATTGGTAAGTGTCATGGAGAGCTGGGTGTAGTGCATCGTCAATGCCTGCCAGAAGTTTACAATTTTAGTGAATGGAATACTGACAGGCGGCAGCAGCAAAAGCAGGAGGAGGAGGCAGTGGGCCCTGGGACGAAGCTTGACCTCATTGATAACTTGCATCTAGAGCTGGGTCTAGTGCATCATCAATGCCACCCAAAATTGTACAATTTTAATGATTGAATCACTGATAGGTGGCAGCAGCAGCAACAACAGGAGAAGGCGGTGGGCCCTGAGACAGAACATGGACTGCATTGGTAACTGGCATCTAGACCTGGGTGTAGTGCATCATCAATGCCACCCAGAAGAGTACAATTTTAGTGAATGGAGTACTGACAGGTGGCAGCAGCAGCAGCAACAGGAGAAGTCGATGGGCCCTGAGACGGAGTGGGGACCGTATTGGTAACTGGCATCTAGAGCTGGGTTTAGTCCATTATGAATGCCACCCAGAAGTGTGTGATACAAATATCTGAAATTTGTGAAGGGCCAGACCAAGATGTTTTGTGCGCAAGCACTGTTGCTGTGGTCTGTGGTTCCGGAAGTGGTAGCAAGGTAGACGATATTCCTAATTTGGATCATGAAGTAGATGACATGAATGCCAACCCTCAATCTTACAATACAATGCTGAAAAATTAGGCAAAGGAAATGGTACCTATCAGTGTGGCAGTACTGGGGGTTTTCATCTGCAGTTTGTCGGCCTCCTGGAAGCAGCAGAAATGTAAAATATATTGCAAGCTGGCACAATGGCAAGCATGACATTGGCGATAAGTGCCATCCCTGGGCGTTGCGATAACTACCGGAGAAATTCAACCTAGGCAGGCTCAGCTGACAGGGTGTTGGTGATAGGCAGCCACAGACTCAGCACAGGAGCAGTGTTGGTTCACAGAGGCATCTTGGTTGGCCAGTGAGTACTTGTGTCAGTCAATCAGTGACGTCTGCAGTGGGGATATGATAGTTGGTAGTAACCCACCTTTTGTTCATTTTCAAAAAGGTGAGTCTATTGACATTTTTCGGCGACAGTTGTGAACAGTTGTCCATGACCACTCCGCCAGAGGCACTAAAGGTTCTTTCGGACAGAACACTGGATGACAGGTACAAAAGAAGCTTGATGGCATACTGTGCCAACCCCGGGCAGATTTCAAACCTGTTGACCCAAAAATGAATGGCATCACTACTGTCAGGACAGGCAACCTCCTCATAACTGCTGGGGCATGACAGCACAAATGCGGGTTAGACGGGTCCTGTCCAGCAGCTCCAACATGGTTCCCCTCATCATTATCATCATAATCATCCTCCTTCTCCTCTTCCTCTTTTAAATCCTTATGCTGGCCCGTGTTCCTTCTTGCTCTTCCTGATGCTGGCTGTGCGTTATGGAGTGTAATGTCACCCTCATCCTCCACCACCATTTCATCCCCTCCTCTTCCATCGCTACTTTTCATCAGGCCACATAGGGTATTATCAAGCAGAAAGATGATGGGTATGACATTGTTCCAGCCTGACCGCTCCTGACTCACAGCATTTGTGGCCTGCTCAAAGGGGGCCAGTACCTTGCACAGCATCTCCATCTGCAGCCACTGGTCACTGGTAAAATAGCTCAGTTGTGTGGCTGTACCAAGGGCCCCGCTGCCTCCATGCACCACGCTGACCTAGTAATGGTGGATGGCTAGCCTTTGCTCACACAGACACTGGAGCATGTGCAGGGTGGAGTTCCATCTAGTCACACTGTCACAAATGAGTCTATGCGGTGGCAGCCTCTGTTGGCGCTGGATCGTGCTAAGCTTGGCGGCGGCAGTAGGGGATCGACGTACATGGCTGCAGATGGAGCGTGCCTGTCTCACTAAGTCCTGCAGTCTTGGGTATGTGCGGAGGAACTTCTGCACCACTTTGTTCAGTACGTGCGCAAAGCAGGGCACATGTGTTATGCGATACATGCGCAGCACGGCCACTAGGTTGGCCCTGATGTTGCACACTACATTGCCCGTTGTGAGCCGGGAGGGCGTCAGCCAAGCCTCAACCTCTCCGTGCAAAGCAGACAAGAGTTCTTTGGCAGTGTGACTTTTCTCCCCCAAGGACACAAGTTTCAGCACTGCCTGGCAACGCGTGTGTTTGAGGAAGCTCTAGTGGCGTGCCTGCTTAACCACAGTGCCCTCCGCTGTTGGCCTTTCACGAGGAGTGTCAAAAAGAGAGTGGTTGACAGTAGAAGGAATGCAGGAGGAGGAGGAGGGAGAGGACTGGGGTGGCTCATGCTTTCACACCACACCCCACGGCAGGGGTACCAGGTGCTCTAATGCCTCTTTCAGCCTACCGCCCACTGAGCTATGCAAGGCCACCCAGTGAGCGGTGAAGGACAGTTAGGGTCCCACTCCATACCTGATTGTCAAGCTGTCCATGGTGACGTGGATTTGGCTAGACACCAAGAATGTCAATGCCCGGGAGAGGTTTTCTATTACATGTTCATGTAAACTGGGAACAGCTGTGCGGGAGAAGTAATGCATGCTTGATATATTACACCGCCGCTCAGCACAGGCCATCAGGTCACGGAAGGGAGCAGAGTCCGCAATGTTGTACGGCAGTAGCTGCAAGGCCAATAGTTTGGCTAGACGTGATTTTAGTTCGACGACTCTTTTGTTGGTTGGGCACATAGCTTGATGCCATTTTGCAGAACTCCAGTAGAGTGAGCTGAAGGGACTGGGAGCTAGTGGAGCTGAGGGAGTCACTGGAGTACCCATCTTGCAGCGACAAACGTCCTCTGATGCTACAAACCTGCAGGCAGAAGCTGATACTTCATCACCGCTAGAAGTCTGGCTGGCACCAACCTTCTTAGAGGTAGTAGCAATGACAGTTGCAGGTGGAGAAGGATTCAATGTAGGTGGAAGAAAAGAGCATGAGGTGGTTGCACCTCTTTCAAGAGAACACGTACACGTCAAGAAGTACTGATCCCACTTTGGTTTTTTGTTCTTGCGCATGTGGGAAAGGGGGGATGTGGTACCCAAATGTGATCCAGCCTGTCCTCTGTGGATGTGCCTGTGGCACAGGATGCAGATTGCTACGCACCCGTCATTGTCTTTCAGCATGAAAATGGACCACAAATAGAGAGGTGCGTGCAACCACTCTGCTGCTCTTTTTCTTTGCCTGCCTCTGTGTCTGCTGGGTGCCCTGCATTTGCTCCAGCTCCATCTCCCCCAGAGTCACATTGTCTCTGACTGTTCCCCTGCTTGTGCCCACTGCTCTTTCTCTTCTTTGGGACTCACATGAGGCAGATTGGCGGCCCCTTCCATCCCCAGTCTTTTGCTGCTGCTGCTGCTGCCTTTTCTCTATGTCTGTTTCGGAACTGCTGCTAGCCCTTAAATGCACCAGTGGTTCCCAGGTGACATCACGGTCATCATAATCCCCATTTTCATCTAACGTCAAACAACAAGGGAGAGTCATCAGGAGGTATAGACACATTAGCCACGCTAACTCCTGTATTTTCTCTTGTCACGACTGTGCTGGTTGCTCCTGCTGCAGAAGAAGAGCCTGCTGCAAAAGGAGAGCTTGCTGCACTTTAGGCCCCTTAGATCCAGTCCACAATAATCTCCAAATGATGTGGATGATTGTATTCCGCCCTCTCAATACATCTACGAGCTTACTGGTGTTCCGCACACATCTCAGACCTGTTTGACAACTTGTGCCGCTGCCTCCAACAGTTTTCTGCTGCTGTCCTACAGTGCTGTCCGTCCAGCGCCACGCCTTCCCCTGCGTCTACCACTGATCTTTTACTTATTCGGGCAAAAATGCACCTGTACCAAACAGTTTCTATGGTAAAAAGGAACAGGTATCAAACTTTGAAACCTCTGTATTTTTTAATAGTAGGACAGAAATCTTTCTGTACCAAACTCAATTTTTTTGGTAAATAGAAAAAAGTATCAAACACTGAAACATCTGATTTTTTTAAAGTAGGACAGAATTTTTTTAACTTGTTTGTAAATAGCAAGAAGTATCATAAACTTAAATATGTATTTTTTATATAGTGGAGTAGAATTTTTTTTTTTACCAAACGATCTTCTTAGGTAAATAGCAAGAGGTATCAAACACTGAAATATCTGTATTTTTTATATAGAAGGGTAGAATTTTTTTTTCCCAAACTGTCTTTGGTAAATAGCAAGAGGTATCAAACACAAAAATATCTGTATTTTTTATGTAGTAGGACAGAGATTTTCTGTACCAAACAGTCCTTTTTGGTAAATAGCAAAAAAGATCAAACACTGAAACATCTGTATTTTTTTATAGTAGGACAGAATTTTTTTTACCAAACGGTCTTGATTTGTAAATAGAAAGAGGTATCATAAACTTAAATATCTGTATTCTTTATATAGTAGGACATATTTTTTTTTTTACCAAACGGTCTTCTTTGATAACTAGCAAGAGATATCAAACACTGAAATATCTGTATTTTTTATATAGTAGGACAGAATTTTTTTTTACCAAACAGTCTTCTTTGGTAAATAGCAAGAGGTATCAAACACTGAAATATTCTTATTTTTCATATAGTAGGACATAATTTTTTTTAACAAATGGTCTTCTTTGGTAAATCGCAAGAGGTATCAAACACTGAAACATCTGTATTTTTTTATAGTAGGACAGAATTATTTTTACCAAACAGTCTTGTTTTGTAAATAGCAAGAGGTATCATAAACTTAAATATCTGTATTCTTTATATAGTAGGACATATTTTTTTGTTTTTTTTACCAAACGGTCTTCTTTGATATATAGCAAGAGATATCAAACACTGAAATATCTGTATTTTTTATATAGTAGGACAGAAATTTTTTTTAATAAAAGGTCTTTCTTAGTAAATAGCAAGAGGTATCAAACACTGAAATATCATTTTTTTTATATAGTAGGACAAATTTTTTTTTTACCAAACGGTCTTCTTTGGTAAATAGCAAGAGGTATAAAACACTGAAATATTCTTATTTTTCATAAAGTAGGACATAATTTTTTTTAACAAACGGTCTTCTTTGGTAAACAGCAAGAGGTATTAAACACTGAAATATCTGTATTTTTATAGTATGACAAAATTTATTTTTTAACAAATGATCTTCTTTGGTAAATAGCAAGAGGTATAAAACACTAAAATATCTGTATTTTTTTATAGAACAGAATTTTTTCTCTACCAAACTGTCTTCTTAGGTAAATAGCAAGAGGTATCAAAGACTGAAATATCTGTCTTTTTTATATAGAAGGGCAGAAATTAATTTTTACCAAACTGTCTTTGGTAAATAGCAAGAGGTATCAAACACTGAAACATCTGTATTTTTTTATAGTGGGACATAATTTTATTTTTTACCAAACGGTCTTCTTTGATAAATAGCAAGAGATATCAACCACTGAAATATCTGTATTTTTTATATAGAAGGGTAGAATTTTTTTTTTCCAAACTGTCTTTGGTAAATAGCAAAAGGTATCAAACACTGAAATATCTGTATTTTTATATAGTAGGACAGAGATTTTCTGTACCAAATGGTCCTTTTTGGTAAATAGCAAAAAGTATCAAACACTTAAACATCTGTATTTTTTTATAGTAGGACAGAATTTTTTTGTACCAAACTGTCTTGCTTGGTAAATAGCAAGAGGTATCAAAGACTGAATTTAAAAGCAGATTGCCGAGTAATCTGCTTTTAAATACCGCCCGGGTCCCCACTGCCCTGATGCACGCATCTGCAGTTAGATGCGATGCACCATGTAGGATTTCTGCTTGGTGCATAGCATCTAACTGCAGATGCGATCACCAACAGTAAATCCAGAGGGTGATACCAGCGGAGATTTCCCGCTGGCAGCACCCCCTGGATCTACTGCAGCTGCTCCCTGCTCGCATCTCCCGGATGCTGATCTCCGGGTGATGCGAGCAGGAGAGTGAGCAGCAGGGACATCCCCCTGCTTCCCCTACCGCATCACCCGGTGATCAGCCTCCTGGAGATGCGAGCAGGGGAATGAGTAGGGCGGGGACATCCCCACTGCATCACCCGGCAAGATGTGTGACATCTTCCGGGTGATGCTGTGGAGTGATGGATTGTGGGGGCGGGAAATTTAAATTTTTTTATATACAGTGAAATACACCACAAAACACAAAATAAAAGTATAAAAATTTTTTTTTTGATAATCTACACTGTTGTGGTCTATTATTTCATTATTTTTTATAATTATGTATTATAATTATGTATTATATTACAATTTATGATTATAATATAATAAATAAATATAATTATTATACCCGGGAGTTAATCCTAAGAATTACAGGCCCACAATATAAACAAAAATTTCTACGCAAAAAAAATAGGATCACTTTTTGCATCAAAAAACGACAGAATTAGAACGCTAGGGGGGTGAAATATCTGTAGTTTTTATATAGTAGGGCAGATTTTTTTTTTTTTTTACCAAATGGTCTTTCTTGGGAAATAGCAAGAGGTATCAAACACTGAAATATCTGTATTTTTTGTATAAGGCTGTTCTCGCCTAAATGTTCGGTAAACAAGAAAGACCCGATTCGCCGCAATATTGAATTTACAAATCTCGCTCACTCATCCCTATTCAACAGTTTAGGACATGTCATAACATAAAAATCATGCCAACATCAAAATAACTATGGTTGATAGATTTCAATATTACAAATAGTTTCCATGATTTGAGACAATAAATTGCCCCAGAGGAGGAATCTTACAAATTGATTGCACAATGTGGGGTTGTTCATTCGACGTGTTTCATAGTGATTTTAGCTGCTTCCTCAGGAATGAAAAGCAGAGATGATATCCACATTAGTGTTGGTCCAATAGCTCACTATTCGATTCGAATGCATAATTATTCGAGTGATCGAACGTGGAATTCAAACTCCATTAAAGTCAATGGGGGAAAAATTTGGGTTGTTTTTCTGGACTGTGTAAAGCCTCTGCAGCCTACAAATACATTCAAAAAGACATGTAAAGACTCCCCCAGCTCTGCACAACACTCTTACAAGAAAAAAAAAATAAGGAAGTCTTTTTTCTGTAGTTGGCAAGGCAATTTTATGGGGTGGTCAATGGAACATGCCAGATTTTATACAGTCTCTGAGTAGAGGCAAAGAGGGTCACGAGGGGGTTCCTCTGGTCCAAAAATTAGCCACCAGGTTTCTCCGCTCCGTTACAAGCCATACACAGGCTTCAGAGTACAGGCAGAGGTCTCTGAGGGGGGTCTTTAGGTAAAAAAATTTAGCCAGCTACACAGCTCTGTTAAAAGTTACAAGTGACAGGTGGCAACAGCAGGAGGAGGAGGCAGTGGGCCTTGAAACGGATTGTGGACAGCATTGGTAACTGGCATCCAGAGCAGGAAACTGGGCAGGCGGCAGCAGTAACAGCATGAGGAGGAGGCGGTGGGCCCTGAGAATAAGTAAGGACGGCATTAGAGGTTGAGGCCATCACCTATATGGACAGTGTAGAAGCTGTAGCTATTGGAGATATGAATGGATGAACAAGATTTCAATCCATACCTACTATGTAGCAAAACCACGAATGGGCTTGGCGGAATCAGCTGGCAATGAACACCCTGTTGAGCTTGAGTCTAGTCTGGCATCTAGAGCTGGGTACTGGGCAGTGGGCAGGCGGCAGCAGTATCAGCATGAGAAGGAGGTGGCAGGCCCTGAGGCAGTGTGTGGACAGCATTGTTAACTGGCATCTAGAGCTGGGTACTGGGCAGGCGGTGGCTGCAGCAACAGCTTGAGGCCATCATCCTTAATTGACAGTGTAAAAAGTTTATCTATTGGGATTAATGAGATTCCCACTGTTCCTACAGTGGCGGTGGGCCCTGAGACGTTGTGTGGATGGGTGTGTTACTCCTCCTGCTCTTACTGCTGCCGCCTGCCCACAGCCCAGTACCCAGCTCCAGATGCCAGACTAGACTCAAGCTCAACAGGGTCTTTTTTCCCCGTTGATTCCGCCAAGCCCGTTCCCTTTCATGTGGTTTTGCTACATAGTAAGTAGGAACAGATTGGAATCTCGTTCATCCATTCATGTCTTCAATAGCTACAGCTTCGACACTGTCCATATAGGTGATGGCCTCAACCTCTAATGCCATCCCTGCTCCGTCTCAGAGCTCACCACCTCCTCCTCATGCTGTTACTGCTGCCGCCTGCCCAGTACCCAGCTCTAGATGCCAGTTACCAATGCTGTCTATGCTCCATCTCAGAGCCCACCGTCTCCTCTCCTCTTTCTGCTGTTCCTGCTGCACGCCCCAGGCTTAATCAATATGAGCCATCAGGATGCAGGTATACTTCCGATGAGCCAGCTGATTCGAGTGGGTGACATCTTTAACCCTGGAGCGCAGCTCGAAGCGTAAGTGGAAGTGCACGTCAATCACATCCAATTGGTGCAAATCTGCCAGTGTGGCTCTGTAGAAATTCCCTTCTATGATGTCCCAGCACACATTAGGAATTGGGTACTCTAGCACTTCACCACCTTTAAATCCAACAGACATGAATAATTTGCATATCACCGAACATTTGGGGCTCAGCACCCGGTGAGCCGAATAAACAGGTGGTCCAGGTTGGTTTTTCAAACTGGCTCCAAAGGGCCGCTGCTTCCTTGTACTGTATTGGTGCTGTCCTGAAATCTACTGTACTCAGGCTTCACTGTTAGCTAGATAGATAGATAGATAGATAGATAGATAGATAGATAGATAGTCAGTGTGTTACATACTCGCAGCCAGAGGCAGAGTACCCTCCATGACTGCATGTACAATATCACACTTGTACTGAGAGACAGACACTCAGACGCAGTGTATACAGCAGTATATATTTTGTATACTGTGCTGCATGTTACAGCGTCCCCACTGAAGGAAAGTGGTGTATACAAAACACACACAGCGCACTTGGATTTTTGGTGTCAACCCCCCCAATAAAAAAAAACCTACTTACTATACAAATTTACACTTTGTGAAGCATATTAGCTACAAGGTAAAAAAAGGTAATGCTGGAAAAAAGGTCAAGTCATAGTCGTCCATCGTCCGAAGCGGCCGGTCACCACAGCTACGCCTCAACAACCAATGACCACCACCACGAGCACCAGCACCTGAGCACCTTTTGGCCCAGTTAGATGTTCGCCCGTGTGTGGATGGATCACCTTCCATAGTGATGACCACACTATGGTCATCTGCAAACTGTGTGCTCAACACTTGAAACGAGGCAAAAACCCAAACAAACTTGGAACAAGTTGCATGAGCACAGATTTAAAAAGCCACAACCCAGTAACCTGGCACCAACACTTGGTCAAAGCACAGCTGATTGCGTTAAAGTTCCTCCCTTACCGGCTGGTGGACTCCAATGCATTCCGTTACGCTTTACTCTGCGCGAACCCACAGTATGTTATGCCTAAGCGACAGGCTTTGCATGAAGACGTGCAGAGCAATGTGTCCATAGCCCTGCAACATTCATTTTCTGGCAAGGTGCACCTGACAACTGACAGTTGGTTGAGCAAGCATGGAGTAGGAAGATATATTTCCTATACAGCTCACTGGGTAACTTTGGTGGCAGCAGGGGAAGATGCAACTGCAGCAAGGCCTGCATACCTACCTCCGCCCAAAGCACATCGCCATGCAATCTTCTCCTCAACCTCCACTTCCACCTTTTCCTTTGACTCTTGTGCCTCAACCTCTTCCTCCAGGGACACTTTGCTGTGGAGACCCAGCACCAGCACCTCCCATTCAGCAGCATCTGTTCACCCCCAGCAACAACCTGCAGTTTGCTATTTCGGTGCACAATTCAGATGTTGCAACGTAGTCCTAAGGTTGCGAAGCCTGGTTTCCCTCAGCCACATGGGCGCAGCCATTCTAAGTGCCTTGTGGAAGCAGGAGGACATATGGCTAATTCCCAACAGACTTCAGCCAGACAAGGTCGTGTGTGACAATGAGGCCAATCTGCTGGCAGCCCTGCATTGTGGGAAACTCACACACGTACCTTGCCTGGCTCACGTCATGAACCTGATAGTACAGGGCTTCCTTGGGAATTACCCAGGCCTCCAGTCGCTGTTGCTGAAGGCCAGAAAGTCAGCGCATTTCCGCCGGTCGTACACTGGCAGTGCCAGATTGGTGGATTTAGCGAAATCTGAACCTGCCAGTAAATTTGTGATGTGGCCATACGTTGGAATTCCTCCTTTTACATGCTGCAGCAGCTGGGTGAACAACAGAAAGCGGTGGTGGATTATGTGGCAGAGTCTGTTCGTTTCAGATGTATACCTACACTACCTTTCTTCAGCCCTGCGGAGTGGCTGCAAATTGAGGACTTGTGCACTGTATTGTCACTAGTGTTGGTGTTCGAATTCGGGTTGTCCTTATATTCGACCCGAAAATGGCTGTTCGAATTCCGATAGTCCCGACCCGGAAAACACGGGATTCGACTTCAAAAATTCGGGAAAAAAAGTTTAACAAAAAATAAAAATTATTCCTAAATGAATTTATTAGTGTGTTTTTTTTAATTTTAACTATTTTATGTTAATTTTTTACAGGTTATCCGACAATGACATTATGAATCATATTGTCATTGTGGGATTCCCGGACCTTGAAAACTTTGCGGTTACAGCTAATTGGAAGCACATGGCTTCAATTAGCTGTAACCGAAAGCAATACCAGGGCAATAGAGGTTCAATGGAGATTTGTATCTCCATTCATCACCTCTACTGCTCTGAGATTGGCTGAGAAATAGGAAACCCTGATGACAGCTCAAGCATCATCAGGATTTCCCTTTCCTCAGCTTATCAGGAAGCAGAGCAGTCAGCAGAGCTTTACTATGCTGACAGCTCCGCTCCTCTGATCACTCCCGCAGCCCTACAGGAGCTGTGACATGTTTTACAGATACAGAACACATGTCATAGCTCCTCTAGGGCTGCGGGAGCAATCAGGAAGGCGGAGCTGTCAGCATAGTAAAGCTCCGCTGACTGCTCTGCTCCCGATTGGCTGAGGAAAGGGAAATCCTGATGATGCCTTTGCTGTCATCAGGCTTTCCCTTTCCTCAGGGAGCAGAGCAATCAGCAGAAGTTTACTATGCTGACAGCTCTGCTCCCGATTGGCTGAGGAAAGGGAAATCCTGATAATGCTTGAGCTGTCATCAGGATTTCCCTTTCCTCAGCCAATCAGGGAGCTGAGCAATCAGCGGAGCTCTCAAAACAGAAAATAAGGAACAAGCTAACAGAATAGAAGCTATATCAATATTAAAGTTTTTTTATGATCAATTAATTCAAACAAAAAGTATATTTACAAAGGTTGGACAAGATAATACAACATGTTCAGACATGTATGCCATAGATCTGATGATGCTGGAAGTACCGCCACAACAGGACACTAAGAGGCTGATCCATAATAAATTGAAAGTTAACTTTAGATTTGTTTATAGAGGTTTTAAATCAAATCACAGACAAACATTGTTCTCAAAACAATTGTATATGATGTTCCCTATAGTTTATCAGTCAAATTGAGATTGGGCTGAAAATACGAGTAGTAATATAGTTAATATAGATTCATATAATTAGAATATTATGCTATGGATAGATAAAAATATATTAAATATAAGAATACCATATAAATATCCAACCTCTTGTATCTCAAAATGGCCACATCCCTTATAAATATATCAAGGGAAATTCTGTAGAACACCACCAAAAAATATCAAGCACTGTAGTTACGGCTTCCCCCGTGTAGACAAGTCTGCATGTGGGACGCTGTTACTACAGGACTTGATATGGCAGGATCAAAAGACATCCTAATATAGAATAGCAAGCGGGTTTACAATTGGAAGTAAGCGGCTATCCATTAAAAGTTGATCAGAGGCAAGTGTTCCACTGCAGTTAAATGTATCTAAACCTGGAGAAGCATATTGATACACTTGAACTACCTTCTGAATGCTCATAATACTAGCTGCGATCATAAGAAAATAACTACTAAGAATTGGTTAATACAAAGGAATAGGTTTAAGATCCCCTTGTTTTTCCTAAGGAAGCAGATTTATTCTGTGTAACGCGTAGAAAAAATTGGGCGTACCCTCAGTGGAAACCCCAATAGGAGGTTCTGAGCAATGTATATTGATTTTATCTTTATGTTTTCTGTTTGATTTTAATGGTATTTATTAAAATAGGTTTGTGATATATAGATAATTGTTGTTTGATTGGCAATATTGGCAATATTCCACAGAATTTCTCCTTAAATATAAGAATATTGCATTGGCTAGTCTAGTTATTGTTGGTGTTTATTATCAAAACCAAGTTAATACTAGCCTAAAATTATAGAAGCATAGTATTTTATTATGTGTAGAAAGATTATAACCACTTTTGGTAAAAAATTAGGTATAATGATGAACCCAAAGGGGAAAATTTACCATCTAATCCTGGTGTTTTAAAAATATAAAGTACATAGCATGTGACAATGAAACCTCAAATAGAAAAATGTATTATATGACTGCAAAATGAAATACCTATCATAAAAGAAGGGCCACTTCTAGGTACTTCTGAAGTAAAAGACCATCCCAATAAATATAAATCCAAAATTGAATATTGCACCTCCAGCAGAGTTTTATATAGCAATGCCAATCCAGAAAAAGACCCAAAACAAACATCCACCTGCGGGCGCATCAAAAATTACGTCACACTAGTGCACACGATTCAACTTCTGGTGCATGGAGTGCAAATATGCATTTCAATACTCGGAAGTGACACTTCTGAGCTGGCATTCCATGACAATGGCACCTAGAGGGCACTAGATCAATGTAAATAGAAAAAAAGCAACCTATAATAGGTACACTTGAATATTTGTCTTTAAAGACTACAGAATAATTATACTGAAAATTATATCAAATTTGCATTACCAAATTCAGGGAGGATATTTCTAGATAATTTAAAATGAGCCGAGTACTAACAAACATGTTAGCTCAAGGTTGTACTCAAAAACTTATTGTGTTTTACTATCTGAGTGAATCAAACACAGTGAATTTATTTAAAGTTTTCAAGATAAGCTGAACAAAAATAACATAACATACAGCAAATTTATGGATAAAAAAGTTCCCACAGTCAAATCAATTGGCAGGTAGTGTTCGTTAATGAAAGTAGAATTATATTATTTCTATCAATTAACAGATGTTAATATAGCTATACAGTAAGGTGGTGGGGAGTTTTTTAAGAAGTGTACAAAAAGTGTAAATTAAACTAGATATGCCTATGTACACAAAATTAAATGTTTTAAATACTTAATGTCAATATATTCTATATTCATTATATTTAGAGAGCTAATCACATAGAAGTCACTGAAAAATTCCATTTGTATGATTTCCTTTTATGCTGAAGATCAGGGCAATCATGTTTAAGGCTCCAGCAGTAGTCTTCCATCATGTGTATATCCCATCTGTTCTGATACCTTTCTTCCAATACTATTATATCTTGTTGGGACTTCTCTCCTCACTGAAATCGTCATGGTTTTCTGGAAATTTTTGCAAATGGCTATGGAGATTGTGTACCTTTGTGCTCATGGAAGAACCTAATTTTTTAACGTTTAAGAGCAACATTTGTACTGGTTCTTCATAATTTTGTGCTTTATGGTTACCTAAGAAGTACTTGACAACCATGACATAGCTGTTCCAGGCAGAAGCTTCGGTATCAGTCATGTAACTTGTGAAATGTATCTGTTTCCAAACTGGGGGCCAACAAAGATTCCTGCTTTTAATTTTTCAGTGCTCCATCCAGGGAAGAATTTACAAATGTATTGAAGCAATCACCATCCTTGTTCAGAGCTCTAAAAAATTGCTTTATTAATCCCAACTTTTTGTGTAGTGGAGGGGGAATGATTTTTTTTTGTCAACCATGGGCTCGGTAATGATGTTCGCTGCACCTTTTTTCATGTTTTCCCGTGGAGGCCATGTCACTTTTTTCCAGTGATCCTGCTTTGCTCTACTATCTTACCATTTTGATAGTTTCATATTTTTCTTTAACATTTGTTGAGTGGCCAACTGGAATTGATGCATAGCAGTTGCCATTATTCAGTAAAACATACTTCAAACTTCGAGTGGAACTGCCAATGAAAAGCTGCCAGTCTTCTGCTCAGTATTTTGGTACTCCCTTATGGGCTAGTAGTCCAGGGATGTTACAACAGTACAGGAAGTCTCCATCTTCACTAAAATATGGTAGGAGTGTCACTTCTCTTGTCCTATAAACAGTTGTTTTAACTTCTGGTCTCAGACAGTTCTTTTCTTTTAGCCTTGATGCTAAAATTTCAGATGTTTGTTTTGACAGACTTAAGTCACGTATTAAATCATCAAGGTCTTATTGGGAGAACTGCTGGTTTTATGAAACACTTCCTTCATATTCACTTACACTGCTAACTCTTGGATTACACTCCAAAGTCTGTATATTCTCCATGTCGGGTACAGGAATATCAGGGAGTGTACTGAACACGGGTATGGGGCGTCCTGATTTTCTTGTAATGATTGAAAACTATTACATTCACAGCACAAAAATAACAATCATTATGATGATTTTTGAACTCTTGCCATGCCATAGGTACACCAAATTTCAAACTTTTCAGTTTTTCTCATGTAAATTCACTGCCACACAACTCCTCTGTTCTTTTGTAGTAGTGTTATAGGTTTTTTGTCATTGTGATGTGCTGTCTAATCTTAGCCCTATTGTATTAAAACACACATTTCACTTGCTGTCCAAACAGGGGGTCAATTAGTTGTGTACTTATTCTAACACATGTGATAGTAATGGAAGGAGGTCCAGGTTGCCAAGCACAACATCAAACCACATTGATTGACCAGCTTACAAGCAGGGTCAAGCACTCTTACATACCAGATAGTATGCTTTATTTATGTGTTTACATTATTCTAATCATATTAGTATTGAAAAATGCCAGGGACAGTTTAACTTAGTGCCAAACATATTTTATTGCTTTGTGCCAACAAACTCATTTTTTTTGGGTCGTAAAACCAAGAGAAGACCAGCTGTGCCAAGAATGACGAGGCTCCTGGCCACTCCATATATTTTAGGAAGGGAGTCCTTTCAAACCACGTCACCCTTAATTTGTTCACTGAGCCAGTCTACAGTTTCCTGGGTGTTTATGAAGGTTTAAATGCCATTTTAGAGCTTGGCCCACTAGAGATTCAGTTACTCACATCAGATTGGGAGTGGAGGAACTTAAAGGTGGATTTCTCCTTTAACCGAAAGCAATATCATCCACAAATATACAGTAGTCTGTGATGTGACATTCCAGAGGCCTGACAGAGATTCCCAGCAGAAGGATGTTATCGTCCTGTTAAAAAATAGATTACATTATTAGGATGTGTTAAGCAGCATGGTTAATCATGCTTTAGTGGAAACTACATGGTACTGGACTGTATTTTTCATGCTTTTCTGGCTACATAAGCAAAGCTTGCTCAAATCTGCACTAAATTGCACTCTGCCCCAGTTTGGCAATGTGTTTTTCTAAAGTGTCACATAAAGGTCCAGCTCTTACACAAATATGTCTGCTATTTCATTTCCCAAATGATTAAAGTGTGTTTGCTATGACTTAAACTCCTAGGTTGGTTTGCAACCCAAACATGATGTGCTGAAATATGTAATGCATGCATTGTAAACATATGTAAATACTCACGCGCAAAGACATTGGCAAAAATTTCATCCCTGACTCCACATCCCTCTGCTGTGCTTTGGGAGCTCGAGGCAGGATGTTGGTGCACCTCTGGCTCGAGTTCCTCTGGAATGTCCCAGGTATCACCATGGGGCAAGCACAGGGTGTGCAGGATGCAGCATGCCATGATGACTCAGGCAGCTTTTCAGGGTGCTTAGAGGAGTTCACCACAGAATCCGTGCTTTTAGCAGCCTGATGGTGTGCTCCACAAACCCCCGGGTTTTATTCAGAGCCTTGCTGTAATTATGCACTGCTTCAGTTCGTGGGTGACGCACAGCTGTCATAAGCTATGCAAGCTGCCCGTATCCTTTGTCAGCTGTTAAAAGACAAACGTGTTAGTTCTTGGTATAGTAAGTGTTCTGTGAATGCAGTGTAACACTAGAGTTTTTTTACAAATATATATATGACATATATACAATATAAATAATAGGTTGGCATTCTGACAATGCAAAGGGACATAGCAACATAATAGGTGTCTTTATGATTTTACTACTGTTAGTTGTATTACAGTAATGACATTATACATTACCTATTAACCAGCCCTTAGGCATTTCTCCAGTGTTGAATTTCTGGTAGAGGGCAGTCTGACACAGGATATAGGAATCATGGCATGATCCTGGAAAACATGTGCTAAGTTTGGAAGGAACCCCTTCCTAAAATATAGAGAGTGGCCAAGAGCCCGTTCATTCCTGGCACAGCCTGGCTTCTTTTGGGTTTTGGAGTAATTTTTGCTTCCAGCAAGCTGTACAGGTCATGAATGACCTGGCGGGACAGGTGGAAACGCCTTTTGACATTCTGGTCACTTGGGATACTATCCAGGTGGCTACACCCCAAGCAAACACGTGGCTCCCAGACCCGTCATGAAATTGAAGGCTGCTCCTTGGGTTGTTGCTACTCCCACTGTGCAGTAACGAGAGGAGTTGTAGTTGTTGCCACAACAGCACTAGTTAATAATAATATTTCATCAATGTCCTCCTCCATGATAACAACATGAACAAAAGAACTTACGCATGCAGCGCACATGAACGTGTGCACGTAATGCGTATGAATGTACACACATACTGTATCACTATATATTTTCACAGAACTTCTTAGCTATTCTGCATGCAAACAAAAATTTGCAAAACACAAAGAAAGAAAACGCAACAAACCAGAAGGCTGCTACAAAATAAAAAGAACTAAAGTAAGAATACACCATTTATTTTATTCCTCCAAAAATGTTTTTGGTGTGTTGTCCCATACCTGTTTTATTTTTTTCCTTCAAGTAACATGGAGCCAAGGAAATGGCCACCACCACTGCCACCACTCCCACCACCACCCCCGCCGCCATCGCTGCTGCTGCTGCCGGCCCTGCCACCACCACCCCAGGGTCTTCAGTCCATAGACCAACAAGAAGCTCCCTCAGGCCAGCTAGGTTGCCTTGTGAAGCAGGCCCAGTAACATCTAGGCCCCTGGACCCTCAACCTGGCACCTCAGCCAGTTTAAGCCGGACCAGGGATTCTGATTCAAAGGCAACCAGCTTCACTTAGCAAAATGCAGCCCTCATGGATATAGATCATTTTTTTAAAATAACCTCATTAGTGTATTTTTTCCTTCTTTTGATTTGCAACCACAATGTATGTATTTCATTTATTTTACAATAGTACGCCCTGAGAAGCAACAGTACCCTCCTGCCCTCTGTCCTCGGGGTGATGTAGATGAAAAGGATGTCACTTCGCATTGAGATGACACTGGGCTTCCTCCTGGTAAGATGAACCTTCATGGTATTTCTTGTTTGACATTGTGCACCTGTCTCTAATCATATTTATAACCACACTCTTATGTGTAATATGAGTGTTACACTTCACGCATTTTTTGGTCTGGGAGTGTTATGTTTTTTGGTTATTTTTGTGGTGAACGCATCAATCCAAATGAACTTGCGTTAGAGTCAAGCTCACCCTATTTTATTTGTTTTTGTACTTTATTTAACAGATCACAGGAGGTGGTCATTGATCCACTGCAGAGAAGCCTGGAGGAAAATACAGGTATTTTGGTTTGTGTGTGTGTTCAGCCATCTAAATGCTAAATAATAACCATCGATCTCTCTATATTATATCTATATATATAAGATTTAAAACATTTTTCCTGGGAGATGTTTCTGGTGCAGCCTTCCTTTGAGAATATCTGCCTGGTTATTGAGGTAAATATTTCAAGGAGAGTCCAATTTCTGTCTGAATGTAAAAAATCATTTTGCCTGTGCAAAATATTGGGGACTTTTGATATGTGAAAATTTGTCACCACATTCATTCATTTTGATGTGATAAATCATGTGCCTTTGTAGAATATCCATGTCTGCTGGTTTCTGGTTCTGAAGAGTTTTCACGGGCTACATCCACTGTGGAGGTAGGCAAGAACTGGTCCATGTGTTTATTTTGGGATGTGTTGGGGGAAAGAACCCAATATCTTCCCAAATATCAATTTCCCAATATGTTCAAACTGTGTATTTTTTTGTTTAGGGTCCCTCAGGTGGACATTTACCACAAGAAATAGAGAAGACACCTGAGGTTGTTGATGTTCCAATGTCAATATGTCATCTGCATAATGTCATAGTGACCCACGAAGTTATGTCATATTTTAGTCATTTTTATTTTCCATTTGTAGCAACCAGTGGATGCAGGTGGATTGGGGCAACCCAGTGTGGGCAGCCAGCTTCTAAGCCTCACTCAGAGGCTGGTTGGTCATTGTGATAGAGTGGTGGAGTCATGGATGTCTGCCCCAAGTTCAAATAATTTAGAACAGGTCCTTACACTCCTACATGAAAACATCATTCAAAATGGCCAGGACCGAGAATTTAACCAACAACATCTGGTGGCCATGCAACGTCTGATTGAATTGGTCCAACAAAAGTCATCAACTTTGGGTGCTTACATGTTCAGAGTTGACCATCTCTGTAACATGTTAAGTGAATTCCCGGGCCAACAATCTCAGCTAAATCAGGCGTCTATTCACAGGCTGGATTGGCAAATCCCAATAGGTCCTGTCAGACCCCTATCTCCCGCAGAGCAGCCAGCGCCAGATTGGTCACTGGCTCCATCCTGCTCCTCCGGCTCCACCCTGTTCCCTGGGTGTTACCTGGCCACCTCCACCTTCCGGCCGCCAACCTTGTGACCCTGCCCACCCACAAAGTGCCCCTGCCAGCCCTTCCTGTGCCCCTGGCAATCCACCTTGTGCCCCTGCCTGCCAAATTGGGCCCCTGCAAGCCCACCCCTGGCCACCCAACTTGTGCCCCGGCCCGTCCACCCCGTGACCCTGGCTGCCCACCTTGTTCCCCTGCCTGCCCAATTTGTGCCCCTGCAAGCCCACCTAGTGCTCCTGCCAGCCCACCCCTGGCCCCCCACCTTGTGCCTCTGTCTTCCCAATTTGTGCCCCTGCAAGCCCACTGTGCCCTTGCCTGCCCAACCCCCAGCCCCTGTCTGCCCACCTTGTGCCCATGCCAGCCCACCCTGTGCCCCTGCCCGTCCACCTTGTGCCCCTGAAAACCAACCCTGTGCCCCTGCCCACCCACCTTGTGCCCCTGCAAGCCCTACCCAATGCCCCTTCAGGCCCAATTTATGCCCCTGCAATCCCTCCCATGCCCCTTCAATCCAACCCTGTGCCCCTGCCCACCCACCTTGTGCCCCTGCAAGCCCACCTTGTGCCCCTGCAAGCCCACCCTGTGCCCCTGCCTGCCCACCTTGTGCCCCTGCAAGCCCCCCTAGTGCCCCTGCCGGCCCACCTTGTGCCCCTGCTAGCCCACCCCTTGCTGCCCACTTGTGCCATTGCCCACCCAATTTGTGCCCTTGCAAGTGTGGAGGTATCCCGCGGCTGGGCTGTTGGCGTGGCCCACGCCCACGGCCGGTTTGTGGGGGTGTCTAGCGGTCGGGCTGTGGAGGTGCCCTGCAGCCGGACTGTTGGGGTGGCCTATGGCCGAGGTCGGGCTATTGGTGTGGTCTGCGCCCGTGGCTGGGCTGTTGAAGTGGCCCGTGGCCGTGCCCTGCATGGGCGAAGTATGTAGATGGATGCCGGGTGCCAGGTGAAAACATTCTTCACATTCTTCCTGTCTTGTCCTACGCTCATTTTTATTCAGACTCCATGAGACACTTGTTTGTAAAAGATAGCTTAATCTCTATTTTGTGTTTGCCCATTGTCGACAGGTTAGTGACCCTTGCACTTTGACACTTTACCTATCTAAATTTCTTTTCATGTGGCCCAAGTATGCTCCAAATGCAGTGCTGTGCAGTTTTATGTTCAAGATTTAGTTACAGGTCGTGAAACAGAAGTCATGCAAATAATGTTTATTTTTTTTTTTTTTTTTTTGCACAAATCAGACTTTTTTTAAAAGACAAAGATTCAGCAAGGTGTTAGTATCATTCCACAAGACTTTTTGGTCATTATTGACAAGATGCAGTTACTACAGATTTATTGCCTGCACATTCATGATGGAATCCCCCATTCCACTGCATGCTAATGGTGCTCTATTTGATTGAGATCTGGTGACTGTGCAGGCCATTTGAGTACAGTAAACTCATTGTCATATTCAAGAAACCGGTTTGAGATGATTTGAGTTTTGTGACATTGCACATTATTATACTGAAAGTAGCCTTCAGAAGATAGATAAACTACAGTCATAAAGTGATGGGAATAGTCACCAACAATACTAACAATACTAAGGTAGACTGTGGCATTTAAATGATGCTTAGTTGGTTCTAAAGTGTGCCAAGAAAATATCCACAACACTATTACACTACCAGCAGCCTGAACCATAGATAAAAGGACAATGGATCAATGCCTTTGTTGTTGATGCCAAATTTTGATCCTAATATCCAAATTTTGCAACACAACTCCTGCTGCTGTAAGCCATCTGCTTGAAGGTTCACATAATGTGCTTTCAGAGATGTTCTTCTTCATACCATTGGAATCAGTCCGGCTTTTGTCCCCTAACCTCTGGCATCAACAAGGCATTATCAATAGGGATGAGAGAGCGAGATTTGTAACTTCAATCTCGCGGCAAATCGGGCCTTTCTCACTTACCAAACAGCCTTGTGATTCACCTTGAGATTGAGTTCGCAGGTATTCAATGATAAGTACAGCCCAGGGAACATGGGAACCTGGACGGTCACAGCTGAACTCATATGGCCTCTCAATCGAGATTCTCCATTGAAAGGTCATATGAGTTCAGTAGTACGCCTGCGGTCACAGCTGATTGGAGGCACGTGCCCCCAATCAGCTGTGACTGCAGGTTCCCACACTCCCTGGGCTGTACTTATCAATGATAATGACAGCCCATGGACCGTGGGACCCTGGACCACGGATTCGCTAAATTGGTTCGCCGAAATTCAACGGAAGTTCATTGTCACTCATCCCTAATTATCACTCAGAGACTGCTGTTCAATGCATATTTTCATTTTTCAGATCAATCTCTGAAACTCCAAAAATGTGAAAATCCCAGCAGTTTCTAACATATTAGGACTAGCCCACCTGGCATCAACAACTATATTAGAATATTATAAGTGATAATGAGCATGGATTTAGGAAAGATCAAAGTTGTCAAACAAATTTACTATCTTTTTATGAGGAAATATTTAAACTGGTAGACAGTGGAGTAGCAGTTGATATAGTGTACTTGGACTTTGCTAAATCATTTGACACAGTACTTCACAGATAGTTATTATGCAAATTTGGGTCTATAGGTTTAGAAAATTAAATCTGTAAATGGATAGAGAACTGGCCTAAAGATTGCATACAGAGGGTAGTTATTTATCATTCCTACTCCGAATGGTTTAAGGTTATTAGTGGTGTACAGCAGGGTTCATTGTTGGGACCTTTACTGTTTAACATCTTTATAAATGATATAGTTTGGGATAAAAAAGGTACTGTTTCTGTGTTTGCAGATGACACCAAATATGTAATAGAATTAAGTCAATACAGAATATCTATATTCTATAAGCAGACCTAGATGTACTGTTTGATTGGGCAGCCAAGTGGCAAATGACATTTAACATTGAGAAATGTAAAGTTATGCACTTAGAGGCTAACAGCATGCATGCTTCATAATGTCAAGGGGGAATACATTTGGGGGAGTCAGAAATGAAAAAGGTTCTCGGGGTTCTGGTAGATCATATATTTAATAATAGCATGCAAAGTCAAGCTGAAATTTCTAAAGCTAGCACAGGCTGCAGAAATCAAAAAAATGTAAGCTCCATAAGGAAAAGATTCTGTGCAGAAGAAAGCACCCAAGACCCTCCCGGGACGCCTTAGGTCAACCATAGGTATCCCGGGAGGCTTTGCACTCTCTCAGAATTAGGGGGAGGGTTACTACCATGGTATTGGATGCATATTTATTTGCATTTACAAGGAGTTGAACAGGGGTACTTAGTAAAGAAGCCTTTTGTATGCTGTTGCTTTTTGTTTCCTGTACATGTATAGCATACTAGGCATAATATGCTATACCAATCAATGACAGGCATAGCTTAGAGCTCAGCCAATCCTCGATTGGCAATGACAAAAAATGTCTAAGAGGGAATTTTTCCTCCCTTTAAAAGTTTCATCTTGCATTCTATTGTTCCCTCAGGAAAATTTCCAAGTGGGAACAAAATCCTATCCTTTATAGGAGTATTATTTAGTGTTGGTCGAATATCTCACTATTCGATTTGACAGCTATTCGATCAAATAGTGAGATATTGTTCACGTGATTGAATGACGAATTTGAACACCATTGAAGTCAAATTGCTCTTGCAGCCCTTTACTAGTTGTATGTGTTCTTGGATAGAGTTCTTGGAGTTCTGTGTTCTTGGATAGAGAAACTCTATCCAGGAACACATACTACAGGACTGCAACAGTGATCCCTATTGCTGTTGCTAGTAATATGTGTTCTTGGATAGAGTTTTTCTATCCAAGAACACAGGGCACTAGATGTGATGAATGGAGAAACTTGTCCCCATTCAACCTCTAGTGCCCGGGGATCACCTGCAGTCACAGCTGTGACCGCAAAGTTCCCACGGTCACGTGACCATGGGAACTGAACTGCAGATGAACTCTGCAGTTCCACTACGATCCCCGGGGCACTACAGGTTAACTAACTTGTAGTTCCCTGGCGATCGCCTGCAGTCACAGCTGTGACCGCAAAGTTCCCACGGTCATGTGACTGTGCCACTACGATCCACTACGATCCCCGGGGCACTACAGGTAGCCTGTAGTGCCCTGGGGATCGCACACTCTCCTAATGATTGCAGCCATGGCTGCAATCACTGATTAGCTCAGTGTGCAATCCCCCGGGCACTACAGGGTAATTACCTGGAGTGCCCCGGGGATTGCCTGCAGTCACAGCTGGGACCGCAATGTTCCCATTAGCTCAGTGTGCAATCCCCCGGGCACTACAGGGTAATTACCTGGAGTGCCCCGGGGATTGCCTGCAGTCACAGCTGGGACCGCAATGTTCCCATGATCATGTGACCGTGGGAATTGAACTAAGTCCCACAATCATGAGACAGTGGGAACTGAACTGCAGATAAACTCTGCAGTTCCACTATGATCCCCGGGGCACTACAGGTTAATTAACGCATATGACTGTGGGAACTGAACTGCAGATAAACTCAGACACAGCTGCAATCATTGAGAAGAAGCCCCACAAGTATCTCTTACTCTGTAACACACTTTCCAGCACAGTAATATGATACATTTGTTACATTTTTCTCGCAGTTTATAAAAAAAAATGTAACAAATGGGATTAGCATAAACCAATACACCATTGCCCGCTATAAGCCTTTGTGAACACAGTGTGCTTGGGTGCGTCCTTGTATTGGTTTATGCTAATCGCATTTGTCATTTCAATGGCGACCTGGTCTGAACCTGACTCTTACCTGAACTCTCCCTGCCCTGACCTCAGATTGTTAATGACCATTCTTGTCTGCTGCCTGCCCTGACCTCAGATTGTTCCTGACCTGCCTCTGCCTTACCCTCCTGTACTTTGCTTATTTGGACTTAACCCTTGTCGTGTTTTATGACATTAATAAAACGTGATAGAAGGATATCTGGAGTCGGTTGTGGTTTGTGTGCCCAGGCGCATTACAGTATAGCGGGCCACTCACACACCGCCCAGCCCTAATGGAGGAAATCCAGCAGTGGAACTCCAGATTCCTTTACCAGAGAAATTTTCAGGGAACAGAGAGGACTTCCCCAACTTTGGGGACGCCTGTCTTCTGTATTTCCAGCTTCACCCTATTGCCTTGGGGACAACACGCCAACGCATTGGAGTGGTCAACTCCCTCCTGAAAGGTGAGCCGCAGAGATGGGCATTCAATTTGCCTCCAGATGATCCTGCGTTCAGCTCCGTCACTGACTTCTTTTCTGTAATGGGGGTGATTTAGGATGACCCGACCCTGACCCGGACAGCGGAGGTAAATTTGGAATACCTTACTCAGGGGGGACCTCCCGTGGAAGAATTTGCAGCAGAATTTCGGCGCTGGGCCACCTGTACCCGTTGGGGAGATGCAGCTCTACTCCATCGCTTGCCTCAGCAATCAAGTCAAAGACCTGCTGTTGGGTCTCCCTTCTCCATCCACCCTGGATCTTGCGATACAGCAGTCCATCTGTGTTGACCATAGGATCCAGGAACGCCACCTAGAAAAAGCCGTTCGAAGAACCAGGAGTCGTTCTCCCCCTCAGTTGAAACCTAGACCTCCGGTGAATACTCCAAACGCCACACCACCTGCAAAGTTTCCATCCTTTGTGCCTGACCTGGGGGAACCCATGGAGATTGGGTCATCCAAACTCGCCCCTGCTGAGTGCAATCAGCGTTTGCAAGATGGACTTTGTCTTTACTGTGGCGATCCTGGTCATAGGGCAAGGAAATGCCCTCGCAAACGACCTGTAAGGCCCCAGTGTATCGGGGGTGCAGAAGGGAGCCCCTCAGACCCGTTGGCCTGGTCTACTCGACGCATCCTGGTGCCGGCTACCATATCCTGGGATCAAGTCATGGCCCGTCAAGTCATGGCCTTTCTCGACTCCGGGGCAGACGGTAACCTACTGGATCAAGATGTTTCCTCGGAACTGGGGATACCAGTCGCCCCTCTGGGGTCTGAACTGTCCTTAGCAGCCATTGATGGCACCCCTCTTCAACAGGGTCTTACACCATCTTTTACCCCAGAAGTGCAACTAACAGTGGGGGCCTTCCATAAGAAAGTGATCCACCTTATTGTGATCATTATGGTAAAAACCCTCCTGATTCTAGGCCTCCCTTGGTTGAAAACCCATAACCCTATCATTAATTGGGAATCGGGTCAAATCATTCAGTGGGGAACCAAATGTCAGGCTAGATGCCTGACTCCAGTAATGCCAGTAAGGGCCCTTGAGGTGCCTAAAAAACTGCCCGAGCCTTACCGGGAGTTTGCTGATGTCTTCTGCCCCCGATCAGCTGACAAACTCCCTCCTCATTGTTCCTATGATTGCTCTATTGAGTTACTCCCGGGTACCATGCCTCCTAGGGGTTGTTTGTTCAATCTCACCGGACCAGAGATAAAGGCCCAGAAGGAATACATCCGAGAAAACTTAGAGAAGGGCTTCATCCGGCCATCCTCTTCACCTGCGGGTGCTGGCTTTTTTTTGTGGAGAAGAAGGATGGCGGGTTAGACCCTGTATTGATTACAGGGGCCTAAACAAGATCACTGTAAAGAATCAGTATGGGGGGTTATATATTTGTCTCTATGGACATGGTTACAGAAACTCCTGTTCTCAGCACTCCTTTGGATGTGCAAAGTAGTGCACATCTCAGGGGTGCATCTCTATGGACATGGTTACAGAAACTCCTGTTCTTAGCACTCCTTTGGATGTGCAAAGTAGTGCACGTCTCAGGGGTGCTGTGGGAAGAGGTGCGCGCGCTACCATGCATGCCTCTTGTACCCCCGAGGGCGTGGCACTCGGCTGCCTCGCCATTACTTTGCACATCCAAAGGAGTGCTGAGAACAGGAGTTTCTGTAATCACGTCCATAGAGATGCAAGGGATGCCGCCTGGCCGAACAATAGTTTGGCCAGGACAGATCCCTCTGCTTGCAGAGAGAGACACTCTGGGGCTGGGATCCCCAGGGACGCCGTGGGCTCGCAGGACGGGTAAGTTCCTTACACTTATATTTTTCTTATAGTTTTTTAAAGAAAATTACAATAAATTTAATAAACATAAAACGCACATTAAAAAAAGTTCAATACACATATCCAGTTGTTAACAATCTGAGTTTCCCCTAGTATGCAAACAATACATAAGCTGCATTTCCATGCACCAAAACAAAATCCCCAAGCAACCCCTGTTGGGAGATCAACAGCTCTATCTGAAGGATTTTCCATCCACTGATTATGCCTGCTCCCTGACCAAACCATCCCCTTACATGTCCATTGTGTATTGTACTCCTCCCGAAAAACATATTCAGGCAAACATAGTTCTAAGCTGTTATGCACCAATAGTCCACAAAGCTGATCTCTTAATCAATGTAGGAAGTTTAAATAATTCAACTTTCACAGGAGACATAAACATGATAAGTCATACCCTGATGTTTTAGCAGTAGCCCAAGCTTTTTCTAGAGATTTACTCTTACTGAAAATTATTACATAGTTTATTTATATACCATAAAATTAGCAGCATACACTGTGGGTGTATTTGCTGGCAGGCCAGAAGATTTGCTGGAAGATTTTATATTTAATATCCTAAGTACTCTAAATATGCACAAAAAGAAAGCTATAAAATCCACATTTTTCTTATCCATTATTTAAAAAAAATAGCAAGATTGAAAAAAGGCATTGACAATCATTGGCTTGAAATTACATTTAGTAGAACATTTTTTGCAGGTTTATGAGTAGTAAAATGCAGATAAGTAAACAGACACCTGCATTTTACAGGAAAAGTTTGCAGAGGATAAATGCCTTCTTTGAAGAAAAAAAGTATTAACTTTACAATATTTTGTACTATATAAACATATTCAGGATCAGAGGACCTTATGGTTTGTTGATAATATTGGCAACAAAATAATTAAAGTCTGTGTTATTTCTTGTGTCTGTTTTCACGCACTTATACGTGTTCAAAAGTTAGAAGATTAAAACATAGTTAACTCCAGTTTCTTGAGAAAACACAGTGTAACAGTGTTCTGTATACTGAACACTGCACCGATTTGATTAGACTTTGCCTCAAAATTCTGTTTTTGCAATAAAACATGTTTGTATAGTTATGTTCTTTTTTTACCAGTTCCTGAATGGGAGGATCTGGGTTAAATATAATCACCTAAGTGAATCCCAGTTTTCTAAGAAAAAATATCAATATTGATAAATTACAAATGGCACATGTAACAATATTATATGCTAGATTCGTTTTGAAATAAAGCTGAGTTTTCCTGTAAGGATTATTTTTCTAGATAACATAGGACTCCAGGAGATTTCTTACAATTGTAAAGATGGCATGAGTTAGAGTTTTTACCAGTGTTTAGTGCTCTTGGGCACCTACTGGCAAACATCCAGTGGTTCCAATAACTGTCCATGGATGTTGCATCCAGCTTTAAGAGAAAAGTGGCAACACTTCCTATGTCAATAGGAACAGAATTTACAGCAGCGGTAATGTGGTAATGATATTGCAGGACATATTAAAATCAGTTTCTAGCTAAAATAAAAAAAAAAAATATGAAATCTTATACCAAGAAGCAAAGGGTTAGTATTGAGAGCTAAAAATCTTAAGATCTTAAAAATAATAAAGCAAACTTGCCAAAGTTATACAAAAACTGTAAACACGCAATAACAATTCTAAATGTGTCCTTTAAACATTTGCTAGTATACTTTCTTTTTAAAACAATAAAGAAAAACAAAGAGCAATTAGAAAAATGAAACTTTGAAAACTAAAGAGCCTTTCAAAATTAAGCCCTTCAATATTTTATATATATATATATATATATATATAATATCAACTCACAATCTCACAATCTGGTAAATGGTAGGAATTTAGGAATAATATATGCAAACACAGAAAAAAAATAAAAACTATGCAATGCAAAATTACTATGTCTTTAAACATACATAATGCAAACAAAAAAAAAGTGCTGGCCTGTTTAAAGAAGAAGATTAAAGAATACTTGTCTGCCACAAAATAATGAAATGCTGAATGTAGCCAAAGTATACATAGTCAATTGTTGTTACCACTGAAAAGAACACGCCTTGTAAGTAAGCCAGGAATGCATATAAAAATGATAATTACTTCTGGAAGACAACAATTACTCTGAAATTGAAGGTCCTTTTTTTTGTTTTTTCTCTGTATGTGTTCATCTCACTAGTATACATATCCATTATGAATGAAAATTATTTGTCATTTCATAATTGAGTACATAAGTGAGCAGCCCCCTTCCCTCTGACAAAAGCAGACTAAAGTCATATACACGTGCAATTCTTGACGTTGGAAAGGATCTTTCACGATCCTTTCCAACGATAAGAACCGCAAGATGCATGAACGAGTGCTGTACATACAGCACCGTTCTGCTCTATGGAGAGGGGAGGGGAAGAGTGACGGAGCTCCTCCTCCTCCTCCGCCTGGTTTTGCCATCCACGGAACATGCCGCCTTGTGTTTGGGTGGATGGATGCCATGTACCCTCAATATCCTACTCTGCCCCTTCCTCCCCTTCTCCCATGCCTTCAATGTCCTCCTCATCCTCTTCCACCTCCTCCTCTTCCTAGATTGGTGGTGCACTATGCATAGTATGCACGCATGTCTGAGATGATGTTCGCAGCGTCCGCTCTGTGTCGTGTCATCTGTTCCAGCAGGCATATGATGGGCATGGTGTCACTGACACAGGCCTGATCTCTGCTGATCATCCTGGTGGCCTCTTCAAAAGGTGACAATACAGTGCACAAGTCTTCAATTTGCAGCCACTCCGCAGGGCTGAAAAAAGGTAGTGCGGGTATGTGTCTGAAACGAACAGACTCTGACACGCAATTCTCCACCGCTTTCTGTTGTTCAGACAGCCGCTGCAGCATGTAAAATGTGGAGTTCCAACGTGTGGCCACATCACAAACTAACCGGTGCACTGGCAGGTTTAGATTTCGCTGTAACTCCACCAATCTGGCACTGGCTGTGTACGACCAGCGGAAATGCGCTGACAACTTTCTGGCCTTCGGTAACAGCGACTGGAAGCCTGGGTAATTACAAAGGAAGCGCTGTACTATGAGGTTCACGACGTGAGCCAGGCAAGGTACATATGTGAGTTTCCCACAACGCAGGGCTGCCAGCAGATTGGCCCCATTGTCACACACGACATTGCCTGGCTGAAGTCTGTTGGGAGTTAGCCATTTCTCCTCCTGCTCCCGCATTGCACTTAGAATGGCTGCGCCAGTGTGGCTGAGGGAACCCAGGCTTCGCAACTTCAGGACTGCGTGGCAACTTCGGAATTGTGCACCGAAATAGCAAACTGCAGGTTGGTGCTGGCGCTGAACAGATGCTGCCGAATGGGAAGTGCTGGTGCTAGGTCTCCATGGCAAAGTGTCCCTGGAGGAAGAGGTTGATGCACAAGATTCAAAGGAGGAGGTGGAAGTGGAGGTTGAGGAGGAAATTACATGACGATGCGCTCTGGGTGGAGGTAGGTATGCAGGCCTTGCTGCAGCTGCATCTTCCCCTGCTGCCACCAGAGTTACCCAGTGAGCTGTAAAGTAAATATATCTTCCCACTCCATGCTTGCTCGACCAACTGTCGGTTGTCAGGTGCACCTTGCCAGAAACTGAGAGCTGCAGGGCCATGGACAGATTGCTCTGAACTTATTCATGCAAAGCAGGAACACATTTTTGTGAAAAGTACTGTCGCTTAGGCATAACGTGAGCATAACAAGATGAGTTGTTGTATCTCAGGCTTGTAACGTGGATCCAGTAATGTAGCCATCCAATAGTCGTCAGTCTTTGTTTTTATGTGTTTAATGCTTGGATCTTTGGTCCACGATTGTTGAGGCAGAGCTGTGGGGACAGCATCCGAAGATTTACGTCTATGTCTTGCCTCACTGGTAATTAAAGTATACAGAGTGTGGGCAGCTTTTACCCTCTTACTCCCTCTCCCCCTTTGAGCGTGCTCCGCAACCTCCTCCTCCTCCGCTTCTTCTTCTTTTTCTTCTTCCTCCTCCTCCTCCTCCTCCTCTTCTTCCTCCTGCCTATGAGGATCTCCTTGTTCGCCCCATGTCGGAGCAAGGACAACATCATCATCATCATCATCATCAGAAGAGACAGTTTCCCTATATGTGCCGAAAGGAAGCTGCGGCCTTTTGGAGCCAGTTTGAATTGGCTGGTCTGGCTTAGAGTGTTCTGGTGAAAAGTAACTAGGGGGATGCCTGTGAACACACTCTCTTCGTCAGGTGACTCAAACAACTGAGCATCTTCAATGAATGCTTGTAACTCCTCTCCAACCCCTCTGTTGGAGTCCTCTACATACTGCCGTACATGTGACTTTCCAGCTGCTGATAAGGAACTAGGAGGAACAGGTGTATCATGGACTGTTTGGGACACCTGTAAGGCCTGTGTCTGGGACTGGGATGAAGAGGGGGTAGAATCACTAGACCCAGGCTGGGTCATGTACTCCACTACGTCTTCTGCCGCTGTAATTGGAGGGCATGGGGGAGTTGCCCACCCTGCCCAGTTGTTTCAGTGCATTCTGGGAAATTCAAATTCGGGTTTGTCGAATGCAGCAAAATTCGGGTAGGGTCGACCCGAATTCGAAAAGCCATATTCGGGTCGAACATAAGGACGACCTGAATTTGAACAACAACACTAGTCAACGTTTCAGGAATGCCTTTTATCTGGTATTTGTCAGATTGTTTTTATTAATTTTTCTGTAGCGCCCTGCCCTGCATGTTGAACTCTAGGCATGCTGAACCCTGTGGTTCCACAGTATTATGTAATGTAAGATGCCAAGGAACTTTCTGGTCCGGGTCAGTGCACTGTATGAACTGGGGAGGAACTTGAGGGTGCACAGGAAGAGGGACGGGGGAGGAAGCTGGAGAGTGTGTGCCAGGATCCCCATGTGGCTGCTGAGGGAAGACTGTGATCTCCGTTTTGTAAGTGAGTGTTCCTGCTTCCAGCCATCTTTACCTTCAGTGTCAAAGGTGAGAAAGTGCTAGTGCTAGTGATTGGGGACAGACTGGTCATGATCGCCCACAATACTCACCCTGCCCTGGATCACTAGAATTCAGCCTGGAAGGAAACACTGTTGTATAACCAGCCAATGCTAATATTACCAGAGTTGCATGACTACTATTTTATCAGTCCTCCCCCTTCATTGCTGACTGCTACTCTTTCATTTGCTTGAGGGGGCATCTACAGTTTTTTTCTGGACTGTGCGACACTTCTATGGACTGGGGAGCCAATGAGCTGCTGGAAGTACCGCAGCACTCAGCATGTGTGTCCCTGTGTCACCCCAGGAGTGTTACACATAGACACATGGTCCTTATTTATCTGACTGGCTGTCAAGCTTACATCTGCAAGAGGATTCCAATGCCAGCTTTAGGTACAGAGGACCTGTTGCTGTTTCTAAATGTCAAGTTCATCCATTGAAAGAGATTGGACAGTCATTCCAGCAAAACCCTAGGAGACTTTATTTATCTTTACCATTCCAAGGGGGACCCTGTCAGTTATATTATCAGTGGCCACTGGTTAGTTTATTAGTTTGGCTATTTAGCTCTTGGGTAGCATTGCAGTATACGGTAACTATTATTTGGTTTTCTTTTATGAGGTGTAATATTGCTGTATGTGTTTACCTTTTTTACCATGTAGTTTACTTTAGCTACAAATAATAAGAAAAGGTTATTTTAAGCAGTTAACTTTTATGTGCTTGCTGGCCCTTTTAACCTTGCTGCTCTATTCAGTGGACCATTCTGGTAAATACATCCCTGAGTTACCATTAACAATATTTCACACAAGACACCAAGGTGCTTTGCCACTATTATTATTGCAGTACAAACCTGCTGAACCATAAAAACACACACCATGTTTTTCTCATGCTGTAAATGCTCAAAATATAGATGAACCAAACACCAACATTGTTAACTGACCATTCCAGCTAAATGTTTTTAGTCCTTTATTAACAGAGGGGCTACCTAAAAATGAATCATTTTCAAATCAAACATATTGTGCCTGATTTATTACAGCTCTCAGGGACTGGAGAGGATAGACTATCATGTGAGAACCTGGATGGATCCGCATATGCCCATATGTCAAATTGCAGCTTGCCCTCTCTCCCTTTCCCATGTGAGGCCAGCACTTTTTTCCCGTAATTGGGAAAAAAGATGATCTCACGCATGTGTAGTGGGATCTGCACTCTTTTTTCCATTTACAGCAGGCTATTTCACCCGATCCAGCCTCTGCACAGTGTGAGATCAGGTGATGTAGCCAGATGACAAAGGAAGATGGCGGTGCCTGGCTCTTCCTCCAGGCCAGGATGAAGATGGTCTCCAGATTGGCCCGGGACCCAAATGAGAACAATGACAGAGAAATCAGGGGCTATGGGGAAGGAAAGGTGAGCGTGAGTTTTTTGTTTATGGTTGAGTTCCTCTTTAATTTCGCATCTCTGGTAACTTTCATAACTTTGGGCATGAAGAATGGGAAGAATTTTTCAAGTGGGAGAACAGAGAACATAAAAAACTAGTGCTGACTTACACATTTGTTGACTTGATTCAGATCTTGCCTACAGATACACTTTATTTCTAAATAAATGTTTAAGACTTTTGTGCACAAATACATCTAAACAGGCTTATTTTTGCGCAGTGATAGCTAAGTATTCTCAGTACTCTACATAAAAATGTCACAGGATGACTTAACAGATGAGATCCATTTTGCTTTTTTGATCAATGTACAAGATTGACCAATGTACCTAAGCTACCAAATGTACCTTAGAGGGAGTTACGTCATGCCAGCCTGGCCAATCAAGATGGCCAAATATTGAAACAAGGAAGAGAAACAGAAAGAAGATGGCAGTGTCCTCCAAATGAATGGCAACATGTGAGTATACCCAGGGCTTATATCTCCTTTATAGCAGTTCACAATTGGATATATTTCATATTAGCCAAGAAACCTAATTTTAAACCTAATTTGCTAATACATGTATGTAAAGCTAGCAAATCAAAGATGCTTATCATAAATAGGTTTTCCCAATGGTCATAAGTACCTATATATAGTTATAATTGGACTTTTTGTATCAAAAAGAGAATTTATTATAGGACAGTAAATCTGACATGCATCATCTTCCAGGTCCATGTGTTTTTAATGATAGTGATTGTATTTACTGTAAATATTGTTACTGTACTTGTAATTGTACCTTTATATAATTACATAGATAGGTTAAAAAATGGCATTCATTAGTCCATTAAGTCCAAACACCAGGGAAATAGACATACTAAAAACCAGCATATCCCAGATAAAAAGCATATGCACAGTTGATCCAGAGGAAAGCAAAGAATATAAACATATTTCAATTTGCTCAACAAGGGAAATAATTCCTTCCTGATTCATTCAGGCAGTTGGAAGTTCCTTGGATTAACAATCTCTAATTCCTTTTAAACTTTAATACCCAGTTATAATTTGGGCCTTGGATGTGGCCCCTTTGTAGCACAGCACAAGATCAGTTAGATACTAGGGATGAGCAAGCGAGATTTGTAAGTTCGATCTCACGGCAAATCATGCCTTTCTCGCTTACCGAACATTTACGTGATTCACCATGAGGTCGGGCTCTCACTGAACGAACGAGGGGAAAAAGCAGGGGGCGGTAACGCCCACTATTTCCAGCACAAATCGAGGCTGGGAGTGAATCATTTGTTCCCTGGATGCACAGCCAGTTCCAGCCTTACTATATAAAAAATACAGATATTTCAGGGTTTGATACCTCTTGCTATTTACAAAAAAAAAGACAATTTGGTACAGAAAAATATCTGTTCTACTATAAAAAATACAGATATTTCAGTGTTTGATACCTCTTGCTATTTACTAAAGAAGACAGTTTAGTACTGAAAAACTTCTGTTGTATTATAAAAATATACAGATATTTCAGTGTTTGATACCTCTTGCTATTTATCAAAGAAGACCGTTTGTTAAAAAAAATGTTCTGTCCTACTATATAAAAAACACAGATACTATTTATCAAAGAAGACCGTTTGTTAAAAAAAATGTTCTGTCCTACTATATAAAAAACACAGATATTTCAGTGTTTGATACCTCTTGCTATTTACCAAGAAGCCAGTTTGGTACACAAAGATTTCTGTCCCATTATTAAAAAAAATACAGAGATTTCAGAGTTTGATACCTGCTCCTATTTAACAAAGAAATTGTTTGGTACAGGTGCATTTCTACCTGAATAAGTAAAAGATGAGCAGTAGACACAGCGAAAGACGTTGCGTTGGGCGACCTCCCACATCTGACAGGGGGCATACTCCCCGAGAGTTCACCACTGTAGGACAGCAGCAGCAAACTTTTGGAGGCACCAGCACAAGTTGTCAAACAGGTCTGATATGTGTGCAGAGCTCCAGTCTGCTGGTAGATGTATTGAGAGGGCGGAATACAATCATACAGCCATGTCATGTGGAGAGTATTGTGGACTGGGTTTTAGGGGCCTCAAGTGCATCGGGCTCTTTTTCTGCAGCAGCAGCAGCAACCAGCACAGCCATGACAGGAGCAAAGACAGGAGTTAGCGTGGTGAATGTGCCTGTACCTCCCGATGACTCTTCCCTGTTGTTTGAAGAACAGCCTGAGAATCTGACATTGGAATTTCAGAGCAGGAGGCAGACTTTGAGACCCTTGGAGAGTGTGGTCAACACTGGCTGGGCAAGGGTTCTGAATCAGTAGCTGCATTTGAAGATGTTGGCTAATATGAAAATGAGGATGATGATGACCATGATGTCACCTTGGAACCACCGATGCGTGTAAGGGCTAGCAGCAGTTTTGAAACAGACGTAAAGGAAAGGCAGCACCAGCAGCAAAACACTGGGGATGGAAGGGGCCCCCAGCCTGCCTAATGTAAGTCCCAAAGAAGAGACAGAGGAGTGGGCACAAGCAGGGGGAACAGTCAGAGACGATGTGACTGTGGGGGAGGTGGAGCTGGAGCAGACGCAGAGCACCCAGCAGATGCAGAGGCAGGCAAAGAGAAAGAGCAGCAGAGTGGTTGCACGCACCTCTCCAGTGTGGTCTTTTTTCATGCTGAAAGACAATAATGGGTTCATAGCAATATGCATCCTGTGCCACAGGCACATCTGCAGAGGACAAGCCAGATCACATTTGGGTACAAGATCCACAAACCAAAGTGGGAGCAGTACTTCTGTTCTCCTGAAGGAGGGGCAACCACCTCATCCTCTCTTCTTCCACCTACATTGATTCCTTCTCCACCTCCAACAGTCATTGCTACTATGTCTAAGGTTGGTACCAGCCAGACTTCTAGCGGCGATGAAGTATCAGCTTCTGCCTGCAGGTTTTGTGACTTGAGGACGTTTGTTGCCGCAAGATGGGTACTCCAGTGACCCCTTCAGCTCCCCTAGCTCCTAGTCCCTTCAGCCCATTCTACCAGAGTTCTGCACAAGGCATCAGGCTATGTGTCCAACCAAAAAAAAAGAGTCATCGAACTAAAATCATGTCTGGCCAAACTATTTGCCTTGCAGCTACTGCCGTACAGCATTGTGGACTCTGCTCCCTTTTGTGTCTTGATGGTCTGTGCCGAGCGGCGGTGGAATATATTAAGCAGGCATTACTTCTCCCGCACAGCTGTTCCCAGTTTACATGCACATGTAATGGAAAACCTCTCCCGGGCATTGGCATTCCCGGTGTCTAGCCAAATTCATGTCACCATGGACAGCTGGACAACCAGGCACAGAGTGGGATGCCACCTGTCCTTCACCACCCACTGGGTGGCCTTGCATAGCTCAGTGGGCAGTAGTCTGCAAGATGCATTACAGCACCTGGTACTCGCGCCGAGGGGTGTGGTGGGAAAGCATGGGCCAGCTCAGTCCTCTCCCTCCTCCTCCTTCTGCATTCCTTGTACCGTCAACCCCTCTCTTTTTGACACTCCTCGTGAAAGGCCAGCAGTGGAGGGCACCCTCAAGCACACGTGTTGCCAGGCAGTGCTGAAATTGGTGTCCCTGGGTAAGAAAAGTCACACCGCCAGAGAACTCTTGTCTGCTTTGCACAGAGAGGTTGAGGCTTGGCTGACGCCCTCCCGGCTCACAACAGGCAATGTAGTGTGCGATAACAGGGCCAACCTTGTGGCCGCGCTACTCATGGGCTGCATTACACATGTACCCTGCTTTGCGCACGTACTGAACCTGGTGGTGCAGAAGTTCTTTTTCATGTACCCCGGACTGCAGGACTTACTGAGACAGGCTTTGCTTCATCTGCAGCCATGTACGCCGATCACCTACTTCTGCCGTGGCATTTAGCAGGATCCCGCGCCAACAGAGGCTGCCACTGCATAGACTCATTTGTGACACTGTGACTAGATGGAACTCCACCCAGCACATGCTTGATCATCTGTGTGAGCAAAAACTAGCCATCCACCATTACTTGAATGACGTGAATGGCATTGGTAACTGGCATCTAGAGCTGAGTGTAGTGCATCGTCAGAAGTGTTTAATACCATTTTTCTTAATGAAGTACTTGGCAGGGGGCAGCAGCAACAGCATCAGGAGGAGGCGGTGGGCCCTATGACAGAGCGTGGAGCGCATTGGTAACTGACATCTAGAGCTGGGTGTAGTGCATCGTCAATGACACCCATAAGTGTGTAATACCATTTTTGTTAATGAAGTACTTGGCAGTGAGCAGCAGCAACAGCATCAGGAGGAGGCGGTGGGCCCTGAGGCAGAGAGTGGAGCGCATTGGTAAATGACATCTAGAGCTGGGTGTAGTGCATCGTCAATGACACCCAGAAGTGAGTAAAAAAATTAAAAGAATAGAGTAATGATAGGCAGCAGCAGCAACAGCATCAGGAGGAGGCGGTGGGCTCTGAGACCGAGAATTGACTGCATTGTTCACTGGCATCTAGAACTGGGTTTAGTGCATTGTCAATGACAACTAGAAATGTGTAATATAAATATAGTGAATGGAGCACTGACAAACGGCAGCAGCAACAGCATCAGGAGAAGGAGGTGGGCCCTGAGACAGAGGGTGGAGCGCATTGGTAACTGACATCTAGAGCTGGGTGTAGTGCATCGTCAATGACACCCAGAAGTGTGTAATACAATTTTTGTGAATGGAGTACTGGGCAGGGGGCAGCAGCAACAGCAGGAGGAGGAGGCGGTGGACCCTGAGACGGAGGGTGGACGAGCAGGGTTAAGTGCATCGTTAATGCAACGTGAAGTGTGTAATGAAAATATTGGAAATTTTGGATTAAACGTAGAAGGGCCAGACAAAGATGTTTTGCGCGTCAGCACTCTTGCTGTGGTCTGTGGTAAATGAAGCGTTAGGAAGGTAGACGATATTGCTAGTTTTCATCATGAAATGAATGACATGAATGCCAACCATCAATCTTACAATACCTAGCTGAAAAATTAGGCAAAGGCAATGTTATTTATCAGTGTGGCCGTACTGAGTGTTTTCATCTGCGGTTTGTTGTCCTGGAAGCAGCGGAAATGTAAAGGAAATTGCTAGCTGGCACAATGGCAGGCATGACACTGGCAAAGAATGCCACCCGTGGATGTTGCGATAACTAGCAGCAAAAATTCAACCTAGGCAGGCTCAGGTGACAGGTTGTTTGGTCCGTCCACACACTCAGCACAGGAGCAGTGAGGATTCACAGAAGCATCTTGGTTTGCCTAGTGAGTCCTTGTGTCAGTCAAACAGTGACATCTACAGTGGGGATATGATAGTTGTTAGTAACCCACCTTTCGTTCATTTTCAAAAAGTTGAGGCGATTGACATTTTCCGGTGACAGTCATGATCGGTTGTCCATTACCACTCCGCCAGCGGCACTGAAGGTTCTTTCGGACAGAACACTGAATGCCGGGCACGAAAGGAGCTTGATGGCATACTGTGCCAACTGCGGGTAGATTTCAAGCCTGCTGACCCAAAAATTAATGACGTCACTACTGTCAGGACAGGCATCCTGCTCATAACTGCTGTCGTCAACACCACAACCACCATCAGCCAGAAAAGAGCTAAAGTAATCATGTACCATGTGGGAATGATCGAGCGAGATTTGTAAGCAAATTGGGTCGTTCTCGCTTACCAAACATTTAAGCTAGAACGGCCTTGTAATTCGCCATGAGGTCGTGTTCTCACCCAACAAACAGGGCAAAATGCAGGGGGCGGGAGCGGCGACTATTTGCTCCCAGGATGCACAGCAAGGCCCAACAGCCCAATCAGGAGAGATCTGAGCACAGGCATATCTACAGGGAAGGAGGGAGGAAAAGTACATTGTGACAGGGACAGGTTAGGAGCGTTCTCTCCTTCTCTTCTCTCTGTATATCTTGAAATTTACAGATTGTGCAGTTTTTGATGCTCTCTTGCTATCTAGCAAAAAGGCAGAAACATTTCTGTCCTACTCTGCAAAAAAAAACAGATATTTAATTCTGATAGCACTTGCTATCACAAAAGGCAGAAAAATTACTGTATTTCCAAAAAGTACAGATATTTTATTGTGATAACACTTGCTATTTATCAAAATAGCCAAAAACGTTTCAGTATTTCTCTCAAAAAAAAAAAACAGATATTTTATTCTGATTCCACTTGCTATTTTTATCAAAAAGGAAAAAAAAAATCTGTATTTCTCTCAAAAAAAATAAGCAATTTTTTTCTGTTCCCACTATATATTTATATAAAAAGCCAGAAAAATTTCTGTATTTCTCTGATCCCACTTGTTATCTATCAAAAAAGCCACAGCAACAGTGCTGGCGCACCAAAAGTCTTGTTCTGGCCTTTTCAGATTAAGATATTTGAATTACACACTTCTGGGTGGCATTGACGATTCACTACACCCAGCTCTGAATGCCAGCTACCAATGCAGTCCCTGCTCCTTCTCAGGGCCCACCACCTCCTCCTGCTGCTGCTGCCGTCTGTCAGTTTTTCATTCAATAAAATTGTACACTTCTGGGTGGCATTATTGATGCACTACATCCAGCTCTAGATGCCAGTTACCAATGCGGTCTATGCTCCTTCTCAGGTCCCACCGCCTCCTGCTGCTGCTGCCACCTGTAGGTATTCCATTCATTAAAATTGTACACTTCTGAGTGGCATTGATGATTCACTACACCCAGCTTTAGATGCCAGTTACCAATGTGGTCCCCACTCCTTCTCAGGGTCCACCGCCACCTCCTCCTGCTGTTGTTGGTGCTGTCTGTCAGTACTCCATTCACTAAAATTGTATTACGCACTTTTGGATGGGTGGCATTGTCAATGCACTACACCCAGCTCTATATGCCAGTTACTAATGCGGTCCCCACTCCTTCTTAGGGCCCACCGCCTCCTCCTCCTGCTGTTGCCTGTCAGTACTCCATTCACTAAAATTGTACACTTCCAGCTCTTCATGACACTTCATGACACTTCATGACCAATGCGGTCTCCCTGGCGATTGCTGATCAGAGGCCACACACTGCTAATGGTCTCGCTGACCCCTGCTCCGTCTCTGGTCCTCCATCCTTTTGCCTAATGTCACCACGCTATTTGTCCACAACTTTATGGGTGGCATTCCTAACACATGTTATCCAGGTCATGATGCCAGCTAGCAATTAATATTATTATTATTATTATTATTAATATTAATAAACAGGGTTTATATAGCATAAACAAATTATGCAGCTATATAATTTAAATAGGGGTGCGTACAATAAATATCAATGCATTGTTCTGTTGTTTTGACAGCAGAGACTGTTGCTAGTGGGTTGAGTTCACCCTTTCTCATTGTCATAATGTTTATGCTGCCTTCTGGATGCTGTTCATCATGCAAAAATCCTATTTGCCTGCTGTCACTTTTCCTGCTATTTTCTGGAAAACCACAAGGTCTTTTGTAACTTGTCCCTTGTTGCCACTGTTTCTCTACACATACCTAGCAAATTTGGTGGTTCTAACATGTATAGGGGTTTTGCTATTAATGTTTAAATTTGACCCATTGACTTTATTACAATTCGGGAAATCGGTTGGCCAAAACTTCATGGACAGTTCGAGGAAATTTTTGGGAGACTGTCAGAGACCTTCTCGCTCATCCCTTTTAGATATGTCATGTAAGGTGTTTTGAATTGCGCACCTACATGAAGATGGCATTAATAGGACATTGTGGATATTAAAATATTGCAAGACATTTACAACCCCTATAGAATCTGTAATGTGACTATTTCAGGAGGCTGCGGGTTAACCCTTGTTAACTAAAAATAGTGCTGTAAAGTGACAGGGAGAGCTGGATGGACAATAAAAATAGTTTATGTTAGTTATTCAGACAAAAATGTAAAAAAAAATCATGCTTTTGGTTACTGGAGAGGGGAAAAAGGTTGAACAAGTTTATTTGGAGTTGAGAGATCAGCTTTAAAGATTGTCTAAAGCTACATAAATATTCTAAATTTTTGTTATTATTATGTCATATATCAATCCATCTTGTAGATCAATAAACAACTGAGTGGGGAAAACTGCTGTGTGTGTACAGCACTGGCTCATTCTTCTGTCATTGAAAAGGATCATGAAAGATCATCTTGATCTAGTCCAGCTTGACTGGTACCTTCCAGGGGTTCCAGTGACTGCTTAACATAAGGTCTTTGTAGGTAAAAATGCTACTAATGGTCCAGCTTCTAGGGTCAGGAAGTCCAGGTAGGTTCCTTTTCTTGTTTTAGAATTTCTTTGAATATGTGTTACTATTGCTCTAATTTTCTTGGTATTCTGTAACCTATTCCCACTCTCCTACATTTTATCCACCAATCCTAAAAATGTTAAAGTGTTATTTTTTTCCACTGCACATCAAGGACAAGTCCCTGAGATTTAAATATCAGGATAGCTGTTGGACTGCTTTTTAACCTAGTGTGAGGGTGTGCTAAACTTTTAACTCTTTTTTTTTATAATGATCACTGTCAGGAGCCAAGCTGCACGTCTTGGGTAACATAATAAACTTAGAATGGAACTGTCATACATTTTTTGAAAGATCAATACAAATGCAGTAGTAAAAAAGCAAGCATACATTAGCAAGATGAATGTCTAAATAGATGCATCCAAAAGGACTTTTAGCTAAAAGCATTAATGCATTTATTAAAAAGTCTGTGACTTTAAAGGAAATTGGTTTTGTTTATCACTTTTTTCCATTACTTGGCCTGGCAAACAAAAAATGCATTGAAAGCAAAAGAATTTGCATATCTTGGCACTGTGGCATAAGTAGCTTTCCTATTCATTGAACAGATAAATGAAGCTAGGGCAATGTGTTATAGAAAGTGTTGTCTTGACTGCTACTCTATTACCTTGTAATATCCTCCATGGGAAATAGTCAATCACAGGTACCTACTGTCAAATCCAGTTTCCAGCTAGGAAGCCCTACCCCATGCATGGACTTAAATGCAGCTGTTTGACGATCACCAATTTATTTTATATGTAAAATCAAATAGAAATAGAGAGCTTGTGAGAAGTAATTTCTTTCACAGCCAGTGACTGACAACAGACATGCAGTAAACCACCTTATGCAAACAGGTAAAGAATTTACACAAGATGTTTTCTTATGAGTTTGGCCATATAAACAATAGGGAGAGCTCTTAACTGCACAGGGGGCTAAAACATCCTTGGTACACAATCACAGCTGAATAAATAACTTTCCAAAACAACTGTGATTGCTTGGCCATGTCTAAATTACTTTGTAAGCCCAGACATATTACTCGATTGTTATCTGTATTAGCCGAAATATGTTTTACTTCTTTATTGATAGGTTGAAAAAATATTCTCTTTGCAGTTAAATTTCTTTATCACAGTTTTTGTGATGTTATTTAAAAGACTACTTTTCCGGGGTCACTCAAGGCAGTATAGCTTGTTGTATATTAAAAAAAATAAATTTTTTTTTGTAGTTTTAGTCTTGCATCTAAAAGATAATTTAGTTAAATCAAACTCATCTTTGGGTTAACCATGTCATACACATTACTCTTTAAATTCATAGGGAATATTTATAAAGCTCCGAGCACTAATTATTCATAATTTGTCAGCCTATAACTAGTAGTGCCACAGCTACTAGTATTATTATTATTACACAGTATTTATATAGCGCCCACATATTACACAGTGCTTTACAAAGTCCATAGTCATATCACTAACTCCCTCAAAGGGGCTCATAATCTAGTAATATAGTCATGTGTCATTAACGTAGTCTAAGGTAAATTTTTGAGGGAAAGCCACTTAACCTAACTGCATGTTTTTTGGGACGTATGAGTACGCAGAGGAAACCCAAGCAGGCACAGAGAGAACGAACAATTTGTTTGTAGACAATGTCTTGGCCAGGATGTCAAAAGTTGTTTTCCATCTTTGCAAATCTGCAGTTTTTAATATTAGATATAATGTTATCCTGCCATGAAGATCTGTGTTCGGGCACTTCCTGTTTGAATGACAACTGTCTTCAAATGCTGTCCTTACATTGTAACACAATAACACATACAATTGGTGGAGACTAAAAGTAGTTGTGATTACACACATTGAGGCTGATTTGTTAAAGCTTTCCAAGGCTGGCAAGAATACACTTTCATCAGTAAAGCTGGGTGATCCAGCAAACCTGGAATTGATTCAAAGTTCAAAGTTATTCACTATTTGCTAGCAAACGTTTTAAATCCTAGACTAAATCTATTCCAGGTTTGCTGGTTAACCCGGCTTCACTGATGAAAGTGCGATCTCTCCAGCCTTGGAGAGCTTTACTAAATCAGGCCCATTGGGTCTGACTTATTAAAGTTCTTTAGGACTAGAAAAGATAGCCTATCAGAACCTGGATGATCCCAAAAAACTGAAATAGATCTGGTCCAGGAGTGAAAGCATTTACCAACTAAAAGCAAATGATCGTTGAAAACATCTATTCTGGGTTTCCTAGACCACCCAGGTTCTCTCTGGGTGCAGGCTACTGTAGATGCAATGCTTTTAAACCAACTGCTGCAACTCAAGATCGCATAATTAATGGGTATGGTTCTTGAAGACTTCTTTTTGCATACAGCAAACTGTAAAATTCTTTACTATTTTGCTTGGGTAACCAGTCCTGAAAAAATTAGAGGTAATGTAAATGCAAAGACATTGTTGCACGAAACCTATAAGTGGATGTTTTTTAAGGCTAAATACAGCCTTAAATTCAACTCTAGGGGGGGAAATAAGTTTGTTTTTTTCTGGTCTTTGAAGGGTAGACAGTATAGCAATCAAATGCAACAAAATTGCATTGGACTACCATTTGTCTAAGGAATATTGTGCTGATTAAAAAAAGGAAAAATATGTGTACCATCATGAAGTTGGGCTATTTTATGTGTCATTGTGAACAACGTGCGAAAACGCTAAGTTGTAGGCCATTGCTCACTAGGTGGTAGGCAGGGTATTGCTCACTGTTCTGCAGTGTACTGTAATATATACTTCGTTTTGCAATTATTTTAGCACAATGTGACCCAGTGAGCGCAGAAAGCTATAATGATGATGATGGTGACTTCTTCACAACAAAGCTCTCTATAGTAAAGCTAAGATCCTTGCCTGACACAGACCCTGTATGTAGTAAATTATATATAAATCTTGCAAGTACAATTGCTTTAAGCTTACCAGTCCCCCTCAGCAGTAGAAATTAACAGTCCTTGGTTTCTAAAATGTATTTTCTTGAACAGTCCCATCAGAAATTTGTTTGAGCATCATCATTATTTGATTCTTGGGGAACAAAACTGAATGGCAGATATTATAGTCAAATTTATCTTTATCCCAAACCCAAACAACAATACTACTAATGGGGACAGTGTAACTTTTATTTTTTTGCAATCTAATTCTCTAAAATAGAACAGTTGAAAGAAAATCATGGAAATCGTAACACATTTATTTCCCAAAAATGGGAAATAAACAAACTAGTATAGCAAGTATTGTTGCCGTATTTACTTTGTTTCCAGGTTCAGTAACACGTCCAGCTTTTATTTATTTTTTTTTTTTTTTCAAAGTTTTTATTTAACTTTTCAAATATAAAATAACAATACAAAACCAGAACAAACATAAAAAATAAAGAAGGTAGGGAGAGAAAATAAATCAAACAAATGGGAAGCCAAAATGTTATAGAAACATCTGCAATATAAACGTAAATTGTCACACACCATTCATAATCTCTTTGCAAAAGACCAGATATAACAGGAAGATGTGTATTTTTTCAATTTTCACCAAACATAAAAATCTAGCAGATACCATAAATTATTAACAAATGTGGGTTTTCTAAAGCATGTTACACACTTGCATTACACACTTCGGGGTGTCATTATAGTTGCACTACACCCAGCTCTAGATGTCAGTTACTAATGCCTTCCACACTTCCACACCGAGACTGCTGTCGAGTGAAAGCACATGAAAGGGAACGGGGCTTGGCGTAATCAGTGGAGAAAGAGAACCCTGTTGATCTCGAGTCTAGTCTGGCATCTAGAGCTGGGTACTGGGCAGTGGGCAAGCAGCAGCAGTAATAGCAGGAAGAGTAGGCGGTGGGCCCTGAGTAGTGTGGATGGCATTGTTAACTGGCGTCAAGAGATGGGTACTGGGAGGAGGAGGCGGTAGGCCCTGAGACAGAGCAAGGACGGCATTAGTGGTTGAGGCCATCACCTATTGCTAGCTGTAACTTTGTAAAATGCAGCATCTACAGCTGGGTACTGGGTAGGCGGCAGCAGTAACAGCAGGAGGAAGAGGTGGTGGGCTGGGAGACAAAGTGTGGACAGCATTAGTAACTGGCATCTAGAGTGGGGTACTGGGCAGGCGGCAGCATCAGTAACAGCAGAAGAAGGAGGCGGTGGGCTCTAAAACGAAGTTTGGACAGCATTAGCAAGTGGCATCTAGAGTTGGGTACTGGGCAGGCGGCAGCATCAGTGAAAGCAGGAGGAGGAGGCGGTGGGCCCTGAGAAGTGTGCATGGCATTGTTAACTGGCATCTAGAGCTGGGTACTGGGAGGAGGAGGCGGTGGGCCCTGGGACGGAGCAAGGATGGCATTAGTGGTTGAGGCCATCACCTATATGGGCAGTGTAGAAGCTGTAGCTAGTGGAGACATTGCTTTGTACGGGACTGCCTTTTCGAGTATGCTAGCTGTAACTTTCTAAAATGCAGCATGGACAGCGTTGTTAACTGGCATTTACAGCTGGGTACTGGGTACTGCGTACTGGGAAGGCGGCAGCAGTAACAGCAGGAGGAAGAGGTGGTGGGCTCTGAGACAAAGTGTGGACAGCATTAGTAACTGTCATCTAGAGTTGAGTACTGGGCAGCAGTAGTAACAGCATGAGGAGGAGGCATTTAGCACTGGGACAGAGTGTGAACGACATAGTAATTGGCATCTAGAGTTGGGTACTAGGCAGGCAGCAGCAGTTACAGCATGATTCGAAGGTGGTGGGCCCTGAGACCAAGTGTGGAGGACATTAGTGTATGGCAGAGTTTGTAACTGGGCAGGCAGCAGCATTATTTACAGCAGAAAGAAGAGGAGGAGGCGGTGGGCTCTGAGTCGGAGCGCGCATGACATTAGTATCTGGCATCTAGAGTTTGGTAGTGGGCAGGTGGCAGCATCATTTATAGCTGGAGGAGGAGGCGGTGGGCTCTGAGACGGATGGTGGACAGCATTAGTATCTGGCATCTAGAGTCGGGCACTGGGTAGGTGGAAGCATCAGTTAAAGCAAGAGGAAGAGGAGGAGGCGTTGGGCTCTGAGACGGAGTGTGGACGGCATTAGTATCTGGCATCTAGAGTTTGTTACTGGGCAGGCGGCATCATTATATACAGCAGGAGGAGGAGGCAGTGGGCTCTGAGACGGGCTCAGAGACAGAGCATGGCCGGCATTAGTATCTGACATCTAGAGTTTGGTACTGGGCAGGCGGTAGCATTATTTACAGCAGGAGGAGGAGGTGGTGGGCTCAGAGACAGAGTGTGGACAGCATTAGAATCTGGATTCTAGAGTCGGGTACTGGGCGGGTGGCAGCATCAGTTACAGCAAGAGAAGGAGGAGGCGGTGGCCTCTGATATGGAGTGTGGATGGCATTAGTATCTGGCATCTACAGTTGGGAACTGGGCAGGTGGCAGGATCAGTTACAGCTGGAGGAGGACGAGGAGGTGTTGGGCTCTGAGACGGAGTGTGGACAGCATTAGTATCTGGCATCTAGATTTTGTTACTGGGCAGGCGGCAGCTTCATTTACAGCAGGAGGAGGAGGAGGTGGTGGGCTCTGAGACGGAGTGTGGCTGGCATTAGTATCTGGCATCTACAGTCGGGTACTGGGCAGGTGGCAGCATCAGTTACAGCTAGAGGAGGAGGAGAAGACAGTGGGCTCTGAGACAGAGTGTGGACGGCATTAGTATCTGGCATCTAGAGTTTGTTACTGGGCAGGCGGAAGCTTAATTTACAGCAGGATGATTTACAGCAGGAGGAGGAGGAGGCAGTGGGCTCTGGGACAGAGCGTGGACGGCATTAGTATCTGGCATCTAGAGTTTGTTACTGGGCAGGCGGAAGCTTCATTTACAGCAGGAGGAGGAGGAGGCGGTGGGCTCTGAGACGGAGTGTAGACAGCATTAGTATCTGGCATCCAGAGTTTGTTACTGGGCAGGCGGCAGCTTCATTTTACGTCCAATAATTATTGTTAGAAAGGACCGACGAACAACCGTTTGGCCAAAAAAAAGTGAACAACGACGCAGACGAACGAGGATTGTCGTTGGAAATGAATGACCACAACGGCGGATCTGATTGGCAGACGATCTTTCACTATCTATCGTGTGTACGGTCGTTCAGTGATCGTGCATGTTTCTGCGGTAGACTTTCTCCTTTACATGTCCCTTCCTGCATTGTTCAAACTATTGTATCTAGCGTGTTGGTGGATTATATTTGAACGATCATATTGTTACAGCATGTACAGGATTGCGCACAATATGATTGTTCAAGTATAATCATAATAATAATAATAATAATAATAATAATCATGCATACCTGTTGATTGGTCGTAATCGTTCGTTTTCTAACAATAATTATTGGAAGTGTGTACCTAGCTTTAGCCTAATATTGATGTGACAGGTGCTCTTTAATATTCATGTGAAGTACAGGGGTATGTAATAGTGTTATGTATCTTTTTATGTATCCTTTTATAATGTATCTTTTTACATCTGTTTGGAGGCTGTAGAAGCTCTACACAGTCCTGAAAAAAACCTGAATTTTTCCTCCTATTGACTTTAATGGTGTTCGACTTTGACATTCGACCACCCGAAAAATTTTGCTCTATTAGAGCGAATAGCTGACGAATCGAATAGTGAGCTATTCGAACAACACTAGTGTGGATGGCATTAGTATCTGGCATCTAGAGTTTGGTACTGGGAAGGCGGCAGCATCCTTTACAGCAGGAGGAGGAGGCAGTGGGCTCTTAGACGGAGTGTGGATGGCCTTAGTATATGGCATCTAGAGTTTGTTACTGGGGAGGCTGCAGCATAATTTACAGCAGGAAGAGGAGGCCGTGGGCCCTGAGACGGAGTGTGGTTGGCATTAGTATCTGGCATCTAGAGTTTGTTACTGGGCAGGTGGCAGCACCATTTACAGCAGGAGGAGGAGGAGGTGGTGGGCTCTGAGACGGAGTGTGGCTGGCATTAGTATCTGGCATCTACAGTCGGGTACTGGGCAGGTGGCGGCATCAGTTACAGCTAGAGGAGGAGGAGAAGACGGTGGGCTCTGAGACAGAGCGTTTACGGCATTATTATCTGGCATCTAAAGTCAGGTACTGGGCAGACGTCAGCATCATTTACAGCAGGAGGAGGAGGAGGAGGGTGTGGGCTCTGAGACAAAGTGTGGACAGCATTAGTATCTTGCATATAGAGTGGGGTACTGGGAAGGCGGCAGCAGTAACAGCAGTAGTAGGAGGCTGTGGGCCCTGTGACGGAGCGTGGACCGCATTGGAGGTTGAGGCCATCACCTCTATGGACAGTGTAGAAGATGTAGCTAATTGAGACATGAATGGATTAACGAAATCCACACTTTCCATACCTACTATCTAGTGAAACCACATAAAAGGGAACGGACTTGGTGGAATACGCGGGGAAATACATACAATTTTCATCATTTGTGGATATCTAGCAAGTGCTATCACAGTTAAATATCTGTATTTGTTTCACATACATACATTTTTATGAGTTTTAGGATACATACCAAATGCTATCAGAATTAAATATCTGTATTGTTTGTAGAGTAATACATCAATTTTTATGGCTTTAGGGATATATAGCAAAGTGGGATCAGAACTAAACATCTGTATTTTCTGTGGAGAAATATAGAATTTTTTTTGGTCTTTTGGATCGATACCAAGTGCTATCAGAATTAAATATCTAGACTTTTGGAAGATAAATATAGACATTTTTATGGCTTTGGAGATATATAGCAAAGTGGGATCAAAATGAAATATCTGTATTTTTTGGAGATAAATACTGAATATTTTATGGGTTTTAGGATAGATACCAAGTGCTATCATAATAAAATATCTGTATTTTGTTTACAGAAATACAGAAATTTTTAGTTTTTTTGGGATACATTGCAAGAGGTATTCTAAAGTATATCTCTTATATTATATCACAAAAGCCAGAAAAATTTCAATATTTATCCATGAAAAATACAGATATTTCCTTATGATAGAAATTAGTATCTATCCAAAAATCCATAAAATTTTCTTTATTTCTTTAAAACAAAAAGTACAGATATTTAATTCCACTCCCACTTGCTATCTATCTAAAAAGCCATAAAAAATTTGTATTTCTCTCTAAAAAATATTAATATTTAATTATAAATCATAAATAAATATATGTATTTTTTGGAGAGAAATACATGCATTTTTATGGATTTTTTGATGATTAGCAAGTTATAGCCTGAATTAAATATCTGTATTTTTTTACATAAATACAGAATTTTTTCTGTTTATTTTGATAGATAGAAAGTGGTATCAGAATTAAATATCTGTTATTTCTGTAAAAAAATACAGATTTTTAATTCTGATACCACTTGCAATCTATCAAAATAAACATAAACATTTCTGTATTTCTGTAAAAAAATACAGATATTTAATTATGATACCACTTGCAATCTATCAAAAGAGAATAATTTCTGTATTTGTTTAAAAAAATTCAGATATTTCATTCTGATACCACTTGCTATCTATGAAAATAAACAGAAACATTTCTGTATTTCGGTAAAAACAATACAGATATTTCATTCTGATCCTACTTGCTATCGATCTAAAAAGCCATAAAAACTTCTGTATTTCTGTAAAAAAAACTACAGATATTTATTTTTGATACCACTTGCTATCTATCCAAAATGACAGAAAAATGTATGTATTTCTCTACTAAAAATCCAAATATTTAATTATGAATCACACAGCTCAATTACAAGTGATATAGACCTCAAAGTAGACAGAGGAAGAGGGCCCTGAGGGAGGTGCTCTGTAAAAAAAAATTACCCAGCTACACAGCTCCATTGCAAGTTATAGACCTTAGAGACAGAGTAGAGGAAGAGGGCCACTAGGGGGAGGAGTAGAAAGAGATCCCGAAGGCTGTGAACGTGCTCTTCCCATCAAGGTGTTCGTGCAGCAGTTGATGACTAATCAGTACACTCTGCAGAGGGGGTGTTGAAGTCATTGCCGATCCAAGCCTTTTTCATTTTAATAAAAGTGATTCGGTCGACATTCTCTGCGGAGAGCCGAATCCGTTTATCACTCACTAAGCACCCAGCTGCACTGAGCGCTTGTTCAGATAACACACTTGCGGCTGGGCAGGAAAGGATCTGAATGGCATGTTCTGCCAGCTCCGGCCACTGCTCAAGCTTGGATACCCAGTAGCCCAGTGGGTCCTGGCTTTGCAGGTTGCAGATGTCCCATGCAGAGCTCAGGTATTCCTGCACCATGACTGAGTAACGCTGCTGAGTGTCATTGGCAATTGCTGCACGACTGGCAGCTTGCTTCCGCTGAAAAAAAGCCTACATTGTTTGGCTTAGATGACCACTACTACTGCTGCCACCCATGCCGCTTAAAGCAGTTGTTTGGCTCTCATGGCTGGTGGAACTGCCTTAGGGATCCCTGCTGCTGCTGCTGCTTCTGGCAGCTGGAAAGGCTGAGCACAAGTCCCTTACAAGCACTTCTTGGTAGTGCTGCATTTTAGGTCCCCTGTATTGGGGCAAGATGAGTTGTTGTATCTCAGGCTTGTAACGTGGATCCAGTAACGTAGCAATCTAATAGTCGTCAGTCTATGTTTTTATGTGTTGTATGCGTGGATCTTTGGCTATGCACTCCTGCATGAAGGCTGTCATGTGGCTAAAACTACCCACAGTTGAGGTAATTCTGGACCCACACTGCTCTGGGTCGAACAGCAGCACAGGGTCGTCCTCCTCTTCCTCCGCTTGGTCTTGCTATCCACAGAACATGCCGCCTTGTGTTTAGGTGGATGGATGCCATGTACCCTCAATATCCTCCTCTGCCCCTTCCTCCCCTTCTCTTCTGCCTGCAATGTCCTCCTCATCCTCTTCCACCTCCTCCTCTTCCTGGATTTGTGGTGCACTATGCCTAGTAAGCACGCATGTCTGAGATGATGTTTGAAACATCATCTCTTGATGCAGCATCCGCTCTGTGTAGTGTCCGAGATCCACCATCATCTGTTCCAGCAGGCATATGATGGGGATGGTGTCACTGACACAGGCCTGATCTCTGTTGATCATCCTGTTGGCCTCTTCAAAAGTTGACAACACAGTGCACAAGTCCCCAATCTGCAGACACTCTGCAGGGCTGAAGAAAGGTAGTGTAGGTATACGTCTGAAACTAACAGATTCTCCCACAGAATCCACCACCACTTTCTGTTGTTCAGCCAGCCGCTGCAGCATGTAAAAGGTGGAATATCAACGTGTGGCCACATCACAAATTAACCGGTGCACTGGCAGGTTGAGATTTCGCTGTAAATCCACCAATCTGGCACTGGCTGTGTACGACGGAAATGCGCTGACAACTTTCTGGCCTTCAGCAACAGCAGCTGGAGGCCTGGCTAATTCATTAGGAACACTTTACTATCAAGTTCATGACGTGAGCCAGGCAAGGTACGTGTGTGAGTTTCCCACAATGCAGGGCTGCCAGCAGACTGGCCCCGTTGCCACACACGACCTTGCCTGGCTGAAGTCTGTTGGGAGTTAGCCATATGTCCTCCTGCTCCTGCAAGGCACTTAGAATGGCTGCGCCCATGTGGCTGAGGGAACTCAGGCTTCGCAACCTTAGGACTGCGTGGCAACATCTGAATTGTGCACTGAAAAAGCAAACTGCAGGTTGTTGCTGGCGGTGAACAGATGCTGCTGAATGGGAGGTGCTGGGTCTTCAACGCAAAGTGTCCCTGGAGGAAGAGGTTGAGGCACAAGAGTCAAAGGAGGAGGTGGAAGGGGCGGTTGAGGAGGAAATAGCATGGCGATGTGCTCTGGGCAGAGGTAGGTATGCAGGCCTTGCTGCAACTGAATCTTCCCCTGTTGCCACCAAAGTTACTCAGTGAGAGTGTATAGGAAATATATCTTCCCACTCCAAGCTTGCTCGACCAAAAGTCGATTGAGTGCTGCAGGGCCATGTTGCCACGTTGCACTGCACGTGTTCATGCAAAGCAGGAACACATTTTTTTGCAAAATACTGTCGCTTAGGCATAACGTACTGTCGGTTCGCACAGAGGAATGCGTAACAGAACGGGAGTCCACTCGCCGGTAAGGAAGGAGCTTTAACACAATCAGCTGTGCAATAGCCACATTGATTAGCTTTGTTTTGGGGTAATTTGGGCCATATTTCCTCTTGCGCTCCAGCATCTGGGGGATGGAAGGTTGGATGCTTCAAATGCTAGCCACACAAAGATTGGACGATGGGTTTGAAGTTGTGGGGTGTCAAATGCTTTGTGCAAGTCTCATGAGAGTAACATCTCTTCTCTATGCGATCCCAGTTTCCATTAACAGTCAAAATCAGGTCTATAGTTCTTCTATTTTGCTTACCTGATCAGGGTGAATGTAGTGATCTAAAAAGAACTGAAGCGCCATGATAGTATTTTTGTCATGATTTTAGGATCACAATTTATTAAGGAGTTAGGTCTATAGTTGGAGATTTTGGAGTGATCTTTGCCTGGGTTGGGAATAGTGTTGGTCGAACTCACTATTCGATTCGACCGCTATTCGGACGAATAATGCATAATTATTCGGGTGATCGAACATCGAATTTAAACTCTATTAAAGTCAATTGGGGAAAAATTTGGGTTGTTATTCGGGTCGGTGGAGAGCTTCTATAGCCTATAAATACATTTAAAAAGACATGTCAAGACTCTCCCAGCTATGCACAACACTGTACAAGTAAAAAAAAATAAGGAAGTCTTTTTTCTGTTGCTGGCAAGTAGTGTTGGTCTAATAGCTCACGCCATTTTAGGGGGCAGCCAAGGGAACATGCTGGATTTTACACGGTCTCCTAGTAGAGCTAGAGAGGGACATGAGGGGGTTCCTCTGGTCCAAAAATTAGCCACCAGGTTTCATCGCTCCCTTACAAGCTATACACAGGCTTCAGAGTACAGGAAGAAGTCTCTGAGGGGGTCTTTCAGTCCAAAAATTAGCCAGCTACACAGCTCTGTTATACGTTACAAGTGACAGGTGGCAGCAGCAGTAGGACGAGGCGGTGAGCACTGAGATGGAGCGGGGACCGCATTTGTAACTGGCATTTAGAGTTGGGAACTGGGCAGGCAGCATCAGGTACAGCATGAGGAGGAGGCGGTGGGCCCTGAGAAGGAGCAAGGATGGCATTAGAGGTTGAGGCCATCACCCATATCGACAGTGTGGAAGCTGTAGCTATTGGAGACATGAATGGATCAACGAGATTCCAATCTGTACCTACTATGTAGCGAAACCACATGAAACGGAACAGGCTTGGCGGAATCAGCGGGGAAAGAAGACCCTCTTGAGCCTGATTCTAGTCTGGCATCTAGAGCTGGGTACTGGGCAGTAGACAGGCAGCAGCAGTAGTAGCATGAGGAGGGCTGTTTTACTCCTCCTGCTCTTACTGCTGCTGCCTGCCCACTCCCCAGTACCCAGCTCTAGATGCTAGACTAGACTCGAGCTCAACAGGGTCTTTTTGCCCCATTGATTCCGCCAAGCCAGTTCCCTTTCATGTGGTTTTGCTGCATAGTAGGTAGGGACAGATTGGAATCTCGTTCATTCATTCATGTCTCCAATAGCTACAGCTTCTACACTGTCTATATAGGTGATGGCCTCAACCTCTAATGCCGTCCTTGCTCCGTCTCAGGGCCCACCACCTCCTCCTCATGCTGCTATTGCTGCCGCCTGCTCAGTACCCAGCTCTAGATGCCAGTTACCAATTCTGTCCACGTTCCGTCTCAGAGCCTCTTCCTGCTCTTCCTGCTGCACGGCCCAGGCCTGATGAGCCAGCTGATTCGAGTGGGTCGCATTTTTAACCCTGGAGCGTAGGTTGAAGCGTAAGTGGAAGTGTACGTCAATCACATCCAATTGGTGCAAATATGCCAGTGTGGCCCTGTAGAAATTCCCTTCTATGATGTCCCAGCTCACATTGGGAATGAGGTACTCTAGCACTTTACCAGCTTTGAATTCAACAGACATGAGCATGTTGCATATCACCAGACATTTGGGGCTCAGCACCTCAGTGAGCCGAATAAACAAGTGGTCCAGTTTGGTTTTACAAACTGGCTCCAAAAGGCCGCTGCTTCCTTTTTTACTGTATTGGTGCAGTCCTGAAATCTACTGTACTGAGGTTGAGTGTTTCACTGTTGATAGATAGATAGATAGATAGAGAGATAGATAGATAGATAGATAGATAGATAGATAGATAGATAGATAGAGAGATAGATAGATAGATAGATAGATAGATAGATAGATAGATAGATAGATAGATAGATAATCAGTGGGTTACATACACGCAGCCAGAGGCAGGGTACCCTCCCTGAATGCATGCAGAGTATAACACTTGTACCGAGAAACAGACACACAGACGCAGTATATACTGCAGTATATATTTTGTATACTGTGCTGCATATTACCGTACCAGTGAGGCAAGTCATAGTCTTCCATCGTTGGAAGCTGCCTGTCACCACAGCTTTGCCTCAACAACGGATGTTCGTCCGTGTGGCCATTTTTTAATGTCCATAGTGATGACAACACTATGGTCATCTGCAAACTCTGTGCTCAACACTTGATACCAGGCAAAAACATAAACAAACTTGGAACAAGTTGCATGAGCACTCATTTAAAAAGCCACCACCCAGTAACCTGGGGGGAACACCTGGTCAAAGCACAGAGCTCTGTGCAACCACCTCCGCACAAGAAGCAAGCTTAAACTGCTCGATCTTCCTCCACTGCCTTTCCTCCTTCTGCCACCAAAGTTACCCATGCTGCTGTCATCAATTTGAGTGTGGCATGTAGCCGAGCATTACTTTTTTCAGGCTCCACCAGCGGTGAGCAGGAGCTCCAATGCAGATCAGCTGCTGTTTGTCGCATTACTAGCAGTCAAGACCAGGCATCATTGCCATCCCCCACAACTTCTACCCCACTGTCCAATCTTTCTGTGGTTAGCATTAGAAGCATCCAACCTTCCATCCCCCAGATGCTGGAGCGCAAAATGAAATATGGCCCAAATGACCCCAAAACAAAGCTACCCAGGATGATCAACAGAGATCAGGCCTGTGTCAGTGACACCATTCACCCAAACACAAGGCGCCATGTTCCGTGGATGGCAAGACCAGGGGGAGGAGGAGGACAATGACCCTGTGCTGCTGTTCGACCCACAGGAGTCTGGGTACAGAATTATCTCAGCTGTGGGTAGTTTAAGCCACATAACAGCCTTCATGCAAGAGTGCAAAGCCAAAGATACACGCATTCAACGCATAAAAAGTAAGACTGACGACTATTGGATTGCTACGTTACTGGATCCACGTTATAAGCCTGAGATACAATAACTGATCTTGCCCCAATACATGGGACCTAAAATGCAGCACTACCAAGAAGTGCTCGTAAGGACTTGTGCTCAGCCCTTCCGGCTGCCAGCAGCAGCAGCAGCAGCAGCAGCAGCAACAGGGATCCCTATGGCAGTTCCACCATCCATGGGAGCCAAACAACTGCTTTAAGCGGAATGGGTGGCAGCAGCAGTAGAAGTCGTCTAAGCCTAACTATGCAGGCTTTTTTTCAGCGGAAGCAAGCTGCCAGTCGTGCAGCAATTGCCAATGACACTGAGCAGCGGTACTCAGTCATGGTGCAGGAATACCTGAGCTCTGCATGGGACATCTGCAACTTGCAACTTGCAAAGCCAGGACCCACTGGGCCACTGGGCAGAACATGCTATTCAGATCCTTGCCTGCCCAGCCACAAGTGCAGCTTGGGGCTTAGTGAGTGACAATGGGATTCAGCTCTCCAAAGAAAATGTCGACCGAATCACTTTTATTAAAATTAATAAGACTTGGATCGGCAAAGATTTCAACACCCCCTCTGCAGAGTCTACTGATTCGTCGTCCACTGCTGCACGGCGTGCTGACACCTGGATGGGAAGAGCACGTTTACAGCCTTCGGCATCTCCTTCTACTCCTCCCCCTGGTGGCCCTCTACTCTGTCTCTGAGGTCAATAACTTGCAATGTAGCTGTGTAACTGGCTAATTTTGTTTAACGAGCATCTCCCTCAGGGCCCCCTGCCTACTTTGAGGCCTATATCACTTGTAATGGAGCTTTGATTTATAATTAAATATTTGTATTTTTAGTAGAGAAATATATACATTTTTCTGTCCTTTTGGATAAATAGCAAGTAGTATCAAAAATAAATATCTGTATTTTTTTTTACATAAATACAGACATTTTTCTGTTCATTTTGATAGATTGCAAGTGGTATCAGAAATAAATATCTGTATTATTTTTACAGAAATACGAAAATCTTTAGATTTATTTTGATAGATTGCAAGTGGCAAGTGACATCAAAATTTAATATCGGCATCAGTTACAGCATAAGGAGGAGGCGGTGGGCCCTGAGAAGGAGCAAGGACGGCATTAGAGTTTGAGGCCCTTACCCATATGGACAGTGTCGAAGCTGTAGCTATTGGAGACATGAATGGATCAACGAGATTCCAATCTCGGTAGGGACAGATTGGAATCTCATTCATTCATGTCTCCAATAGCTACAGCTTCGACACTGTCCATATAGGTGATGGGCTCAACTTCTAATGCCCACCTTGCTCCATCTCACCGCCCACCGCCTCCTCCTCATACTGTTACTGCTGCTGCCTGCCCAGTACCCAGCTCTAGATGCCAGTTACTAATGCCGTCCTTTTCTCCGTCTCAGCGCCCACCGCCTCCTCCTCATGCTGTTACTGCTGCCGCCTGCCCAGTACCCAACTCTAGATGCCAGTTACCAATGCTGTCCACGCTCCTTCTCAGAGCCCACCGCCTCCTTTTCCTGCTGTTCCTGCAGTTACTTGTCACTTGTAACTTATAACAGAGCTGTGTAGCTGGCTAATTTTTGGACTGAAAGACCGCCCTCAGAGACCTCTGCCTGTACTCTGAAGCCTGTGTATGGCTTGTAAGGGAGCGGCCTAATCAATATGAGCCATCAGGATGCAAGTATACTTCCGATGAGCCAGCTGATTCGAGTGGGTGGCATCTTTAACCCTGGAGCTCAGCTTAAGCGTAAGTGGAAGTGCAAGTCAATCACATCCAATTGGTGCAAATATGCCAGTGTGGTGCTGTGGAAATTCCCTTCTATGATGTCCCAGCGCACATTATGAATTGTGTACTTCAGCATTTCACCAGCTTTGAATCCAACAGACATGGACGTGTTGCATATCAACAGACATTTGGGGCTCAGCACCTCGGTGAGCCGAATAAACAGGTGGTCCATGTTGGTTTTGTACATTTGCAGTGGCTGATTGCTCATCATGATACCTGCTATCATCCTATATACATGAGGTGATGATGACAATGTCGGGCTAAGGTCCATGTTGGATGTTGGCCAGCATGTTCTCTATGTACTCCGAAGAAACACGGGTCAGGAAATAGAACCGTACAAGTTGGTGGTCAGTTCTGTAATGACGCACTTGGTGGTAAATTATGGGATTGTGTATTTCAGACAGAGATATCCCAATGTGTCGTTTGCAAATGACATGTCACCCTTCCCTTTCAGCTGCTTCTCAGTCCGAAAGTAATCATTCTGCAGTATTTTCACAAAATCCTTGTTGACGGATCTTTGAATGGAGTCTCCAAGGACGGCCACATACTTTTTGTGTCAAAGTCTCCGGACGTCTGCTGAGCTCAATAACTTCATGGCTCAATGTGGTCATCCAGGACCTCTCGGTTCCCATTAAATACCCGTGTTTCACATTCACATTAAAGTGAGGTACTGGGCAGGCGGCAGCATCATTTACAGCAGGAGGAGAAGGCGGTGGGCTCTGAGACGGAGTATGGACAGCATTTTTGTCTGGCAATTAAAGTCAGGTACTGGGCAGGCGGCAGTATCATTTACAGCAGGAGGAGAAGGCGGTGGGCTCTGAGACGGAGTATGGACGGCATTATTGTCTGGAATCTAAGGTCAGGTACTGGGCAGGCGGCAGCATCATTTACAGCAGGAGGAGAAGGCAGTGTGGACGGCATTAGTTTCTGTCATCTAATGTCAGGTACTGGGCAGGCGGCAGCATCATTTACAGCAGGAGGAGGAGGCGGGCTCTTAGACGGATCGTGGACTGCATTAGTATCTTGCATCTAGAGTTGGGTACTGGGAAGGCGGCAGCAGTAACAGGCAGTAGGAGGCGGTGGGCCCTGGTACGGAGCGTAGACCACATTGGAGGTTGAGGCCATAACCTCTATGGACAGTGTAGAAGCTGTAGCTAATTGAGACATTAATGGATTAAAGAAAATCACACTTTTCATTCCAACTATCTAGTGAAACCACATAAAAGGTAACGGACTTGGTGGAATACGCAGGGAAATACATACATTTTTTATCATTTGTGGATATCTAGCAAGTGGTATCACAGTTAAATATATGTATTTGTTTCACATAAATACATTCATTTTTATGGGTTTTAGGATACATATCCAAGTGCTATCAGAATTAAATATCTGTATTGTTTGTATAATAATACATCAATTGTTATGGCTTTAGGGATATATAGCAAAGTGGGATCAGATCTAAAGATCTGTATTTTCTGAAATATAGAATTTTTTATGGTCTTTTGGATCGATACAAAGTGCTATCAGAATTAAATATCTTGATTTTTGGAAGAGCAATATTGAAATTTTTATGCCTTTGGAGATATATGGCAAAGTGTGATCGGAATAAGATATCTCTATTTTTTAGAGAGAAATACTGAATTTTTTATGGGTTTTAGGATAGATACCAAGTGCTATCATAATAAAATATCTGTATTTTGTTTACAGAAATACTGACATTTTTAGCTTTTTGTGATAGATTGCAAGAGGTATCCTAAATTATACCTCTTGTAAAATATCACAAAAAACAGAAAAAATTCTATATTTATCGATAAAAAATACAGATATTTCATTATGATAGCACTTAGAATCAATCCAAAAACCCATAAAATTTCCTTTATTTCTGTAAAAAAAATATACAGATATTGAATTCTAATCCCACTTGCTATCTTTCTAAATAGCCATAAAAAAATGTATTTCTCTCTAAAAAATAATGAAATTTAATTATGAATCATAATTAAATATCTGTATTTTTGGGAGAGAAATACATACATCTTTATCTCTTTGATAGATAGCAAGTTGTATCCTGAATTAAATATCTGTAATTTTTTTACAGAAAAATAGAAATTTTGTAGTTTATTTTGATAGATAGCACGTGGTATCAGAATTAACTATCTGTATTTTTTTTACATAAATAAAAAAAATCAGTTTATTTTGATACAAAGCAAGTGGTATCAGAATTAATTCTCTGTATTTTTTTTACAGAAATACAGAAAAATGTCTGTGTATTTTCATAGATAGAAACTTGCTATCTATCAAAAAAAACAGAAAATTTTCTGTATTTCTGTAAAAAACACACAGAGAATTATTTCTGATACCACTTGTTACCTATTAAAATAAACAGAAAAAATTCTGTATTTCTATAAAAAAAATACAGAGAATTAATATTGATTCTACTTGCTACTTTTCAAAATAAACAGAACATTTTCTGTATTTCTATAAAAAAAAATACAGAGAATTTATTCTGATCCTACTTGCTACCTATCAAAATAAACAGAAAATTTACTGTATTTCTGTAAAAAAAATACAGAGAATTATTTCTGATCCTACATGCTACCTATCAAAATAAAAAGAAAAATTTCTTTATTTCTGTAAAAAAAATACAGAGAAATAATTCTGATCCTACTTGCTACCTATCAAAATAAACAGAAGATGTTTTGTATTTCTGTAAAAAAAATACAGATAATTAATTCTGATACCACTTGCTACCTATCAAAATAAACAGAAAATATTCAGTATTTCTGAAAAAAAAATACAGATATTTCATTCTGATCCCACTTGCTATCTATCAAAAAAGCCAGAAAAATATCTGTATTTCTGTAAAAAAAAATACAGATATTTATTTTTGATAGCACATGCTATCTATCAAAAAGGACAGAAAAAAATACGTATTTCTTTACTAAAAATACAAATATTTATTATGAATCACACAGCTCCATTACAAATTATAAACCTCAGATGAAGAGTAGAGGTAGAGGGCCAGTAGGGTGAGGAGTGGAAGGAGATGCCGAAAGGCTGTGAACGTGCTCTGCCCATCAAGATGTCCGTGCAGCAGTTGACGACTAACCAGTACACTCTGCAGAGATCCAAGCCTCATTCATTTTAATAAAAGTGATTCGGTCGACATTTTCTGCGGAGAGCCGAATCCGTTTGTCACTCACTACGCCCCAAGCTGCACTGAACTCTCTTTCAGATAAAACACATGTAGCTGGGCAGGCAAGGATCTGAATGGCATGTTCTGCCAGCTCCGGCCACTGCTCAAGCTTGGATACCCAGTAGCCCAGTGGGTCCTGGCTTTGCAGGTTGCAGATGTCCCTTGCAGAGCTCAGGTATTCCTGCACCATGACTGAGTACCGCTGCTCAGTGTCATTGGCAATTGCTGCACGACTGGCAGCTTGCTTCCACTGAAAAAAAGCCTGCATAGTTAGGCTTAGACAACCTCTACTGCTGCTACCACCCATGCCGCTTAAAACAGTTGTTTGGCTGGTGGAACTGTCATAGGGAATCCTGCTGCTGCTGCTGCTGCTGCTTCTGGCAGCTGGAAAGGCTGACCACAAGTCCTTTACAAGCACTTCTTGGTAGTGCTGCATTTTAGGTCCCCTGTATTGGGGCAAGATGAGTTGTTGTATCTCAGGCTTGTAACGTGGATCCAGTAATGTAGCAATCCAATAGTCGTCAGTCTTTGTTTTTATGTGTTCTATGCGTTGGTCTTTGGCTAGGCACTCCTGCATGAAGGCTGTCATGAAGCTCAAACTACCCACAACTGAGGTAATTATGGACCCACACTCCTGTGGGTCGAACAGCAGCACAGGGTCGTCCTCCTCCTCCTCCGTCTGGTCTTGCCATCCACGGAACATGCCGCCTTGTGTTTGGGTGGATGGATGCCATGTACCTTCAATATCCTCCTCTGCCCCTTCCTCCCCTTCTTCCATGCCTGCAATGTCCTCCTCATCCTCTTCCACCTCCTCCTCTTCCTGTATTGGTGGTGCACTATGCATAGTAGGCACGCATGTCTGAGATGATGTTTGAGACGTCTGCTCTGTGTCGTGTCCGAGATCCACCATCATTTGTTCCAGCAGGCATATGATGGGGATGGTGTCACTGACACAGGCCTCATCTCTGCTGATCATCCTGGTGGCCTCTTCAGAAAGTGACAATACAGTGCACAAGTCCTCAATTTGCAGCCACTCTGCAGGGCTGAAAAAAGGTAGTGTGGGTATGCGTCTGAAACGAACTCTGCCACGTAATCCACCACCACTTTCTGTTGTTCAGCCAGCCACAGCAGCATGTAAAATGTGGAGTTCCAACTTGTGGCCACATCACAAATTAACCGATGCACTGGCAGGTTCAGATTTCGCTGTAACTCCACCAATCTGGCACTGGCTGTGTACGACTGGCGGAAATGCGCTGACAACTTTCTGGCCTTCAGTAACAGCAGCTGGAGGCCTGGGTAATTCCGAAGGAAGCGCTGTACTATGAGGTTCATGACGTGAGCCAGGCAAGGTACGTGTGTGAGTTTCCCACAACGCAGGGCTGCCAGCAGATTGGCCCCATTGCCACACACATCCTTGCCTGGCTGAAGTCTGTTGGGAGTTAGCCATTTGTCCTCCTGCTCCCGCAAGGCACTTATAATGGCTGCGCCTGTGTGGCTGAGGGAACCCAGGCTTCGCAACTTCAGGACTGCGTGGCAACGTCGGAATTGTGCACTGAGATAGCAAACTGCAGGTTGTTGCTGGCGGTGAACAGATGCTGCCGAATGGGAGGTGCTGGTGCTGGGTCTCCACGGCAAAGTGTCCCTGGAGGAAGAGGTTGAGGCACAAGATTCAAACGAGGAGGTGGAAGTTGAGGTTGAGGAGGAAATAACATGGCGATGTGCTCTGGGCAGATGTAGGTATGCAGGCCTTTTTTCGCTTAGACATAACATTCTGTGGGTTTGCGCAGAGGAATGCGTAACAGAAGTCGGTCCACCAGTGGTTAGGGAGGAGCTCTAACGCAATCAGCTGTGCAATTGCCGCACTGATCAGGTTTGTTTTGGGGTCATTTGGGCCATATTTCCTCTTGCGCTCCAGCATCTGGGGGATGGAAGGTTGGATGCTGCTAATGCTAACCACAGAAACATTGTACAAAAAAATGCAAGTGCACTGTGTTGTATGCAGCACTTTGCTTCAGTGGTGACGCTTGTAATATGTAGCACAGTATACAAACTATATAATGCAGTATACACTGCGTCTGTGTTTCTGTCTCTCAGTGCAAGTGTGATACTGTGCACGCAGTCAGAGAGGGGACCCTGCCTCTGGCTGGGTGTATGTAACACACTGACTGACTATTTATCTATCTATCTAGCTTTCTATCTATCTATCTATCTATCTATCTATCTATCTATCTATCTATCTATCTATCTATCCATCTAGCTGGCTATCTATCTAGCTATCTATTCAGCAAACAGTGAAACACTCTACCTATCTGAGTACAGTAGATTTCAGGACTGCACAAATACAGTACAATCCAACAATCTATCTGACTAATAGTGTGAGTGTAACACAGTCTACCAAAGTAAAGCACTTTTTTCACTTTGACAAAGAAAGCAAGCCAAGTAGCACAATAAGGTTGTGATGCTATCAGCAAATCTCTGTCAGGAGTGGTAAATGCAGGCACGCCTTGGCCTTATATAGACCAATGGCTGCCTGTGTGGCATGCAGTGACAGACAGCCAATCGGCTGTCTGCCACAACAAACATGGAGGGGGGCGTCCCTGCTCTAATTGGAGGGCACTGTGCATCATGGGGGAAGTCCCTAATTGTTTGAATGTATTGTGGGAGGGTCAAATTTGGGTATTCGAAGGCAGCAAAAGTCAGATCGGGTCCACCCAAATTTCAATGGTCATATATCGGACCCGAATTCGAACAACAACACTAGTTGGGAATTACACTAATTAAAGCTTTGTTATCCTCTTCAGGTACTTCAATTCCTTTATGGAGTACGTTGAAGTATTCTGATAAATGAGTTGCTAGTACCTCGTCAAATGTCTTATAGTAGAGATTGAGTAAACCATCTATGCCTGGGGAACTATTTGCTTTAAGACTTTTAATACCTTTCATGATTTCCTCAACTGAGAACTCTTTATCTAAAATTTTAGCATGGGACTTGCGCAGTCTTCGTATTGAAAGTCTGTAAAAGAATTATTCAATTTTGGATCCCACCGTGGATGTCGGTGCTACATAAATCTTCTGGTATAAGCTAAGAAATGCTTCTAAGACTAATTTTGGGTTTTGATATAATCTCCCATCTCCCAATTTCTCTGTGGTAGTGCATAGGTCTGTACCTGGCATTTAGTTTAAGGGCTAGTAGCATTCCTGGTTTGTCACCCTAAATAAATAATTTGTGTCTAGTACATCTCAGAGCCTTTTTTACCTTAATTGTAAGGCAGAGGTTTAATTCTGTGCACAAGGTTCGATTTGGTCTCATAGTTCTATGTGGGGGTTCTTTTTTTTTGCAGTTGTGTAATGCGCCTGGGCACACAAACCACAGCCAACTCCAAAAGTCCTTTTATCGAGTTTTATTATAGTCATAAAACAAGACAGGGTATTTACAGATATCAAGTCTGATAAGCGTAGTACAGGAGGATAAGGCAAAGGCAGGTCAGGAACAATCTGAGGTCAGGGCAGGCAGCAGTCAAGAGAGGTCACAAACAATCCGAGGTCAGGACAGGCAGAGTTCAGGCAAGAGTCAAGTATCAGACCAGGTCGCTATTATAATGACAATTAGAGAAACATTAACCAACACAAAGAACGCACCCAAGCACACTGTGTACACAGAGGCTTAAAGCGGGCAATGGTGTACAGGACAGGTTCTCCTTAAATGGCCAAAGTGACAAATGACCTTGCGCCACCTGGCGCTATTTGATTGGAGAGTAACTTAATCCCCTGCTGCCGATTGGCACCGGGGAATTCAAACTAACTATGTCCCGCCCCGCAGAGAGGCAGCCGAGTGCCAAGCCCCTCGGGGGGTACAAGAGGCACTCATGGTAGCCCGCGCACCTCTTCCCACAGCACCCCTAGGACGTGCACTACCTTGCACATCCAAAGGAGTGCTGAGAACAGGACTTTCTGTAATCACATCCTTAGAGATGCAAGGGATGCCACCTGGCCGAACAGTAGTTTGGCCAAGATGGATCCCTCCGCCTGCAGAGAGAGACACACTGCGAGCAGGGCAGCAGCATTGGCCATGCTGCCTGCTGCAGCGGCGTCTCCCTCTACGGCTGGGATCCCCAGGGACGCTGTGGGCTCGCAGGACAGGTAAGTTCCTTACACTACCCCCCCTTCAGGAGGGGCCTCAGGACCCTCATGTTGGGGTTTCTCCGGGTAATCACGGTGAAACTCTGACACAAGTTCTTCCGCATGTACGCGGTGGGCCGGCACCCAGCATCTCTCCTCTGGTCCAAAACCTTTCCAATCAATGAGATATTGCAGAGAGTTACGCACCTTACGAGAGTCCAGGATCCTCTCAACTTCATATTCAGGTGCTCCCTGCACCTCCACTGGCGGAGGGGGATCCGAAGGGGGAGCAGAGTCGGCAGCAGACTATAATAAAGAGACATGGAAGATGTCTACCCCCTCAAGGAACTGGGAAGCGTGACTGTATAAGTCACTCTATTATTCTTTTCTGATATTGGGAATGGGCCAATAAATTTGGGTCCTAGCTTGGCTGAGGGTTGGGGGAGGGGAATATTGTGGGTAGACACCCAAACCAGATCACCCTGTTGGAACTGGGGCTCAGGGGATCTATGGAGATCTGCAAACCTCTTCTGCTGGGCTACTGCCTCTCTAAGATTACTTTGGGCCTGGTTCCAAACAGATCGGGGAACGTTCTACCCAATCGTTAGGAACGGGAAGATCAGAGGGTGGGCCTGATAGAGAGGACACTTTGGGACTCCGACCCCCGACACACATAAACGGAGAGATCCTGGTGGAGGAGTGCTCTGCGTTGTTATATGCCAACTCCGCAAAGGGGAGATAGTAAGCCCATCTCTCCTGGCAACCAGATAGAAAGCTTCGGAGGTACTGTTCCAATGATTGGTTGGTTGGTTCGGTCTGGCCATTCGTCTCGGGGTGGAACCCTGACGAAAAGGAAAGCTTGATGCCCATTTGGGCACAGAACTACCTCCAGAACCGAGACACAAACTGACCCCCACGGTCTGAAACAATGTGCTCCGGAGCCCCATGCATGCGGAACACATGAAACACAAATAAATCAGCCAATTCCTTGGCTGAGGGTAACTTGGGTAGCGGTAAAAAATGGGCTTGCTTACTGAAGCGATCTACCACTACCCAGATCACCGTAAACCCTAAGGACCCTGGAAGGTCCGTGATGAAGTCTATGGATATGTGGGTCCATGGTGCAGCAGGAATGGACAGAGGCAGCAAAGTGCCGGAGGGAGCGTTACGGGAGGACTTACTCTGAGCACAAACTGGGCATGCACCAACATAGGATTCGACATCCACTGACATGTGAGGCCACCAAACGTGTCTTTTTACTAAATTTAGGGATTTCTTAATTCATGGGTGGCCAGCAGTTTAAGAATCATGCAACTGTTGGATAACCTTCAAGCGAAGATGGAGGGGAACATACAGCCGCCTTTTGGGTTTACCAGGGGGGTAGTCGGTCTGGTGGGGGGCTAAGAGGTTTATCAGGTTCTCTAATAACACTGGAGTCTATATGGCTGACACCAAACATTGCGGGGTTAAAATGGGGCTAGGGCACGGATCCGGAATGGAAGCTGCCTCTGGGAAACAACAGGACAAGGCATCAGCTTTCATGTTTTTTGAACCTGGCTTGTAGGTAATATAAAAGTTGAACCTCGTGGAAAACAGAGCCCAACGGGCTTGCCGGGCGTTGAGGCGTTTAGCCACTTCAATATACTCCAAGTTTCTATGGTCAGTATAGTCTGTTATGGGATGTTCTGCCCCTTCCAGCCGATGCTTCCATTCCTCAAAAGCCCATTTTACTGCCAGAAGCTCCTGATTGCCCATGTCATAGTTGCTCTCTGCTGCGGAGAACTTACGGGAGAAGAAGGCACAGGGGTGCAATCTCTCTGGTTCTCCAGAGTACTGGGAGAGGACTGCTCCTACGAAGCATCCACCTCTATAATAAATGGGAGAGTGGGCACTGGATGCACCAATATGGGTGCACTGCAGAAAGCCTTTTTCAGCGCTTTGAAAGCTTCGCAAGCTTCCGGAGTACACCTTGAGGAATCTGCCCCTTTCCTAATGAGGCTCGTCAGAGGGTGGACAATGGACGAGAAGTTTCGTACTGACTTCCTAAAAAAATTTTCAAAACCTAAAAAGCGCTGAAGGCCCTTGAGATCAGTGGGTTGCGGCCATTCCAGAACTACTCAGACCTTGGTTGGATCTATGGCCAACCCGTGATCTGACAGAATATACCCTAGGAAAGCAACCTCACGTACCTCGAAGGCGCACTTCTCCACTTTCGCATAGAGGCAGTTTTCTCTGAGCTTCTGGAGCACCTGGCGTACTTGTGCTCTGTGGAGGAGAAGATCAGATCGATAAATCAAAATATCGTCAAGATACACAACCACAAATTTACCCAGAAATTCTCGGAATACATCATTCACAAATTCCTGGAAGACTGACGGTGCATTACACAGACCAAAGGGCATTACTAAGTATTCGAAATGCCCATCCCTGGTGTTAAAGGTGGTCTTCCATTCATCATCCTTCCTAATACAGACAAGGTTGTAAGCCCCCTTCAAGTCCAGCTTGGTGAAGAATGGGGCACCATTGACCTGAGAGAACAGATTATCCATAAGCGGCAGAGGGTACCGATTCTTCATAGTAATATTATTTAGGCCCCTGTAATCCTTCTTCTCCACAAAAAAGAAGCTAGCACCCTCAGGGGAAGAGGATGGCCGGATGAAGCCCTTCTCCAAGTTATCCCGGATATATTCTTTCTGGGCCTTTATCTCTGGCCAGGTGAGATTGAACAAATGACCCCTAGGGGGCATGGTACCCGGGAGTAACTTAATGGGGCAATCATATGAACGATGAGGTGGGAGTTTGTCAGCTGATCAGGGGCAGGAGACATCAGCAAACTCCTGGTAAGGCTCGAGCAGTTTTTTAAACACCTCAAGGGCCCGTACTGGCATTACTGGTGTCAGGCATCTAGCCTGACATTTGGTTCCCCACTGAATGATTTGACCCGACTCCCAATTAATGATAGGGTTATAGGTTTTCAAGGGAGGCCTAGAATCAGGGGGGGTTTTACCACCCTGATCACAATAAGGTGGATCACTTCCTTATGGGAGGCCCCCACTGTTATTTGCACTTCTGGGGTAATAGAGGGTATAAAACCCTGTTGAAGAGGGGTGCCATCAATGGCGGCTAAGGACAGTTCAAGCCCAAAAGAGGCGACTGGTATTCCCAGTTCAGAGGCAACATCTTGGTTCAGTCTTCCCATCTCAGGATATGGTAGCCGGCACCTGGATGCGTCGAGTAGACCAGGCCAACGTTTCTGAGGGGCTCCCTTCTGCACTCCCGATACACTGGGACCTTACAGGTCCATTGCAAGGGCTCGTCCTTGCCCTGTGACCAGGATCGCCTCAGTAAAAACAAAGTCCATCTTGCAAACGCCGATTGCGCTCGGCGGGGGCGAGTTTGGATGACCCAATCTCCATGGGTTCCCCCAGGTCAGGCACAGAGCATGGAAACTTTGCAGGTGGTGTGGCGTTGGAAGTATTCACCAGAGGTCTAGGTTTCAACTGAGGAGGAGAACGACTCCTGGTTCTACGGATGGCTTTTTCTAGACAGCGTTCCCGGATCCTCTGGTCAACACAGATGGACTGCTGTATCGCAAGATCCAGGGTGGATGGAGAAGGGAGACCCAACAGCAGGTCTTTGACTTGATCGCTGAGACCTTGACGGAAGCGATGGAGTAGAGCTGCGTCTCCCCAACGGGTACTGGTGGCTCAGTGCCGAAATTCTGCTGCATATTCTTAGCGGGACGTCTCCCCTGAGCAAGGTATTCCAAATTTATCTCCGCTGTCTGGGTCAGGTCCGGGTCATCGTAAATCACTCCCATGACAGCAAAGAAGTCAGTGACTGAACTGAATGCAGGATCATCTGGAGACAAATTGAATGCCCATCTCTGCGGCTCACCTTTCAGGAGGGAGATGACCACTCCAATACGTTGGCGTGTTGTACCCGAGGCAATAGGGCGAAGTTGGAAATACAGAAGACAGGAGTCCTGGGAGTTGGGGAAGTCATCTCTGTTCCCTGAAAATTTCCCAGGTAAAGGTATCTTGGGTTCCACCGGCACAGCTGGACTGGATATATTTGGACCCGAGTCTTGCTTGGGAGCGACCGTAATTGACCTGCAAATTCCAGGAGGCGCTCACGAACCTTCGAGGGGTGACTGGTGGGAGCCCCTAATGCAAGTTCCTGTAGACCCCGCTGGATTTCATCCATTAGGGCTGGGTGGTGTGTGAGTGGCCCACTATACTGTAATGCGCCTGGGCACACAAACCACAGCCAACTCCAAAAGTCCTTTTATTGAGTTTTATTATAGTCATAAAACAAGACAGGGTATTTACAGATATCAAGTTTGATAAGCGTAGTACAGGAGGGTAAGGCAAAGGCAAGTCAGGAACAGTCTGAGGTCAGGGCAGGCAGCAGACAAGAGAGGTCACAAACAATCCGAGGTCAGGACAGGCAGAGTTCAGGCAAGAGTCATGTATCAGACCAGGTCGCTAATATAATGACAACTAGAGAAACATTAACCAATTGTCCCGCCCCGCGGCGAGGCAGCGGAGTGCCACGCCCCTCGGAGGGTACAAGAGGCACGCTTGGTAGCACGCGCACCTCTTCCCACAGCACCCCTGGGAAGTGCACTACTTTGCACATCCAAAGGATCACATCCATAGAGATGCAAGGGATGCCGCCTGGCCGAACAGTAGTTTGGCCAGGACAGATCCCTTCGCCTGCAGAGAGAGACACGCTGTGAGTAGGGCACTCCCTCTGCGGCTGGGATCCCCAGGGACGCCGCGGGCTAGCAGGACAGGTAAGTTCCTTACAAGTTGTAACTTGGGTAATTGCTGTTGTTTTTGGTCTATGAGGTGGGAAGCTTGTTTTTTAAGTTTTGTACCCAGGGATATATATTGACATCTAACATGAGCCTTATGGGCCTCACAATTTATGGTGGGTGATGTGTCTTGTGAGTTGTTAAACCGACAACATTCATTTAACTGGTTTCTAATGGTCAGGCAGTGTGTGGGGTCACTCAGTATAGATTTGTCTCCATTGCAGTCTGGAATTTTTGGAGCCCAGGCTGTTTAATTGGAAGGGTACCCGGTCATGATCAGACCATGGAGTGGCTAGGATAAGCGCCAAAGTAAGGTGAGTGATGAGTAGATAAATGCATGGTCTATATGTGATTATTGTTTGTGTGGTGAGGAATAAAATGTGTAATCCCTAGTGTTCCCTCCAAGCATCCATTAGGTCAAAGTCCTGTAGCAAGGAAGCAAATCCCATGCTTTGTTTTGGGGGATGTTTGTTTTTTTTGCAAGAAACACCAGTGGGAAATGTCTATGGAAGTATTTGGGAAAAGATTCAGAGGAGAAATGATTTACATGAAATGCTAAGACATCAATTTTCATGGCATGGTAATATTGGAAAGCTTTAGTCCTCTTAACCGGTGAGTTAAGCCCTTGCACATTATGAGTGAGAAAAGATAGACCTTGATTAGCACTTGACATCACAAAGCCTTGGAAAGCTTTGTGACATCACAAAGCTTTCCAATTTTACATGATGGATTTGAATTAACCAAACAAAAATAGAAAACCAATCAGGTAAGATAATCATCAAAAGGTCATTGTCAAATATAACGTTATTTTAGCATTTATACGGCTAAGTATAAACTCAGTCAAAAAAGATATGTTTATTGTCCACGGCTAGATATTAATTTTGGCGGAGAAATCAATTCTTTTGTGAGGGAAGACTCCTTTGCTCTAGTGAAGTATAAAAGACCAGAAGTTCACAAACTCTTCCTTCTTGGTTTGGGAGAGGATTGCACTTGGAACCAGATGGGAGAAAAGGGTGACGGAGCTCCTTCTGCTGGAGATTTGTTGGAAGGATCCACAGAAATAATTCCCAAATCTTTCAGTAGATTTTCTCCTTCAGCAAATGTTGCAAAAAAATAAGCTGAAACATAGTCTGGAAGGGAAGGCCCAGCGATATCTTACCTTGTAAGGTAGAAGTGCTTGGAGAAAGTATTTAAAGGTCCAAGATCTGTACAGGGTATACTTCAATAACCAGATCTGGAATGGACCGAGACGCTTTCATAAAGGCATCTTTTGGTACTGTTGCGGCTCTAATTCCAAATGTAAATCATCACATGATGGTAAGAGAAATTTTATGAATGCTTTTACCTATGCTGTGGCCTCTAAACACAGCACAATTATCATGACAAGGAAAGAAAAAAAATGCAGTAAAAAAAGAGCTCCTACACACCACATTAATCAACCATGAACTTCTTCACATCAGCACAAATGCAGTATTGTTCATTCATGTTTATATTATCTTAATTTTTTGGACAATTTATTCCTTCACAGGCACAATCAATAAGGCTTTATGGTTTAATGGCTTTGTAAAGTGAATTAAGGATAGGTAATACTGTATAAAAGCAGAATCAATGGAAGGAGAATAAATGACCTTAATAGTAACATTGTTACCACCTTGGTCATGGGTTAAAGGTTAATGATCCATATTCTGGGAAAGGGTTTGGAAAAACATAAGCCATTCTAATGGGCCTGCTACTCTAAAAACCGATCAATGCTTTACATTATTTTATTTTACATGACAGAAACTCCTTTTTAAATTAGTGGTATTTGGTTCATATCTGTTTCCTTGTTTCCATGCAAATATAAAAAATTTGTAGATTGTATTTTGTTTTTAAAAGTGTACATGAAATAAACTACATATCATTAATAAATAATACCAGGAAAGTCCTGCACAAAAAAGGGAAGTTTTTGTTGATTAGATATTGTTTGTTTTTTCCAGTTTTAATTCAATAATTTGCTTACCAAACTATTTATGACGACGCTGCAAACAGGTTCCTGTTAGGTATCACACACACACACACTCAAGTCTTACACTTACCTCGTTCTTATTGGATCTTCACAATGCAACTAGATAAAAGCCTCAATCTATTTTCATAAAAATTTTCAAATTTGCTTGGCTGGCTTTTGCCCTGTTATTTTGCTGGCCAATTGAAAAATACACAATTTTACCAGTGAACAATGGTGACATTGCCCCTTAAACTAGTGATCAGTGTAGTTACCCTTATAGTTCTGGTTGATAGAGAAGAACTATCTTCCGTTGATGGTCATTTTGAAAGTGCTAACTTACGTTGGTGGTGATCAGCAGAAAAATGCCCTTGTACAATAGTTGTCATTGGTAGGGTTCCCCTTACATTGTTGGTGTTTTTAGTGATTGGGCCTCCTATATTGTTAGCCCAAAAAGAAGAACTTTTCTACTTTGGGGGTTACTGAGAAAGGTCTACCCTTTTATTGGTGGTAAGTAAATACATTTTTGCTTGAATGCAACCCAGTTGTACACAAGACCGAATGATTTTAGCACAAGCCAAAGAAAGAACCCAAGATTTTACTGTATAGAAATGAATGTCCATGCTCATCAGATATTAAAACCAGGACAACAGTGCCTAAGCTTGGATTTCAAAGTCACTTTAGCTATAACAGCCCCATGTTCTCAGCAGTTTTGTAAATAAAGGTTGCTTTTGTCCACGTTGTGTAACACAAAAAAGTTAAAACATTTAAAAAAAGATGGCTTTACAAATAGGAATCTTCTAAAATCTTCCATAAAAATTCAAAATTAGGAAAGGAATTAGGAAAGCAGGTTTTCAACAACCATATACAGACATATGTGATTAACGTTTTAACATTTTAGATCCCCAAGAAGACATTAGTGTTTAAGAGATATGTTAACTTACACAGGCCAATTAGTGACAAATTAGGAATAAAAATGATTTGTGAAACAACCACCTTCCAATTTGCAGGCTAATTTAGGCTAAAACATTCGAAACATTTAGGCTAAAACATTCAAATAATAATAAATATCAGCAAACACAGGTAAATAGCTATGTATACTACCTTTGCTGGACAATGTCGTAAAAATATGTCTAACTATACAAAATAGACAATAGTGCCAAAAGGCCCGCTGCACTGACATATACCTAGGGCCTATCAAACAGAGGCAATACACATGACCAGGGTAGCTCGTAGCTTGCCTTGAAGATCTCCTCCCCCCATTACCATACATACCTCTCCGCCTTTTCCCTTGCCAGCCCACCCCTCTTAACAATCCCTTAACTTAAATAAAAACTCCACACCTGAAATGCGTTTAAAATGGCTGGCATGCAGCCGTTTATTCAATTAACATCTCTATTATTATTCATAAATTAACAAAATAAATATTTCTGCATATTTATCAAATAACCAACAAACAAATAAATAACATTTAAATAACATTTAAATAACAATTTATGACACCATTAACATTAACCCCTACTATCACCTAACCAAACTGTAACTCTCACTCAACCCTTTCTTCACCAAAACCAATTTTTCCCAAAAGACTAGATTGCAGGGCCGGAAGGTAAAGTCCGCCACGCCACCACAGTTCCATAACCACCAAACACCAAGCCAACCTGGCCCCCTAGCAGCACAGCACCACCTCAGGGGCCTCCACCAGTCCACTTGCCAGAGGGGAAGGGTTACGCCACCACCTTGGGTGCCCCCCCCAACCATAATTAAACCTAGAACTCTTACCTTCCACCAAACCTCAACCGCCACAGCGTACGGGTGGGACCCCACACCCCCGTGCGCCCTTCCACACCCGGATCGCCCTCTGTATCTCATCCTGCAGACCCAGGCTCCACAAATCCATCCCCACATCGTTTAAATGTACACCATCCTGCCATAAAAACCGCCAAGTATCCACTTCCTGCTCTCTATGTCTGACCACTACACCCCCATTTCTCACCACAAACCTGCCCACTTCCTTATTAACCTTAATCCTAGCTTTGTTAACACCCACAACAGACCTCGCCCCCCTCCAAACCGACCGCGCCACCATATCCGACCATACAAAAACTGTTCCCGGAAACTCTACCTTCAATCTTAAAAAATCCAACCTCACATCCCGAACCAAACCTTTCATCGCTCTCTTGCCCATGTCGTTCCCTCCAGCGTGCATCACCACGACGTCCGGCGCTCTATCCAGCGCTGAACACCTCCAAATCTCCGGGACCATCCGGCTCCACAGCATACCTCGTACTCCAATCCAGCGAACCAAGGCTTCTGCCCGAGAAAACCCCAACTGCCAACCTTCCGGCCGGACATCTGCCCTCTTCGCTCCCCACCAGACGTAGGAATGCCCGACAATCCACACCAAGCAGCGTTGGGAACCTAAAAAACAAACAAATAAACAGCAACCATTCCCATGCCCCACACTTCAGCATCCACCAAACACCCTCCCAAAATTCCCACTCACCAGAATCCTGATCACAACAAATGAGGCCTAACATACAACCTGAACCAATTGGATTCCCACCTCCCTATCCACTTAATGACCTCATCCCCCAAACCCCATCTAGCAGCCTCCATAGCAGCCCCAATCCTGAAAGAATGAGAAGAAAAAACTTCCCCATCCTCCCCCAGCAACCGCAAACAACTCTTAAAAACTGCGAAAAAATGAAACCTGGACATGAATGTCCCATCTTCGTGCATCAACAAAGGACCTCCTTGAGAACCCCTGACCCTCAGTAAATCCTCCACCGCAGCCACTGGGCAAACCCCAGACCCCGCCCAACCTGAACACCCGCACCAGCAAACCCTTACCCTTCTGGTCCGTCTTTGAACGTCTGATCCACATACTCACCTCCTCCCTTGAACACACCACATCGTTTACCAAAATCCCACCTGGTCTAATCCTTGACGGGCTGACCAACTCACTGATCCGCATGGCTCCAAAAAACGCCAACCCCAGCTGACCTACCAGCCTTTGCAACAGACCAAAAGAAACCGGCCTCCTCTTATCCTGCACCCTACAACCTCTCCTATACCCCTTTAACGCTTGCCGTACAATAAATTCCTTGGTCACATCCCGCCACCCCTGCCATTTAAACCAAAAAGCCATCCCCGCCATTAACCGATTAATTGCTGACACCGACACACCCTTAGAAAATTCCCAAACCAACCAATATTACAACACATGCACTGCATCACCCTCCCTGTCACCAACCCCCAAGATCCCACACAAACCTTCCCATTCTTTCCACACTGCCGAATAAGCCCTCCAAGTGCCCTCACTCACCGACCGCTGCAGCCAACCTCTTACAATCCCAGCGCAATCCCCCATAAATGACCCGGACAAGGGCAACCGTACTGCTCCGCCTCTGGCGCCAATTCCCGAAATCTGTCCCACTGCAAACGAGACAAGGCATCAGCAATAACATTTCACACCCCCGGAATGTGCCGCGCAAATACAAAAATGTTAAATTGCATACATCTTAACACTAGATGCCTCATCAAACGCACCGCAGGCACCGAAGACACCGAGAACTTATTCACTGCCTGCACCACCCCCAAATTATCACAATGGAACCGGACTTTTTTATTGGCCAGCTCCACCCCCCACAACTCAATCTTCCTTCACTAAACCCCCTTTTTCCCAGGATTCCGGCCAAATCCCTGTACACCATCTGCCCCCAAAGTAGGCCCCAAAACCTACAGCACCCGCTGCATCAGTGAACAACTCCAGGTCCACTGCCCCCACCGGCCCATGTAACCACAACGCCCTACCATTGAATGTTTCCAAAAATTCTTTCCAAACCCCCAAGTCCGCCCTCACCTCGTACAAAATGGGACGGCACTCTCATTTGCGCCGTAGCCGCCGCTAGGCGCCTGCAAAAAATCCTGCCAATCCGAACCACCCTGCACGCAAAAATTGAGCTTTCCCAGTAGGGATAGCACCTCCTGCAGGCGCATCTTCCGCCGACCACACGCCTTTTCCACCTCCTCCAGGAGATCAACCAGCTTTTCCTGCGGCAACCGACTCTCTATGGCCACCGTGTGCAACTCAATCCCCAAAAAAGTTAACACTGTCCTCGGCCCCTCTGTTTTATCCTTTGCAAATGGAATCCTAAACTTGTCCGCCATATGCTCTAACGGGGCTAGCAATACCTGACACACCGAACTCCCCGCCGGACCAATCATCAAGAAATCATCCAAATAGTGGATGATTGAATCTACCTCCACCACCGACCACACTACCCATTCCAAGAAAGTGCTAAATTTCTCAAAGTGCAGGAAATGGAACAGCCCATCGGCAAACATCGATCAACAAAATAAGCCCCCTCCCATTTACATCCCAGCAGACGCAAGAACTGCGGGTGTACGGCAACAAACGGAAAGCAGCCTCAATATCTGCCTTAGCCAACAGCGCACCCTGCCCATACCTCCTCACCCATGAAATTGCTGCGTCAATGGAAGTATACACCACCGAGCAAGCTTCCGGCCGAATCCCATCATTTACCGATTCCCCCAGCGGAAAAGACAAATGATGTAGGCGAAACTTACCTGGCTCCTTTTTAGGCACCAAACCCAGTGGTGACACAATTAAACCTTCCATCGGCGGCTCCCAGAATGGACCACTCATCCTCCCCAGCCTCACCTCTTTCGCTAGTTTGTCCGCCATTACCTCCGCATCCCGCAAAGCGGACTGCAAATTCTGTGCCTCTTTAGAAACCTCCCCCACATCGCTCGGAATCCAAAACCCTTCCACAAACCCCACCTCCAGCACCTTAGCCGCCTCCCTATCCGGGTACTTACCAAAAAAGGGGCGCATCTTTTTTACCTTCACCGGCGTCAGCCCCTTTTCCACCAGCATCACCCCCTCTACCCGCCCCCGCTTTAAAGCACCGCGAGAGCCCGTGATTACCTCCGCACCCGGAACACTCATGCCGAAATCTGCAGCTCCCCCCAAATTTACAACCTCCTTCAATAAAGAGCCACCAAAGCCCTTTCTTTCTATTGGCCGACGCTCCAGCTGCTTACTGGCAGCGGCCCCCCCCTGGAAAACACTGCGTCCCCCCTCCTCCAATCCTAGGACCGGACATCAGCTTCATCCAAAGCCCAATGTCCTTGTGATCCCAGCGCAATGACTGCCTGACAGCCTTCCGTTGACGGAACTGCTCGTCATAGCGCAGCCATGCAAACCCTCCAAACATCTTATGTGCTTCCCTAATCGTGTCCAACAACCCCCACCTCCCCACAGGCCCCCCCAATGTCCTACCTGGCAGACCCGGGTCCATGGATCGTGCCTCGGCACGCGTTGGGCCCCGCACCGCCTCCAGCACCTGGCCCGCCTTGTCTTCTCCCTCCGTTGTCGAGAGCTCCCCCTCCGATCGGGGAGCCTTTGGCTCCGGCTCCTCGTCACTTCCGGGTTCCCCGAATGATGCGACGCGACCGCCCACGTCATATCCGGGCGACGCGTACTCTTCACGGCCAAGCTGCACGGCCTCCATCTTGGCCATGCGGCCCGGCTCCTTCAACCCAGCCGGACGCCGGGCCCTGCTAGGAGGGTCCCTACTGGGGCTCCCAGAGTGGCGCTGAGTTATGCCAAAAGGTTCTGGGCTCAGGCACACAGGAGCCCTAACTCTCCGAGGCCGCAGCCCCTCTGCTCTAACTGACTGATCTTCCCTGCTAACCCCCCCAACAGCCTCAGCTACTCTATCCCGCAGCCAAGCCTCACCTTGTGAGGCGGCCGCAGCCCTAAGCTGCTGCATTAATGCGTCTACTGACTCCATAATGCCTACCAAATTTCTTCTTCCCAAAAAATGTGCTGTCTCTCCGTTACCCTCTCTTTTTATCTGTTTCACCCCACCCCTTAAACTTTTGACCTTACCCTCTCAATCCCCCTATCTGTTTATTGTAATTCAATCCTAACCTCCCCCCCCCTCTTCTCTTCTCCGGCAGCACGAGCACACTTGTCATGCCGTCCCTCCGCCTACCCTGCTGCGGGCCTCTCTGACCAGCAAAAAGGTTTTTTAAAATAAATAAAATAATGATGTAAGTAAATATGTTAATTTTGACAATGTTTATTTACAATTTGCTTTTTCATGAAATGACTTGTTTTTGCATATCAGATTGCACTGGGGAACAATTTTCAACAAATTTTTTGTTGACTTCAATTTTTAAGCTTATTTACATTAAAATAGGTATGCTGATTCTGAAAGTTAGGTTTTTTCTCTACTGCTTATATTATTGCGATTACTGTAGGGTGGATTTGTATAGGCTATTCATTTATACACAAGAGTGTGGTCAGAGGTTGTGTGCTGCTCTCTGTAGTGAATTAGCAAAATTTATTTTTTTACTTACACACGTATTTCCATTCTTTCAGATCATGTCTGGCTCTGCTGTTTCTCATCGTAAGTGCCTAAACAACCCTGATTAATTTTGTTATATCTGTGGCAGTTTCACCATTCTCAGTCAAAGGGCGAACATCACCACACTTGTATAGCAAGCCTTTTTGGCATTTTTCAAAGTTAAACTTGGTGATAAAGATAGGTCTTGGGCCCCTCATAAGGTGTGCAAACAGTGTGTTGAGGATTTACGGATGTCATTTTGTTATTTATGTATATTTATCTGCATAAATATGGAAATTATACCCCCTAATAATGCATATAGATATTCAATTAAAGAAGGTTCATGCACAAATAAAAGCTAGTCACTCAAACCGTTTAATTAAGAAAACAAGGTAAGACAAAGTACACAGCAATATTGTCAGATATTTAAAACACAGGAACTTCAATCAATGATATATATATCTATCACATGGACAAAAAGTTATTAGTAGTAACCCCTGTAATAATCTAGTAACTCCTTAGTACACAACACAGTAATTATAAAATAGCAAAGTAATGCAGTCATACTATAGACACCCATAAGAATATAATCAGGAATATCTTATAGCTACCTGCTAAGAGGTTAATGGGCCCCTCAGGAGCCTACTTCCTTCCGAAGAGGACCCCATACCAGCTTACCTGGGGAGACCCTCAGGAGACAAAGTGCAAGCAAGAGAGCAGGAGAAGCAAGAGAGCTAAATTCTCTCAGTTCCCCTTTTTACATTTACATGCCTCCATATTCTGTTTACTCAGGTGGATGGATGTATTGCCCCTTGAAGGCCATATTGGTGATCTGTTTGTTATGGGAAAATAGGTCTTGTCTCCTGGCAGCTGTTGTATCACCTGTGTGTTACTCTGTGAAGTACCACCACCTTCCTGCATTGTATTCCTGCATTATTTCCTGCTAGTGAGATACAGTCTAATTATTGTGATATACATATCCCTGCACACTCACCTCTACCTATATATATATATAAATATATATACCTCTATATACATATACATATCTATTTACATATTCATAAACAATCTTGAGGTGCAACAATTTGGTATACCTATGGCTTGGTGAGAGCCAGGAGATTATTTGAGTGACTGTTACTTTTGTATTGTAAAAACTTCAGGATATAACAAGAAAAATAAACATAACAGAGTATTCTAGTATACCATCATCCATACGCCCAGTGGCTCATTCTGATGAAATCCCAGTGCCAGTTTTCATTGCACTACCCTCTCTTGAAAAACATGATTATGGTGATGAACTAGGTGACAACAATGATGAAGAGTTTGAAATTGAAGAGGACTCTGTTTGTAAGTGATTTGATCAGAATGAGTTGAGTGATATGGCATGTGATTTGGGACTATCGAAGAGGGCTTCAGAATTCCTAGCATTAAGAAGGGGAGCCTGATTCATCAAGCCAAATCAGAGGCTCACTCATGCACGCGTAATCGCGAACTGCATTCCGAACCACACATCTCCGGCAGCTCGACACTGGTGAGCTTGAATTAAAAGTCACTGTTCCCCTAAAAAATCATTCTTTCTAATGCCACACATCTTTCACTTAGCCCTAAATAAATGTTTGTGGTGTTCAAATGTATAAAACATATATATTAGCTAAGAAATAGGCATATTTTTAATTGACCTAAAATTTTCTGGTTCGGAAAGAGTTAACTGATTTCAGCTGTGTACATAGGCGCCTACCTAAACGCTTACGATGTACGACCCGAAGATCCCCCTGGTGATAAATACTAGTGAGTTTGGGCAGGAGCGAGACCTCGCTTTTGCCAGTGGTTTAGGTCATCCAACCAAGTTCTTCTTTGCTTCCATAGATACGAGGGTGTGCTGAGAAGTTCCTGGCTTCGCCCCTTTCCAGGTGAACTAGAAAAATGAGTGTTGGGGTATATGACAACCTAATATCTAGTAGTAGTATGTAACTGTGCAAATATCAGGTCTTTGCGATTACTTTGCGTTTTTTCTTTTACTGAGAAGCTGTGATGGCAGAAGGCACAAGCCAATTTGCACATCATTAGAGTTACAGGCCATCATGAAGTTTTTGTTTCTCCAGGGAAAGTCAGCAAAGGACATTCACACTGAGATGTCACAAACACTGGGGGAGAAGTTTCCTTCCTACAGCACTGTCAAAACCTGGATTTCTTGTTTCAAGACAGGGCATTTCAGATGAGCCCCGCAGTGGGCGCCCCCCAACCTCAAATGACCTGGCAACCTGTGATGCTGTCCATGAGTTGATTGTTGAGGATGGGCGAATATCTGCCAAAAAGATAGCCCAGATACTTGACATCTCACGGGAGCATGTTGGGTTTGTTATCACCCCTATCCTAGACATGCGCAAGCTTTAAGCGAAGTGGGTGCTGAAATGTTTGAACAGTGATTAGAAGAAGGAATGAGCTGAAGCATCCAAAGCCATTTTGGCCCATTTTGAAGCTGCTCAAGAATTTTTTGCTAGGTTAGTGACTGAGGATGAAACCTTGCTCCACATCTATGATCCTGAAACCAGGGAACTGTCAAAGGAATTGAGCCACAGTGGGTACCCGCGGTCGAAGAAGTTCGGAACCCAGAAATCGGCAAGAAAATGGCAACTGTTTTCTGGGACAAAGACAGTATTCTGTTGGTGGACTACGTACCTCAGGGCTCTAGTATCACCGAACAGTATTATGATAACCTCCTGGACCAATGTTGAAGAAACATTTGAAGGAGCAATGTTTTGAGGACATTTCTGATGTCTGAAGTCCATTTCTGAAGTTCTCATGTCCTGAAGTGAGGACTTTTATTTGAATGGTCTAGAAAAGATGCAACTACGCTGTACCAAGTGCATCAGTCTCAGGGGGGAATATGTTAAAAAAATGTGTTATTTAATAACTCTGGCTTTCTTCTTTCTGGGCAAAGCAAGGAATTTCTTAGCATCCCCTTGTATATACAGTATATATATATATATATATATAAATATACATATATATGTAAAAAAAATTTATGTATAAA
>NC_092871.1:38489839-38491870 GCF_032062135.1 Pyxicephalus adspersus
ATTTTTTTCGTACTAAAGATGTACTTTTACAAAAGGCCCGGAATGGTTCCCGTTTACAGTTTCAAGGTATGGACTATAGCCTATTTGCAGATCTAGCATCTTCTACATTAGCTAAACGGCGAGCCCTTCACCCCTTCTTACAAATCCTGTCAGTTAACGGGATCCGTTACCGTTGGGGTTATCCTTTTAAGCTGTTGTTCCAGACACAAGGAGCTCAATACCAATTTTCCACACCCGAGGACGCCCAAACCTGCCTTGCTCAACTGGGTCTTTCCTACACGCCTGAACATACCCTGTCTTCAAACCAACAGAATTCTAACATTCCAGGCTCAGCTCATCCGGGTCGGTCTCCCTCATCTCCTCGTGATTCTGAACAGGGTTCCCATGGTTCTATACAGCGCTCTCAAGTTCTTACACGTTTGGCTACCCAAGTCTTCTCACCTAAGTCTCCAGGTTAACAGTTTTGCTATTCCACAACACAACAAACCTCTATGGATTTCTCTTCCATTCTCCGCCATTCTGATGGGACACAAATTTCATTTATTTTTTCAGAACCCTCCGTGAGTACACCTGTTCCTGTTATAGCCCGAGTGTTGATCGCATGCACCCTCACTGGATTAGTCAGGACTGGCAGGTTGGGTTATTGAAGTTGAGTAATCCTAACAATTATGTCTCTCCAAGGGCTCTTGGAGCGTCTTTTGGCCCTTATGGCCCTTTTGTCGTACCCTATCATGAGTATATTTTGTATGTTTTAGGTTTTTTTGTTCATTTTATGCTTTTTTTTTGGTCTTTTACTGTATATCGGGTTAGTTGCAATACTCGACTGACATATAGCATTATATCAATAAGCATAGCTATGTTTCTATGTCTTTCTCTGTCATGGCTCTACGTATAATGTCAATTAATGTCAAGGGTCTTAATTCACCGTCCAAACGTAAAGTAGTATTTAATTATTGTCATTCCTCAGGCATTGATGTAGTGTGTATGAAGGAGACACATTTCTCAGTATCCTCAACTCCTAAGTTTATGCATGCTCACTATCCTCAAGTCTATCAGGCGTCAACAATTAAGAAACACAGAGGTGTTCTTATAGCCTTCCACCGGCGCATGCCTTTTATATGTACACATCAAATAGCAGATCCAGAGGGACGATATTTGATTTTGAGGGGCTCACTACAGAACACTGAGGTCACCTTCCTAGCCTATTATGCTCCAAATTCTCCTCCTGTTTCCTTTTTTCGGGAAATGTTAGCGGAAACTAGGCAATGTATCAAGGGGGCTTTGATCTGCTGTGGTGACTCTAACACGGTATTTAATAATAAACTGGACAGAAGCACTAAATCCACCAGTGTTTCCTTAGCAGATAATGAAGCGATACAGGACTGTTTCCTGAGTCTGGGCTTGCTCGACATATGGCGTGAATTGCACCCTTTATCCCGTGACTACACATTTTACTCAGCTCCCCACAACTCTTATTCCAGAATCGACCATATTTGGGTCCCTAGAACTATGTTACCAGTTGTCATAAAAGCCACTATATCGGCGGTGCCATGGTCTGACCATGATCCAGTGATAATAACATGTTCATCAATAGTGGTTAGACCCAAAACTGGACAATGTACACTTAATGATTTCCTACTAACTTGCCCAGATACGATACAAAAACTGACGAATTTGTCTGCAGAATTTTTCCAATTAAACACTGGATCAGTATCAACTTCTACATTATTGTGGGAGGCTTATAAATCAGTTATGCGTGGTCATTTAATCCAATTTGCGGCGATTAAGAAGCGGGAACGAACACAGGCCCAGACTCAGCTTAAAACTGTCTACTCGAGACAAGTCCAGTTACACAAATTAAATCCCACATTGGGAACCTCAGTTGCACTACGTAAAGCACGGACTGAATTAAACCTTTGTTTATCTAATCAGGCCGCACACCAACTGCAGCGGACGAGACATAAATTCTATCATTGCGGCAATAAACCAGGCACTTTGCTTCCTAAAAGATTACGTACTTTTACATCACAG
>NC_092871.1:38492199-38493876 GCF_032062135.1 Pyxicephalus adspersus
TTTTTCCCACAGAATCCCTGCGGGCATCTATTGCTATGATACCTAAGCCGTCGACCGACCACACATCATGGGCCAACTACAGACCCATCTCACTTCTCAATACAGATGTTAAAATTTTGGCAAAAATCTTGGCTATGAGGGTGAACAGATTCCTAGGCAGTTTAATACATGGTGATCAAGTGGGTTTTGTCCCAAAACGCCAAGCAGGAGATAATATACGTAGAGCTCTCCAGATACTATACTATTCTCACTCTAAATCCATTCAAAGTATGATGTTATCGTTAGATGTGCGGAAGGCCTTTGACTCTATATCATGGCAGTATTTTGTTCTACGCTCTCAAAAGGTGGGGCTTTGGCACGCATTTTTTATATTGGATCAAAGCATTGTATGCCTCACCCTCTGCTACTGTGAAATATATGGGTTATGCCTCATCTCCATTTCAGATCTTGCGAGGGACCAGACAGGGCTGCCCACTTTCTCCCATACTGTTTATACTAGCTCTAGAACCTTTAGCTGCAGCTGTACGTGTTAATCAAGATATAGTTGGGGTGGAGGTGTTCAATACAGTACACAAGATCATGCTGTTTGCAGATGATATATTATTGACACTTACAACTCCTATCACGACATTGCCCAATTTGCACAAATTACGTGATCATTTCTCAGAGATTTCAGGTTTGATAATAAATAATGAAAAATCAAAAGCGTTAAATATTACTTTACCGGTACCTGTTGTAGACACATTACAATCACATTTTGTCTATAAATGGTTGAAAGCTATCCCTTACCTGGGTATTAAGCTCACATCTCACCTATCATCTATGTACCAGGCAAATTACCCGCCTTTGTTCAAAGAGCTCTCAGTCATGCGCTATAAATGGCGCAGTTTTCCGCTGTCCTGGATAGGGAGAATACACGCCATCAAAATGACTTACCTAACAAAATTGTCATATCTGTTCCGCACTCTCCCAATACCCGTTCCGACGCAAGTTCTTAAAGATGAACAAAGGAAAGTGCTGCAATTCATTTGGCACCCTGGAAGACCACGGGTGCCTGATAGAACGTTGTACCGCCATAGATTACAAGGGGGACTTTCGGTCCCCAATCTTTGTACATATTTGCAAGCAGCTCAGCTGGCCCCATTGGTAGCACTTCATCGCCTTACAGACCCGCAAATTTGGGCTAAACTATATGTTGCTGAATTAAAAGCAGTGCATTTATATAATCTTATATGGCTGCCCCAATCAGTACGTCCTTTGGTGGCTGATCCCACATTATCCTACGCATTAGGTATCTGGGATAGAGTTAAGACATCAGCCGGTTTGATGTCAGCACATACTCCCTTAACTGGCATAGTAAATTGCCCCATTTTTAAACCGGCTTACGAGAACCCCATGTCCTTTCAATGGTGGGCTCGGAAACCTGTTAAGTATGTGTATGATGTGTTCTCGCTTACTGGGATCACGTCCTTTACCTATTTGCAGGAACACTGGAAATTACCCTCGAGTGAATTTTTAAGATATATTCAAATTGGGCACTTCCTCACAAATTTATTGACACGAGTGACAGAATCCCCATTGAAACTCACCAGCTTTGAAGCCTGTTGTTATAGGGGCTCTAGTTCGGCAGGGTTAGTCTCCATGCTTTATAGTTCACTAATTAATAAAGATACTCAC
>NC_092871.1:38494212-38561254 GCF_032062135.1 Pyxicephalus adspersus
GCAAAAATTACATTCTTTCATTTTTCTGGCCACGAGACAAGTGATTGCAGCTGCATGGCGGAAACCCACGTTAAGTTTTCAAGCAGTACTATCTAGACTGTCGGACACCATGGTCTTAGAAAAAATGTCAGCTATTGCTAATGACTCTGCATAATTTATTTAAGGTTTGGACTTCTTGGCTAGATCATCATACAGCTTTAGGCATAGACCGTAGACTTTTTCAAATATAAATCACTGTAGTATCAACCTGCAATGTCAGATTCGAGTATTTTTTTTTCTTTTTTGTATTGTTCCCCTAGTTCATTTTTGTTTCTTTTTTGATATATTATGCTGGTACTTTTTGTTTTTACTGTTAGTGTTTTTATTGTTTTTCTTTGTATATTTTGAAAAATTTCAATAAAAAATATTTAAAAAAAAAATATATATAATAATCAAAAATGTTAAAAGTTACACTTAACACACCCATTCAATAAATGACTTGAACATTAAAGCCTACTTTGTTTTCATTTATTATTTATTAGATAGCTGTTCATTGGTGTACAAATGTAAAGGATATCAATAAATGATTATGGAATGTCAAACTGTCAAAAAAACAATAGTCAAATTGCATAGACTGCACATGTCCCAAATAAACGCGAATTCCTATCAGCTGTGTGCATAAACATGAGCATATATAAGGGTGTTGTCTGACTTGCTTTTTCCTTTGTCCGTTTTTTTGGGGGGGAGTTGTTTGCTGTGTTCTACTTATCTATGTTGTTACTTTGCTTACCATTTAGCACAGTAGCTGGTTTTGTTTTTTAAACAATGACAAGAGTCAGAGAAGTCAATGTTAATGCTATGGTATTGTGTTCTTGGCCATATTGTTTCATTTCAATAATGTATCTTTATTACTACCTTTAAATGTTTGTCCTGCATAAATATTTTCTATTCCAGCTTTCCACCCTTGATAGGTGAAAATTGCATATTAGTTTGGTAAGTAGTTTTGGAATGTAATGTTTGTTGGGTCTTTTTTGTACTAATTTGGCTTTGTATGGAAGTGTGAGTTTATTTTTTGTATGGATATGTGTTTTTTTTTGTCATTGAAATTTTATGGTGTCTGAGTGGTCTCTATATTTTAATTTGACCTTTCAGCAAATTGGTTTATTTTGAATAAAGGTTTTTTTAAAAAATTGCAGTTTTTTTTTTGGGGGGGTTGTTTTTATGTGATGTCCTTTACAATCTCCCAGGACCTACAATTTAAAATGTCAATTATGTTTGTTTTTAAGAAGTTCCCTTCAATGAATTGTTTGAAAGGCTAAAAACAGCACAATTGGCCTAAAAAAACTCAGTTTGATGCGTAGTTGTGCATCAAACCTCAGAAGTGTGATACGCATTGTTGTGCGCCAATGCGTAACCACTATGTGCGTGTGAACTGTGCTCTATCAGCTTAAAAATGCTCTGGAAAATTTTCCAGAGAAGGATCCTCATTCGGGTAACTTTTTCTTTTTATAAGTATATAGTTTGGTTGCTTCATGTGCACTAATGTATGTACATACATGCATATATGTATGTATGCATTAATGCGTGTACATATAAAGAGAAATTATAAGATGAAAAGAAAAGATTGAAAAGAAAAGATTGAAAAGATTGAAAAGATTGCCTATGATTTTTGATGTCATGGGCTTGGCTCCAAGCAACATTCATGGATGATATTGCTTCTGATTCAATGAGAAATGTACCTTTATGTGCTTCCAATACCAAGCTGAAGTGAGTAAAGCTGCGTACACACTTCCAATTTTTATCGTTGGAAATGAACGACCGACGAACGATCGATTGGGCAAAAATCGTTCGTAAAAAAAGTAACCAACGACGCCGACGAACAAGAATAGTCACCTATACGATCGTTCGCAGATATCGTGCAGGATCGTTCGTCGTTCGTTTACCAACGATAATTATTGGAAGTGTGTACGTAGCTTAAGTCAATATAGAGTGAGCCAAGTTTTAAAATGCCATTCAAACCTGCATAAACACCCTGAAAGACTGGAAAAGCAATATAAAATGTTTGCCACAAAGTGTATTTGTCACTAGTAGTTTTAGATACTAGTACTATATGTTTTATCTAAACACCTAAATAATGCATACAATTCGGTATATAATGAGAAAAATTAAGTTGAGCAACAACAGAACATCTGCTAATTTCTAAGAGTGCTTGACCCTGCTTTTGAGCTTGGCAATCAATGTGGTTTGATGTTGTGCTTGGCAACCTGGACCTCATTTCATTACCATCAGTTGTATGCAACTCATTACCATCAGAGTATGCAACTCAGCTGGACAGCTAATATATAACCTGTTTGGACAGGAAGTGAAAGTGTATTTCTATGCAAATGCATTTGCATAGGACTAAGATCAGGCAGCACAGCACAATGGGAGCAAACCTATACCACTGCTACAAATGAACAGAGGAGTTGTGTGGCAGCAAATCAACATGAGTGCAAATGTCAGACTAATACATTTAAAAAAAACAAAAAAAACAAATAAAAACCATGATGATGTATTCATAAAAGGAATATGTACATAATACATTCAAATACCAATATGTGACAATGTAACTTTGAGAACGGGAAAAAGGAAACGAGGAGGTTCAACTAACAGTTTGGAGTGGAAACCATGCATACATTTGTACTCAATATTTCTGGAAAAATGACAAAACATTGCTGAAGAATTGCTAAACAACAGAAACCATCATTACAAACCAGGCACAAAAACATTGCAGCAAAAGATGAAATTAATAATAATGAGGCTTACAAAGTCACATCAATGCATACCATCCAAGCAAACTTATTTGATTAATCACCCCCACAAACTAGTCCAGTTAAATAGTAATAATGAAAATGCATATGTATTTAAATGCATTTAAATGTATTTTGACATACACACACAAGTGAAATCACTAAATGTTACTTGATAAATGTATTATAACATCTTTGCCAACAATCCTTTTTTTAAAATATTTGATTTCTAAAAAGCCAAACTAGAATGAAACTTGAATCAGATCAGATGGTGACATTTTTTTGACATTCATACTATTGTGTGATGACATATTATAAAGTATTGATTAGTTGTAAATACAGCTTGATCTAAATTTGTTTCCAGTTTTGCAAGCAAACCAAAAAGTATCAAAACAGTGCAACAAATGTGACAATAAATGATTTATTATTGTGAATGAGTATAATGTAACATAAAATGTAGCACTTACCCAAAAGATGAAGCATTCACGATTCAAACTGACCGGTAATGGACTGTAGATGCGCACAGAACAGGGAGCAGGTATGCGCTAATTAATTGCTTTGACTTCACCTTTGACAAAGTTTAACAGATCCTCCTGAATCGCGCAACTGCAAACTAATCACTTTATTTGGCGTATTCTTGACCCCTATTGCTCATTTATCAAGGCAGGAATCCGTCTGGCAAAGTGAAGGTGAGTGTACTAGAACTAGTTCCAGCTCTGACTCCGACTCACGGAAATACGCCTCGTGTATTGTCGTGTGTATACGCGCAGCGATCTTACGCGAACTTGCTTGATAAATCAGGCCCTGTTTGAGAAAAACCTACTTGATAAAGGAATAAAAGTATCATACTTTCGAACCAGGGAAATTACATTTCTGCAAGACTTTCGAACTGAAAATTGCTTTATGTATTGCCATACCATACCAGGTTTAATGGAGAAATTGGGAATTCCAATCTATTACTCAACTGAAAGGCGACTATTCAAGTGTGTCCTCTTTCACAAAGGCAATATATTTGGGTCAGTCCCAATTGGCTATTCTGTTTCTCTTTGAGAAGATTATGCAGACATAAAGAGAGTCATTGAATTGTTGCAATATCATCAACACAATTGGGTCATCTGTGTTGACCTTAAAATGGTATGCTTCCTTCTTGGTCAGCAACGTGGATACACCAAGTATCCCAGTTATCTGTGCATGTGGGACAGCAGAGCTCGTGAGAGTCATTGGGTGGAAAGGAATTGGCATCCCAGATCGGCCCTAAAACCAGGTGAACCTAACATTCTACATGAGCCAATTGTTGATAGAAAGAATATTATATTCCCGCATCTGCACATGGAACTGGGTCTGATGAAGCAGTTGTTAAAGCTTTGCCAACTGAAAGAGATTGTTTCAAGTTCCTCATTTTAGCATTTCCTAGCCTGTAATTTGAAAAAATAAAGGCTGGTGTTTTTGATGGTCCACAGATTCGGCAACTCATCAAAGATGAACATTTCATCAAAACAAAGTCAGAAGTGGAAAAGAATGCTTGGTTACCATTAAAAGCTATTGTCAAAGACTTTCTTGTACACACACAAGCAAATAATTACACATAAATTGTCCAGAAACTCTTGGAGAGCTTCAAAATGCTTGGTTGCAATATGAGCATCAATGTGCATTGTCTGCATAGCCATCTTTCTAACTTACCGGAAAACCTTGGTGCAGTCAGTGATGAGCAAGGTGACCGATTCCACCAAGATTTAAAGGGCATAGAAGGACTGTATCATGGTAGATAAGATGTACAAATGGTTGGCTGACTATTGTTGGAGCATCTGGCGGGATTGTCCTAACCCTGAACCTTAACCCTGATTAATTTTCAAAATGTTTTACTGTAAAAAAAATGTCATAGAGTAACAATAAATCCTTTGAATGAACAAAAAAACATGTAAATAAACAGTACATTCAATTTAATATTTCATTATTTTTTCATTGTATGTAAAATTTGTATGTTTTTTGACAAAAATGGAGGGTACCATGTATCATAAAAACTGGATGTGACAGCAAAAAACTGGGGTCATTTCTGGATTCACTACCCAAAAATTAGTAAAAAATAAGTGTAAGATCCAACACAACAAAAAATGCGTTCCCCAGTGTTACCTTTCTATATTTTTCCTCTGGTAGTCCTCCAGAGGAGCAAACATGAATACATTACCACTTAGAAAGTGAGATAAGGAATGTCAATCACAGTTATATCAAATTGCTCCCAAATCGAAGTTGGTGGATATTACATCTAATGCAGACACGTGAAAAGAGTCTTCACTGCTGCAGAATGCCACTTCACATATTAGGAGAAAAGAGTTTTCAGCAATATTCTGATTTACTTCCATATTCCAAAGCTGTTTTGTTTGGAAGCCAAATAATGAGAATCTTACTTTAAACAAACTACTCTGTGCTTGCCTCAAGGGCAATATATAGTGGGAACTAGCTTAACGTCAGCCGGTTAACAATCAAACACACAAGGACTTATCTTCAGCTGTCCCGTGTCTACAACAGTTCATTTTCAAATATGCAGAAAAACTGGAGTCACCTTGTCTGTAGAGTCTTGTCTCTCTCTCTCTCCCTCTTTTCTCAGGAGCACTCTGGAGCTGAATGCTCTCAAGCCCTCTCTATTAGGGTCTATTCCTCTTCCTCACACAGACCACCTGCCTGTGTTTTTCAGCAGCGCTCCCTCACACAGAGCACTTGTCTGTGTCTCTTCAGCAGAGCTCCTTCACACCGAGCACCTGTCTGTGTCTCCAGCACAGTCACTCACACAGACCTCCTGTCTGTGTCTCTCAGAAGAGCTCCTCACATGGACCTCCTGTCTGTGTCCCCAAGCAGAGCTCCTCACACAGAGCACCTGTCTGGGTCTCCAGCACATCCTTCACACAGAGCACCTGTCTGGGTCTCCTTCACAGTCACTCACACAGACCACCTGTCTGGGTCTCCAGCACATTCCTCACACAGAGCACCTGTCTGTGTCTCCAGCACAGTCACTTACACAGACCACCTGTCTGGGTCTCCAGCACATCACATCCTCTGACTGAGCTCCTGGCTCTATGTTATATCTTCACCCTCAGTGCTTCCTCATCAATTATCTCCCAGGTGAGAGTCCTCCACCTGCCCCTTTACACAGGAGAGGAATCTTGTGCAAATTTATCTGCTCTCTAGTACCTTTCCTGCTGGTTGCCTACAATATATATTTAGGAGGAGCGAGGAGGCAGGAAACTGTACAGGAGGAGCGAGTTCTTTCAATGTGACTTTGAGGGTAATACAGGAAAAACATTAAATGTTTTGAGAGATTCCTTTTTGAGCTGTATGTGTTGTATAGCAACAGTACAATTTTCACGTGGTGGAAATACTGTATTCTGTCACATATTTTGGATGTGCTAACTTTTAGGTTCAGTAGAGAGTTTAGTGACACAAAAATCAGGTAACATCAGGCAGGGAACGAGTCAGTGATGTTTAAGCAGCTTAATCTGACTGCAAAGTGGTCTCCATTGATGAGCTTGATTTATTAAAGCTCTCCAAGGCTGGACTGAACTAAACTGGAGGGAGAAGCCTTCCTAATCCATCCGGTGGCACTGTTCAGCAGATGCTGTCTGTCCCCAAGGCTGGTCCACAAAGATCTGCAGTGTGGGACACTTATGTAGCCGTTGCTGGATCACAAAAAAAAAAAAAAAAAATATGTCTCCAAATCTCCAGGTTGGGTAAACTACTTGCTTTGCAGTTGCTTTAATTCTGCCTTGTGGCAGGCATCCTGCCACCATTATTTTGCCCCAAAGCCATCCCTGTTTAATGTGCACACTGTTTTCACTTTTTTTTTTTTTAAATCTGCAGTGTTGACATATTCATCTACCTAATGCATTCTAATTACCCCAAGTTACAATCTGAAAATATAAGGAAAAGACAACCATTAATAGAAATAGAAGAGAGTTGTCAACAAATTAAAAGCTAGCTGCTAATCAGTTGCTAGTAAATATTCCTACTTAAAGAGAATTTTTGGGTGTGTAGCAATGTAGTAATTTCACTGCCTGTTTATGCATTAATGTATTCTATGATAATAATTGCAGTGTGTGTTTTGCCATGTTCCAAGATGGCTGCTGTGCCCTCGGCACTTTGGGGTGAGGTCAACAGTACTGACCTAGCCTGGGGCAGGAGTTCTTGGGTAAACCCTTGAGAAGGACCTGCTCTGGAGAGTGAGAAACTCAGAAGGCGCAGAGAAAGTATAATTTCAGACTGTAAGTTATGGTACAATCCTCTCACTGAGACATACTGAAAGGACTTTACCATGTTTACATTGTTGCTGTTTGAAGATTGCAAAGTTTGATGTTACACTGGATTTCATATGTTGTTACTATTCAATACAGAGACTCTTCCTGCTAATACAGTGTGGATTATTGTCTATGAGTACACTATTCTCAACTGGGACCTCACTTGTTACTCACAAGACCCAATTGAGTGCAGGCACTGCGCTTATGTGAGATTTCATCCTGTTTCCACAGATAAAGTAAATGCTCAGCTCCTGTTCTTCCACATAGGTTGCACCACAACACATCAGTAGCCTGCAGAGTGGGTCAGAATAGGGCTACAGGTGCACAAATCTGTGTACACATGCAAGGTACATAGACATACATACATACATAAGAAAATAAGTCAAACAACTCAAGTATAGTTAGGTGTAGTTATAAACCTAATGACCAACCACTGTTTTTGGGCATTTTGTGTAATGGGATGATAACACTTTGAACCTGTCTTCCACAACAAATCACACTGTTATATGCCCCCCCCTCAAAGGAAGTGTCACAGATCCCCGCAGGACCAGGGGATCTGTGTCCTCCTTAGTGTCACCCCCCTTACAATCCTCTGCTGCCAGCACCAACTCTGCTCAGGGATCCCAGTCTCTGCTTATTTCCTGGTCCAGGTCATATGACTGCCTGTCAGCTGCCCCTTTGAATGGAGTTCCGCAGACACACTCCACCTTCTGGCAAACATGCGAACAGCACCTGAACTGCCTCCTCTCCAACACTCCTTCCAGTGGTGGGTTAGAATGTCTGCATGTCACATGACCCATCAATCAAGTGACCATCCCTTTATAAGGAAGTTACTGGCAACAGGAAGTTGCCTGGACAAGAAGTTCCTTTGATTTTGCTCCCAGGTTTCCACTGTTCCTGTTTGTGCCTCCTGTTCCTGGCTTGTTCGTGTACCGACCTCTGCTTGTTTCCTGACTATTCCTGATAGCTGCCTGCCCTAACCTTTTGCTTGTCTGACCATTCTCTGGCTCTCACTCTGGCACCACGCTTTGTTCTTGCTAGTTAGCAGTGACCTGCCTTGGTGGGCACGGGGGGCCGCAACCTGGCAGCAGCTCACTGCACAACATCCTTACCTCTATAGGCTCTTGAGAAGACAAAGCTTAGACTCTGCACAATGTGCACGTCTCCACCCGCTGGGCTGGTGACATAGAGGGTCCACCACTTTGCCCTGTGGAGCCGTGACAGAAAGCTTTAACCTTCTGTACTCATACACATTTCTCAGACATTTTTTTTTTTTTGTCTCCATTTAAAGTGGACGAACACAAACAAAGTCCACCTATTGAAAGCCCTCACTATTTAAAGTCAAAATGCAAATGTGATAAAAAAAAAAAGAGAAAAAAAACAATGGCTTTGGCATTTGAAACTTTCAGGAATGGCAGCAACATTAACATGTCTTACTAATGCCTTCCAGGATTACTAGGTGATTGAAATTCTGAAGGAAAATGCCCATGTAATAGGCTGAAATGAAATATTTGCAGGATATACACAGGATTTGCAGCAATACCATAAAATCAAACTCAAAACTCATCCATATAGGAAATCAACTGCAAGGAATGGATCAGGTGTTGTCACCCAGGACAATAGTGCAGGGTAGACAGGGACAGAACACAATGATTGTGTAACAGGAAATGCCTTAAAAATGTACAATATTTTATTGATTCCTGATACATTTTGCAGTTATTTTTTTAAACCCTGCATTGGTGGTGTAGCTTCAGTATTTATGGTGGGAAATTACTTTGAACTGACTTGTATATTATATATACTAATAGTAATACATTTAATGGTCACCAACACATTTTACAATAATAATTCAGGTTAATGCAGGGAGAGAATGCATTGACCGGTGAAAAAAATGGGAAAAAGAGGCATGATTGACAGATGAGCCTTACCTGTGCACATGTCTAATTACATCCACCTATATAGGATCAGGTGGTGCATAAGTATGAGGATATACTATGTAATAAATAGAGGATTACAAAATGATATTCTCAGAAGTCAGAGTACATCAGCTACACTGTACTGAGGACGCTACTACAACCAAAAACTGCCTGAAAATTATTAGACTTCAACCTGGCAACAGATGATAAGTAAATGATTTTAACCTCCCTCCCTATGAAAATTAGGTATTTTTAAATGAAAAAGCATTACATTTAAAAATACTTAGTATTTTAACTTTCCTGCCTGGTCCCGCCTCCCAGCCACATGCTCACACACAGATGCCCCACCAGCATCTGCTTCCCCTGGTCTCGCTTCCCCTCACTTCCCCAATATTCACACTGCTTACCAGGTAAGCTTTTTAAACCCCCTGACAATTCCACCGGGAGTGTAGCTCGGGGTTACCCCTTTTGGTATTGATAACACATGGGAACACATTTTTTGTTGAGTTAGATTTTACACTTGTTTTTTACTAATTTTTGTGTGGTGAATCCAAAAATGACCCCAGTTTTTTGCTATCACATACAGTTTTTACGATACAAGGTACCCTCCATTTTTGTCAAAAAACTTACAAATTTTGTATAAAACTTACAATGAAAAAATAATGAAATATTAAATTGAATGTACTGTTTATTTAGATGTCTTTTGTTCATACAAAGGATTTATTGTTACTCTATGAAATTTTTTTTACAGTAAAACATTTGAATCAGGTAAGCGGTAATGGTAAAGATTTACGCTTATAGCTTTTCCTGGAGTGTTCAGTGTTGGGACAATCCTGACAGATTCTCCAACAATAGTCAGCCATCATATGTACATCCTATCTACCCTGATACCGTCTAGTCATGATCTTCAAATCTTGGTGGAATCGCTCACCTTGCTCATCACTGACTGCACCAAGGTTTTCCGGGAAGTTAGAAAGATGGCTATTCAGAAAATGCACATTGATGCTCATATTGCAAACAAGCTTTTTGTAGCTTTTCAAGAGTTTCTGAGCAATTTCTGTGTAATTATTTGCTTGTGTGTTTCCAAGAAAGTTCTTGACAATGGCTTTGAATGATAACCAAGCATTCTTTTCGACTTCTGACATTGTCCTGATGAAATGTTCATCTTTGATGAGCTGCTGAATCTGTGGACCATCAAACACACAGGCCTTTATTTTTTGAAATGACAAGCTAGGAAATGTTAAAATGAGGTACTTGAAACAGTCTCCTTCAGTTGGCAAAGCTTTAACAAACTGCTTCATCGGACCCAGTTTCATGTGCACATGCGGGAATATAATATTCTTTCTATCAACAATTGGCTCATGTAGAATGTCTGCATCACCTGGTTTTAGGGCAGATCTTGGAGGCCACTTTCATTCCACCCAAAGTCTCTCACAAGCTCTGCTGTCCCACATGCACAGATAGCAGGGATACTTAGTGTATTCACATTGCTAACCAAGAAGGAAGCATACCATTTTAAGGTCAACACAGATGACCCAATTGTGTTGATGATATTGCAACAACTCAGTGACTCTCTTTATGTCTGCATATTCTTCACAAAGAGAAACTGAATGGCCAATTAGGACTGACGCAAATATAATGCCATTGTGAAAGAGGACGCGCTTTAAGCTCCTCTTTGAGCTATCAATGAATAGTAGCCATTCAGTTGATTTATAGATTGAAAGTCCTCCATTAAACCAGGTATGTTATGGCGATACACAAGGCCACTGTCAGTTCTAAAGTACAGCAAAAATGCAATTTGTCTGGTTCGAAAGTACGATACCTTCATTCCTTTTTCAAGTAAATTTTTCTCACGCAGTCTTGATGCTAGGAGTTCTGAAGCCTTCTTCGATAGTCGTAAATCAAGTGCCAAATCACTCAACTCATGCTGATCAAATCCTTTATGAACAGAGTCCTCTTCAATTTCAAACTCTTCATCATTGTCACGCACTGTAGTTCATCACTAGGGTTGAGTGAGAATGCCCCTTGCATTCTCGTGAAAATTTCCTCGAACTTCCAATGGTTAAGCAAAATTTCTTCAAACTGATTTCACAAAACCATTGTAAGGGGAAATTAAACAGGAGGATTCCCATAGCTGCATTCAGCCCTGGGAATCCCCCTGTTTGCGATCCCCAGGGCACTAGAGGTTAATAAACATCTGGTGCCCAGGGGATTGCCCACTCTTCTCAATGATTGCAGCCACAGCTGCAATTATTGATGAGCTCCGTGTGCGATCCCCGGGGCACTAGGGGTTAATTAACCTCTAGTGCCCCAGGGATGGCCTCCAGTCATGGCTGTGATCCCAAAGTTCCCATAGTCATGTGACCGTGGGAACTGAACTGCAGATGAACTTTGCAGTTCCACTACGATCCCCAGGGCACTAGAGGCTACTTACCCTCTAGTGCCCCAGGGATCGCACACTCTTCTCAATAAATGCAGCCACAGCTGCAATCATTGAGAAGATGCCCGGCAGCGGAGAACCTCCTGACATTGTAATAAAAGGATCTCTTACAAATGATACATTTGTTACAGATACAAATGTTTTATATGTAAGAGATACTTGTATTACAATGTCAGGAGGTTCTCCTGTGCTGAGCATCTTCTCAATAATTGCAGCTTTGGCTGCATTCATTGAGAAGAGTGTGCGATCACCGAGCACTGCATGATCAAACTTAATATTCTCACTCGCTCATCCCTGTTCATCACCATAATCATGTTTTTCAAGAGAGAGTAGTGGAACGAAAACCGGCGCTGGGATTTCATCTGAATGAGCCACTGGGTGTATAGCCGATGGTAGACTAGGATACTCTAAGTTCCATTTTGTTTTTCTTGGTATATCCTGAAATTTTCACTATACAAAAGTAACAGTCACTGAAATGACCTCCTGGCTCTTGTCAAACCATAGGTAAACCAAATGGCATCTTATCCCGTGTTCCCTTTGTCCACATCCCTAAAACCTCGACACACTGTTTGCACACACCTGTTTGCACACACCTTATGAGGGCCCCAAGCCTTATCTTGATCACCAAGTTTAACTTTGAAATATGCCAAAAAGGCTTGCTTTACAAATATGCTAATGTTTGCCTTTTGACTGGGAATGGTGAAACTGCCACAGATATAACAAAATTAATCAGGGTTGTTTAGGCACTTACGACCAGAAACAGCTGAGCCAGATATGATCTGAAAAAAAGGAAATACGTGCGTAAGTAGAAAAATACATTTTGCTTTTTCACTACCTAGAGCAGCGCACAACCTCTGACCACACTGTCCTGCGTGTAAATTAATAGCCTATACAAATCTATGCTACAGTAATCACATTTTTATAGGCAGTAGAGAAAAAACCTGATGTGACAGAAGAAAACTAACTGCACTTTCAGAATCAACATACCTACTTTAGTGTAAATAAGCTTAAAAATTGAAGTCAACAAAAAATTTGTTCAAAATTGATCCGTAGTGTAATTTCACCCCGAGCCACATTTGGGATTATCGCTAGGGATAGCTAATAACAGCAATGATTTTCGTTGATACAAACATTTTTTTTTTTTCTAAATAGTAATAGTAATAGTTTTGATAAACAAGCTATGGAGGGAATACAGTTCTTTTAGTCTAAACATTGCAGTCATTATTTCAGATCATTAATTGTTTCATCATGTGTTTATGCATTGTAACACGGCTTTGTAAAAAGTTGAATAGGATCGCTGTATCCCACTGTAGGTCTGAACCTGCCCTAAGCAGACCACCACCAAGAAGAAAACAGAAATCAAACAGAGACAGGATTTATTCAATTGCAGTACTATATTAAAGCAATAAAGATAAATTTATGAATCAAGCTGCAACCTTGTAGTAAATCTGTTTTACAATTTTAATCACTGCTCCTGTTATGCCTTACCTTGTGCAAAAGAATTGACAAATGGGTATCTACCTCTCTGTCCTCTGTCAAAAATGCTCTCTCAGCTGTCACACTTCGCTGCTTACTTTTCTCATTAAAGCATGCATTCCAGTGATAACCATGCTTAGCCATGTCATATTGGTGACTGTTTGATAGGAAATCATTCTACAACAGCAAAATCACTAAACTTCAACTGCAAACATTTTCCTTGAATCCATTTCATTTGAGTTTTGAGGATAATATAAGCAACAGAATTTTCCCAAATGGTTGGCAAGTTTAGCAATTTTAAAAGGTTCCTTTATTTTAGGTGGAAATGACTTTAAAGTCATAATGTGGTTGATTTACATATGTACTTCTCTCAAACTCTCTGTCCTCAGCAGAAGAAATATCAAATTGAACTAAATGACACTTCAATATCAAGTAATCAGTCACACTGACTTTAAAGACATTTCTCCATACATGTATGCATTACTGAATTCATCTTCCATTCCAGAGATGTCTTATCTGACTTTTTTTATCTCCAAGTTACATAGCTCTGCGTACAAACAAGCTTAGGTATGTACAGAGGCTGCATTCAGTCATTTTTCTGCTAAACAGTCTATAATGTTGCTAACTGTCCCTGAATTTGTTTAATTATGGGTTCTGAGTTACTCAGCCTTTAGTGAGGAACCTTGTAACTAATACCAATGGCAAACATGACATGAATGAAAATGAGCTTTTAAGACCGAGAAAGCAAAGAGTACTTGTCAAAATGGTGTAGTAATTGTCACATATAACTGCGAGTAGTGCAAGTAGTTCTGTTTACTTGCCAGACAGCATATCCAAGATCTGTTTACTTGCCAGACAGCATATCCAAGTTCTGTTTACTTGCCAGACAGCATAGTCTAGGTCTTTCTGAAACCTGTAACTGTAAATAAAGAGCATCCAGTGAGGTTATCCTACTAGTTTTTCTTTTTTATTCTTTCTTTATAATATTCATATCATTAAGCTGACAATATTCTGCAAAGTTTAATGCTTTGATTGTTTTAGGGAACTGCCCTTTCATGTCCCAGTGTAAGTAGTGCTACACAGGGAACTACAAGAGGCTGATATTGGGACAGCTTCAGGAATTTGCCAGCACTGTGTACAAATGCATACATTATTTTTATTTGATCTCTCTGGAGCTCAGCTTTAAGACATACATGTTTAGCTATCCCTCCTTTAAAAGACTTAAAGCATTGTGTGTAGGCCTCCTGTATGAACGCATACACATCTCTCCCTCTTTTACCATCTGCAAAAGTGGAGTTTGTGCCACAAATTTATGGATGAAGTAGTACAATGCTGTATCTGTGGTCATTTAAGAATTATCATTTAGGAATTGATACAATGGTAAGCTTTAAGGAATAATATTTATATATTATATAACCAATTAGAATCATTGATATGTTGGTAAGAATTTAAGTGTTGGTGAAAATATAGCACACATTGCTTACGGGGTTGATTGTCTTATAATCCCTTGCCTCCTTTGACTTCTAGGACCAATTTTTAAAAGGGCACATTTGGTGTGTCCTGGCGAAAGGGGGTAGGGAAGAAAGAAAGTAAGTTTAAAACTTATGCAAATACGTAATAGTAGATAAATGTTATTGAATCTGTTTGCGATTATTTATTAGTGATTATTGTCTTTTTACATTATATATAAACTCTAGATTTCCTGATGAAGCAGACTGAGTTTCTGTGAAACACATAGAGAATGATATCATCTAGTGAGCTTGCATGAACCATCATCTAACGTACTTACTTTAGTTTGGATCAGTTTGGATCACACATCTGAGATGATATTTTGTTTTTTATTGTTTTAATGTTTTTTTTTTTTTTATTGTTACAATTATTAAACTGTAGAATTTTTACTGTTTGATTTTAATTGGATTGTAAAAACTTATTTTTTGCCAGCTTTAAAGCCCCATCTATTTTTATTGTCTGTTTTTGATGGATTTATGGAATGTGGTAGTGTTTGATTATATGTACTGATTGGGAAAACATTTGCGGTCTGTTGTATTTAGTTACTTGACATGTCCCTCAAAATCAGGATAGAACAGTCTCAGGATAGAGCTGCCGAGTGAGGGAGGGAGCTAGGAAAACCAGGAGGAGTAGGGTTATGAGAGGGATAGGTTAGAAGTTTGGAAAAGGGGTGGAGAAGAGGAAGTAGGGTCAATTTTAGGAAGAAAAAAGGAGCAAGTTCATCCTACCATCCGCTCAAATAAATAAAGGGTTTATTGGGGTTCACCTAAGGTGGCGGTGTGGGTCCTCGTAGGGCATCTATAAGTTGTGTGGCAGAAGGGAGAATCATGTCAGATGTGTAATCTCCTAAAGGTTTATGGTAATTTTGGCAACCTTTAAGGTGGCTTTGAAGGAGGGATTGTGAGTAGTGGACTCATTCCCAAGCTGGTGGGTTTGAGGCTAGGAACAAAAAGAACAGTTGGTGTGGTGTGGTGAACAATGCCCTCAAAGGCTTGCATCTGGAAGGTGTGATACTGACATAAAAACTCTGAATGTAAAGGTTCCTAATTATTAAGGAAGTAAAATGCTATTTTTATTGTATGGGTATTATTATTGATGGTTATTTATGGTTAATAGTATTTTGGTTATTTGCCCTAAGTTTTAAATATGCAAGTTTTAAATGTTAACATTGTAAATGTTATTATTAAAATGTGTCAATAAAGCTGTCAATAAAGCCATTTCGCCATAAAAGTTGTGCAGTAGGGAGTGGAGAAGGTAGAGAGGAGAGTGGGTAAGTATTGGTAAATTAGGTGGCAAGCATCCTAGCTACCTGTGTCAAGATATATTTTTGGTGGAATTTTTTTGTTCTGCATAGATCATGCTAATTGTTACAGACTTTAGAATAAAATAAGCAAACCAAAAGTAAAGCATTATGACACAAATACATAAAGCATTTATGATTCTGGTTTACAGGGTCATATCTAGCAGATAGTCTTTGTTTATACAGTTTTGTAGCTATATGTTGCAGAATGCCTAATAATTATCATTTTGGTAAATGTAGGCAGCTGTTGTGAAGAACCCTTCATCATAAAATTCTCCAGAGGGAACATAATATTTGTCTTAATAGCACACGGTAAGCGTACAGCTTGAATACCAGCAATATTACATTTCAAATGTCAAATTAATATTCAGCGTGCAGAACATTTGCAGAGGATATTTTGATTCTTACTCAACCTCAATAATTGCTTATCATCTGCAGATTCAAAATTAAAAATCTAAATGAATCCTCTGATGTCACTGTCACACAGAATGTCATTCACGCCTATTATTTTTTTTTTAATTAGTTCCGCAATTACAGACATAGCTTTCTGTGAAACCAACAGCTCTGTGAGACACAAGACTTTTTACTGCATGTTGGAGCCTATGCCATCTATTTATTAGCATTTGCAAAATATTATTAATAATATTATTTTAACTTATAACCCTATAACCTTAGCAGCTAGCTATAATTCTGTGATTTTCATATATTTAGGTAAGTATTAAAAGGACCTTGTCACAATATACATGTTGGTTTTGGGTAGGTGGCTCACTAAGTAGTAAAACTAAGGATAAAGATAATTGACCTCTCCAGGTTATCTACACTACCATGCAGGTCATTTATTGCAACTGTCACATATGTTCTGACTCGAGATGCATGAAAATGGGAAATTGATTTTGCCTGGGGAATCAAGTTTTTGCTAAAAGGCACTCATTTTTGCCATGCAGTGGGGACTTTTTTTAACCAAAAGTGTTTTTCTAGGTGTCACTGCAAAGCATACTGAGCCACCCCCAACAAGGAAAAGTAAGTCTTCCCTCCTAGCCATATATAAGCAACAGACTGGAAATTTCGTTCTCACTCTGATTCTTGTTGCTGATGGGGGTAGTTGGGGAAGTGTGTTAGAGGACAAGACAGGGCTTTGCAGATATTCAAGAACCTTTTATAACTAGAAGAAAACATCACACGAGGGTCAGTTTTGTAATAAAGGAGAGTCTTGAGGCTGTTATCAGCTTAGAGTGATGACTGCTTTTGTCATCTCTGTTAGTAGCTTCTCAGTTCTGCTTTCCCATATTTTCTCATTACTGCACAGCATGGTTGTTTTCACTGGAAAGCCTAAAAGCTTAGAGTTATGCATATACCTAAAAATAAGTTAGGTGGTAGACATTGGGCCTGATTTATTAAAGGTTTCCAAAACCTGAAAAAATAGACAATCACAAGTGAACTTAGGAGATCCAGAAAACCTGGAATAGATTTGGTTCAGAATTGTAAACATTTGCCAAATATTAGGAGATGATTTTTTAAACCATTTCAGGTTTGCTGGATCACCCAGTTTCACCTGTGATAGTCTGTCCTCTCCAGCCTATAGCTTTAATACATCAGGCCCATTGTGGCTGATTTAATAAAAGAGTAAAGTCTGTATACTATACAAAATATTTTTCTCTATTCCTAGCCAATTAGTACACTCAAGTTGATAACAAAATGAATGAAAAATAAAATTCTTATTTGCACATGATTGGTAGAAAGATGTCAGCCCAGCTTCACCCTACTCAAAAAGCCAAGTGAAAGATTGAACTTCTTTTGCAGAGTAAACAGACTTTAGGTTTTGTTCCCATTATCATAAAGTGTGTTGCCATGCATTTTACTGCAATACAAGTCATATACATGTCTTCCCATTGTTATTCATTACACTGTATGAGACAGCACACCAAAACAGACAGAAATGCATGCAGCAGTGTGTTGTTACATAGTTACATATTAGGTCAGGTTGAAAAAAAACATCCATCAAGTTTAACCACTAGGAAAATAAACATATTCCAGATATTAAACCCTATGAACATATTTGGTCTAGAGGAAGGCAAAAAAACCCTGGTACAATTTGCTTCAACAGGGGAAAAAATTATTTCTTTAGAAACATTAGAAACGCATCATGTGAAATGAAATGAACTGTCCTGCAGTACACAATTGGGAATGAGGACTCACTCCTTTAGTAAACCTGCCAAACATGTCTGATGATTACCAATCAGAGTTATTAGCAGCAAACTTTTTTTTGTAGCTTGTGCATGGAGAGTTGTATGTGCCATAAGCATTAGTATGGATTGGATATTAAATATGCAGTAACTGAGTAAGGTAATTTAATAAACATTTAGCGCTAGTCCTTGCATACTCATTTCAGATTAGGATCCTTATCTTTAAACTTCATATATTTATCTGTAAATATAATTTACATCATATTTACATATTTCTTTCTTCATTAGGAAAACAAAAATAAACGTGGCAAAATTCTTTCTATAAACAAGTTTTATAGAAATTATAAGGTGATTATAGTTAGAAGTAACAATATATAATGCTACAAAATATATCTTGCATATGACAAATTAAATGAAGGCTGCCTTATTTACTGCACAAAATGTATGTTCCTATTCTGTGCAAATGGACATCACAGTCTTCTGTGCAGTCTGCCGTGAGAATTTATTATATGGTTCAATGTCTAAACTGGATATGACCTGACAGAGCTCCAGATTTTGTTTTCAGGCTTCACCTGTATTTAATGTCATGTAGAGTTTTCAATTCAATACTCACTAAATGCATCTCCTCCTTGTTTACATTCAGAAATAGTGACAAATATGTATGTAAAATAGAAACGCAGTCACTGATTCCAAAATAGATGATTTGTAATATTATGGTACAGTCAAATTCACAGTACTATGATACAAGTTAGCTTTAATCTGCACTGGCGCTTATGTATACATAAAATACAACTTACCAAAAAGTCTAATCACACAAGCTTGTTATTAGAATACATTAAGCTGCTGTATATTGTGACATGGCAAAAGGGGTCATCTTAGAGGGAAGATATATTTCTCCTTGTTTCCTCTCCTATGGGAGAGAATAACCAGCAACAGGTCTGCTTGGTTTTCAGACCTTGGTTTTGCATGTCACTCAGAAATGTTCTGATCCAGGTCAGAGTTTGTTTTTGTCTGGCAATTAATTACTGCACAGCTGTGAGCAGCCGGTAAAAAGGGAAGGAGAAGAAGGAAGCTCTCTCTGACCTGGGGCACAGGGAAACTGCCTGTGAGAGCCATTGTTTACTACATGTGAGAAATAGTTGCTGGAATGTTTGTGTTGAGTTGGCTGGATTGCCACCAACTAGTACAGAGGAATCTGCCTGCTGTTTAGTTAGTGCCTGACTGGCTAGGATTTATTTTTTTTTTTGTTTTGTTTTATCCTATGTAACATTTTAATAAAACTGACTGTGGGTCAGTTTCAACCTTATCTACTGTCTCCAGTGTGCTTCATACACCTCTCCTGCACTCTACTGAGAGTACCTTTTACCCCAGAAAAGGTGATTCTATAAGTGCTGTAAACCTCAATATCTAAATTGCAGTATCGGCCTCATCTGACAGTTTACAATTGATAAAGAAAAAATAATTATATGTTTTATTCTTTCATTCTATATTAAAGTTCTTTATATAATACAGGTTTGCTTGCTAGATAGCATTGTACTAGAAAATGTTATATGAGCAAATAGTCTTTCTCCAGGTCCTTCGAATGTCATGTTGGCCATGAGGATAGTTTGGCCTTCTTGATGAGACATTTTGTGACTCCTGAAGAACAGTCAATTATAACTAATGTCTTTGATTACTTGTAAGGTCTAATGTGCAGTTCTGCAACTTCCTAAGTGAATTGTTTCAGGCCTCAGTGAACGCTTTTTTGTCTTCCTCTGGACCAACTATGTCTTAAAGGGTTTTATATCTGGGATATGTTTATTTCCCTAGTGGTTAAACTTGATGAACTTTTCTCAACTGTCTTTTTTCAACCTAACCTACTATGTAACTATGTTACAATGTATTTATTTAATATGTTTATGTTTCGGAGCTCCCAGATGGTACTCCAAAATTTCAGCGTATAAAAGCCTTCAATATGGCTATCAAGTTCTCTATACTCTTCAATGAGGGTCTTGATGCATGTTAATCTTTTGTTTTTCTATCCCTGGCCCTTGAAATTTTCACAGTGAGCAGAGGATTTTTGTTATTACAATACTCTTGTAACACTAACCCTTGTTTCTTCCTAGTGGCATGGTTTTAAAAAAATCATGTGGGTCTGCTGAACTTTTTGTAGCTTTAACCCCCCCTAACGTTCTAATTCTGTCAGTTTTTTTATGCAAAAAGAGACCTAATGTTTGTTTTTATTGTGGGCCTGTAATTCTTAGGATTAACTCCCGGGTATAATAATTATGTTTATTTATTATATTATAATCATAAATTATAATCTAATACATAATTACAAATCATTATTATAAAAAATAATGAAATAATAGACCACAACAGTGTAATTTATCAAAAAAAAAATTTTATCAAAAATTTCTAACTGAAATTTTCTAAACAAGGGTGCAATTTTATTGATAAATAACAAGATAAATTAAATGCAGATTTTAGAAAAAAAATTTTTACATTTTTAGTAGACATCCTGGGTGTGGTAGATATTGAAGCAGGGTGCTGCACAAAGCCCAACATCACAGTCAGGACAGTAGAACCTGGTTTCTTTGTGTTTCTTCCTTCCTGTCATCGGTCTTTGAGCAGCAAACCATGCACATCCTTGTAGGTGCTGCCTTTTTCTGGGTTGGTGGGATGTATTCAGTGAAGTGACTACTAGTCAGGCGTTCTGGGTTGACAACGGTGGAAGCACGACGTCCAGGTCTATTCATAGCCACTGATGATGTTTGGTGGTTCTTGACTATGGATTCGGAAACTTGCAAAAAGACATTCCATGTCTCAATGATTCACAGGCCTCAATGGCTCAATGAGGGATAGCACTGATGATGTGGCCAATCCATCATGGCTGAATCTGGGGTTGAACTGTGTCCCTTTTCCAGTGTACAGTACCATATTCCAGATGTAGCCAGTTGAGGATTCGCACAGCATATACGCCAAATCGTGCCCTCTTTGACGCAATGTACTGCACCCAGCTGAGCCTCCCCTTGTAAGCCATTAGACTTTCGTCAATGCTGACATCTCTTTCTGGCACATAGGTTTGCTGGAAATTTTGTAGAATAATCTGATATACTTCCCAAATTTTCTTGAGTTTTGGTGCATGATGGGTAGTCTCATCAAATTCTTCATTGTTTGTGAAGTGCAGGTACTTCATTATGAGGGAAAAGTGGTATTCTGGCATGACTGTGCCAAAGAATGAAGTGGCAATCATTTTGTTCTTGGACCAGTACCACTTCTGCATGGGTTTGCCCACAACTCCCTGCAGGATCACCAAGCCCAAAAACAGCCAAATGTCATCCTTGGTCACAGGTTCCTACTTTCTGCTTCTTGAAAACCTCAGGTGTGGAGCACCTTGTTGTTGTCCAGCGTACCTGCATAAAATCAAATAAAAAAAGTATTTTAGGATATGTTCTTTTATAGTGTGAGGGTTGCAAGTAATATGTTAGCAAACACAGAGCAGCATATATGTTTGCATAAAAAAAAAAAAAAATAGCAAAAAATTTAAAAAAGTTAGCAAACACAGCATACATGTTGGCATAACAAAATTTAAAAAGTTAGCACAGAGCAGCACACATGTTGTCAAAAAAAAAAAATTAGCAAAAAATTTCAAAAAGTTAGCAAACACAGAGCAGCATAAATGTTGGCATAAAAAAAATTAGCAAAGCACAAGAGCGGCTTACCTGTTTGTCTCTGCAACAATTTTTTCGATAACTTCATTGGTAAAAAAACAACTTCAGGTATGCCAGGGGGTCGTCGCATTCAGCCTCAATTTTCATCCCAGGTGCGCCGGTAAATGGAAATCTTGGCGGTGCTGCCTGGTCCGCATCAAGGTCAATAGGACACCATGTGCGCACAGGTTCAGAATCGTCACTCAGTTCACTTTCGCTGTCCAATGACAAATTTCCTAGTGAATCACTATCGCTTGATTCCACAAGGGACTTCAAATCGTTATCGCTGCTTTCAAATTCCTCCAAAAAAGCGCTTGCGCCGGCGAGATGCCGTTTGGATGCAATGCGGTCTCCAGCAAACAGTCATGAACAATCAAGGTCAAAGACAAAGTGATGAAATGATACATTCAGGAAGTGATTTATAAGCCATCAAAAGGTAAGATCAAGGTCAGGGCTAATAGTGGGCAAAATGTAAATCAGGGCACTGGGCAATGATTCTTGGTGCACTAAATTGTGTATTGATACTTTTATTTTGTGTTTTTCCGTGTATTTCACTGTAAAAAAAATTTAAAAGCAGATTACATAGAAATTTCCCACCCCCAGAATCCATCACTCCCATCGCATCACCCGGAAGATGTCACACATCTTGCCGGGTGATGCGGTGGGGATGTCCCCGCCCTGCTCACTCTCCTGCTCGCAGGATGATGCGAGCAGCTGCAGTAGATTAAGGGGGTACTGCCAGCGGGAATTTCTCCGCTGGCAGCACCCCTGGGATTTACTATTGGTGATTGCATCTGAAGAGACTAACACCCTTGTAAAATCACACTTGCTAAAAAGCCATTGACAGGTATAGTACAGCTCATTAAAAATACAAATTCTGAGTTGGAATTTCTGAATCCATTTGGAGTTCTGTACTGATCAGAATCAACGTGAATCTGCAATTTCTTTGCACGGTTACTGAGTTGTACTAGTACTAACTCTGTATACCTGATACAGATTTAACAAATGCCTGCTCATTTTAATTAGGATTAGTAAATCTCACTCATTGAAGCTGCATATCCAGAACTTGCTGGCACAATCTTGTCTGTTTTATCAATCTAAACTGTCCATTGAAACGGCACAATGGAAGAATTTAATAAAGGCTTGAATGCATGATAACACATTCTTAGTGGTTTTTCTTTCTTGTTTGTGTTCCTTATTTGTACATCTAAATGACCTCTCTACCATTAATTTAATAACGAACACAAAACACTTTGCCCAAAATAAATCTGATTTTCACCAAACTCTTATGAATCTTGTTTGTTATTTTAGCAGATCTGAAATGTTTTCTTAGATTTGTTTTAAGGAACAGATGTGTATTTGCATAATATGAAAATTTAGTTAGGATTGTGAAAAGAAAATCACATCTTTATTTTACAATGCACCTAATACATGTATAGATTTCACAAAGCAATCTAACAACAAGCATATGATTTACACATAATACTTAACTTGTTGTTTGTAGTTGGCGAGGTCCCAGCTGTATTATAAATGTACCCAGCTATATCTAATTTACCAGAAAAGGTATGTTTCCTTTCCGAAATAGCTTTATTAAGAATTTATCTTAATTCACAGTGGAATATGACTACACAGTTAAATGAAAAGTATTGTTTGATATGCATTTCAGTGTTTAATGTTTGGCTGAGTTAGCTCTTCTGAAAAAAAGGAACACATTTAAATCAAATGACATAAAATGTAAAAACAATTTTTGTATTCTAGATAGTAATCTTTTATGGTTCCCCCTGCAGGTGTTTCTGAAACATTGTTATGGATCTCATGCATCATTTAGAAGAAAAAAGATGACAGGCAAATAATGTTTTCAGTCCATATACCCTTTAGAAACAAACCTTCAACTAATTTACTTTACTAATTTTTTTTTTTGAAAACTTTGTATTAGGATTTTTGTAATGTAAACAAATACAAAAAATAGAGCAAATCAGAAAAAAAGAGCAAAGAAAAAAAAAAACAACAATAAATTATAAGTAACAGAAAAAACATCAAAACAGAAATCGGAGAAAGGACAGTTCGGTAAATGTACAAAACATATTGACATATGAGTTATTATATATTGAAGAAAACATTACAGTATCACTAAGTTATGAAAACAGTACTGTAGAAAGGTATTATAAACAAACCAGAATAGGAGTGCAACCATAATATAACACTGCCATGTATATTTTAAACTATATTAGGCAATAGTCAATATGTACCACGTGGATTGATTAAAGGGCTTCTATATTCCCAAAACTTGGGTAGTCGAGAAAGACTGTTGTATAAAGGGGTACCATTTAGATAGAAACATCAATAAATTTGTCATCTTGCATCTCTGCTTCAATTATTTCCTTGAAGAACACAGATTTTACGTCCCGAATAACTATATCAAGTTTAGGTGGCAATGAATCAGTCCAAATCGTCATTAAAGCACGTCTTGTGGCCACGAGTCAGACCGAAATCCACCCTTTAGTGACCTTACTCAAAACTAGATTGGGGAATTCATCCCAGGAACCGAACAGAGCCAGCACAGCATTAGCCTGGACAAAAAAATCCCGTAACAGAATGAACATACTGTAATACCCTTTGCCAGTAATGTACAATTAGGAGGCTTTTCCACAGCCGATGTGTAAGTGTCTCTGAGACGGCTTTGCATTTGTGACAAGAAAAATCCAAATAGCTGTCCTGTGCCTGTCCTTAGTAGATTTACCCACCTTGTATGCCCTGTGAATAATTTTAAAACGGGTTTCCCTCCAAATCTTGTTGATCATTGCTTTTCGTACTGTTTGGTATCCCTGGGGAATTTTGTCCACTACATCATCTATATCCAGTTCAGTTCCCCATTTGGAAACATTTGTGTTATCCAGGGTTCCACCCATATAGCGCTTCTAAGATCTGTATAAATCTGTGATAGTGGGGACAGATAGCTGTAGTAAATTACCATAATAGTTATGTCTCAATTCCCCTACATAATCTCCTACCAAAGATTTTAAAAAATTTACCAGTTGTAGATAGTATATAGGGTGTACTGTATAGTGTTGGTCGAATAGCTCACTATTCGATTCGGCAGCTATTTGGCCGAATATAGCAAAAAAATTTGGGTGGTCGAACATCGAATTCGAACACTATTAAAGTCAATGGGAGAAAAATTTGGGTTTGTTTCAGCACTGTGTAGAGCTTCTACAGCCTCGAAACAGATGTAAAAAAATACATTATAAAAAGATACATAAAAAGATACATTGTAAAGAGATACATTGTAAAAGGATACATAAAAATATACATAACACTATTACATACCCCTGTGCTTCACATGAATATTAAAGTGCACCTGTCAAATCAATTTTAGGCTAAAGCTAGGTACACACTTCCAATAATTATTGTTAGAAAATGAACGATTACGACCGATCAAACCGATTTTTTGCTGTCGAATCCCGTGTTTTTCGGGTCGGGTCTACCCGAATTCGAACAGCCATATTCGGGTCCAATATAGGGACAACCCGAATTCGAACATCAACACATACTCACATATACACATATAAATCCAATGTATTGCATTCAATACAGTTATTTTGTATTGAATGCAATACAAATGGATTTTGAATTTCCCACCCCGCCGGCAATGTACACACGCATCGACGTCACTGGGAACTCTCCCTTCCCATTGTGTGCAGAAGACGCCGGAGGAAGAGGGAAAAAGACGGGGATCGTAGCGATGGACGTTGTGGGACTCCGGCGGATCAGGTAAGGTTGTATTTACTAACCTTCCCATAGGCTCACCTACCCCGAGTGTGACATTTTGCCAGATTTGTTTCCAAATCTGTGATATTTAGCATCAATTTGCCCTCGTCTAAATGGCTCATAGCGCTCTATACCTGCATCAGATTTTCTCTTGGCCTCCGTCCAGGCCTCTTTAGTAAGTGAAGAGGGCTGGTTTGTGAGTAGCTGATGAGCACTTCGCAAGTCCTGAAGGGCTTGAAAATTTCAGTAGTCTGTTTCCTACGCTTGGTAACATAGAATATTATCTGTCCCTGTAGGTATGCTTTACCCGCCTCTGAGAATAGGGGTGGGTTATCACAATGCATCCCATTGGTAGCCACATAACGGTTCCAGGCTGCCTTCAACTCTGCATGAAAAGCCCTGTCCTTGTATAAAAAGGAAGGGAACCTCCACAATAACGCTCCATAGGGGCTTGGTCAGAAATTGCAATTGTATGTATATTAGCATCGGAAACAAGGTTGACCAAGGAAGGTGTACAAAACAAGTAACCAAGTCTAGCTTTTGTGCCATGGAGAGGGGAAAAGAAAGTAAATTGTCGATCTAAGGGGTACCACTGTCTCCAGATATCTTGGAGATTCATAGACAAAATTGTTAAAAAATGAAGGGATCTGGCTATGTGTGGGCCACGTTCGATAGTTGTCACCCGTTATCATACGGGATCTATCTTTCCAATCAAACATCACCAAATTATAATCGCCCCCAATAATCTTATGGATAGTTTGATCCTGGGCCACCCAGCATGTTAGCTACTGGAAAAATCTAGCCGTTGGTGAATAGGGATGAGCGAGCGAGATTAATAGGTTCGCTGGGAGCGAATCATTTGCTATAAGGATGCACAGCAAGGCTCAGCACCACCAATCAGCAGAGATCCCAGAAAAGGTATATATACAAGGAAGGAGGAAAAGGTTAGTCACTCCATCTTGTGTTCTGTGTGAGGGAGAGAAGCAGGGAGAGAAGTGAATAGTGACAGGGACAGGTTAGAAGCCTTCTGTATATTTAGAAATATACAGATTGTGCAGTTTTTCTTGGTATCTCTTGCTATTTATTCAAAAAGGCAAAAACACTTCTTGCAATCTATCACAAAAGCCATTGTGCATCATGACAGGGCAGGTTAAGAGCCTTCTGTATATCTTGAAATATACAGATTGTGCAGTTAAAGTTGCTACCTCTTGCTATTTTTCAAAAAAGGCAGAAACATTTTTGTCTTACTGTACAAAAAACACACATATTTCAGTCTGATAACTATTGCAAGCTATCCAAAAAGCCATAAAAATGTCTGTATTTTTCTAAAAAAATACAGATATTTAAATCTGATAGCACTTGTTATATATCCACAAAGCCAGAAAAATGCCTCTATTTCTCTCAAAACTGATAGCACTTGTTATTTATCCATAAAGCCAGAAAAAAAATCTGTATTTCTCCCAAAAAAATACAGATATTTATCTGTGATCTCTTGCTATATATCCACAAAGCCATAATATTTTCTGTATTTCTCTCACAAAAATACAGATATTTACCTGTGATAGCACTTGAAATATATATCCATAAAGCCAGAAACATTTCTCTATTTCTCTAAAAACATTAATTTCGATAGCACTTGGTATCTATCTGAAAACCCAGAAATATGTCTGTATTTCTCTCAAAAAATACAGATGTTTAATTCCGATAGCATTTGGTATCTATCCAAAAGGCGAGAAAATATTTTGTATTTCTCTAAAAAAAAAATACAGATATTTTATTCTGATAGCACTTGCTAAATATCCACAAAGCCAGAAAAATTTCTGTATTTATCTCAAAACAATACAGATATTTAAATCTAATAGCACTTGTTATTTATCCATAAAGCCAGAAAAAATCTGTATTTCTCTCAAAAAAATTCAGATATTTAACTGTGATAGCGCTTGCTATATATCCACAAAGCCATAATATTTTCTGTATTTCTCTCACAAAAATACAGATATTTAATTCTGATACCACTTGCTATTTACAAAAGAAACCGTTTGGTACAGTTACATTTTTTCCCGAATAATTAAAAGATGAGCAGTAGGCGCAGGGTTGGGCAACCTGCCGCATACACCCCCGTAGTCCGCCACTGTACGACAGCAGCAGCAGCAAAGCGTTGGAAGCAGCAGCACAAGTTGTCAAACAGGTCTGGGATGTGTGCGGAGCACCAGTACGCTGGTAGATTTATTGAGAGGGCGTACTAGGGGCCTCAAGTGCAGCAGGCTCTTCTTCTGCAGCAGCAGTAACCAGCACAGCAGTGACAGGAGCAAAGACAGGAGTTAGCGTGGCTAATGTGCCTGTACCTCCTGATGACTCTCCCTTGTTTTTTGACGAACAGCCTGTCTATCATTGCAAATTTCAGAGCAGGAGACAGACTTTGAGACAATTGGAGAGTGTGATCAGCACTTGGTGGGCGACGATTCTGCATCAGTGGCTGCATTTTCAGACATTGGCTTAGATGAAAATGAGGATGATGATGACCATGATGTTACCTGGGAACCACCAAGGTGTAAGGGCTAGCAGCAGCTTCGAAACAGACGTAGAGGAAAGGGAGCAGCAACAGACTGGGGATGGAAGGGGCTGCAAATATGCCTCATGTGAGTCCCAAAGAACACAGAGATGAGTGGGCACAAGCAGGGCAACAGTCAGAGATGATGTGACCGTGGGGGAGATGGAGCTGGAGCAGATGCAGGGCACCCAGTAAACGCAGAGGCAGGCAAAGAAAAAGAGCAGCAGAGTGGTTGCATGCACCTCTCCAGTGTGGTACACGCTGAAAGACGATGGCGAGTGTTTAGCAATCTGCATCTTGTGCCACAGGCAGATTCGTAGAGGGCAGGCCGGATCACATTTGGGTACAACATCTCTACCACAAACCAAAGTTGGAGCAGTACTTGCGTTCTCTTGAAGGAGGTGCAACCACATCAATCTCTCTTCCTCCACATGCATTGACTCCTTCCACACCTCTCTGTCATTGCAACTATGTCTCAGGAGATTGGTGACAGCCAGACTTCAAGCTGCAAGGAAGTATCAGCTTCTAGCTGCAGGTTTCGTGGCGTCAGACGACGTTTGTCGCCAAAAAATGGGTACTCCAGTGACTCCTTCAGCTCCCCTAGTTCCCAGTCCCTTCAGCCAACTCTACGGGAGTTCTGCACAAGGCATCAGGCTATGGGCCCAACCAACAAAACAATCATCAAACTCAATCCATGTTTAGCCAAACTATTAGCCTTGCAGCTACTGCATTGTGGACTCACACAGCTGTTCCCAGTTTACATGCACATGTAATTGGTAACCTCTCCGGGGCATTGGCATTCTTGGTGTTTAGTCAAATCCACGTCATCATGGACTGCTGGACAACCAGGCATGGAGTGGGATGCTACCTGTCCTTCACCGCTCACTGGGTGGCCTTGCATAGCTCAGTAAGCCGTAGTCTGTGGGAGGTATTGCAGCACCTGGTACCTCTACCGAGGGGTGTGGTGGGAAATCATGGGCCACCCCAGTCCTCTCCCTCCTCCTCCTCCTATGTTTCTTCTACCGGCAAACCCTCTCTTTTCGATACTCCTTCTGAAAGGACAGCAGCAGAGGACACTGTGGTTAAGCAGGCACGCAGCTATGGCTCCCTCAAGCATACGCGTTGCCTGGCAGTGCCGAAACTGTTGTCCTTACTTGGTCAGCGTGGTGCATGGAGGCAGCGGGGCCCTTGGTACAGCCACACAATTGAGCTATTTTACCAGTGACTAGTGGTTGCAGATGGAGATGCTGTGCAAGGTACTGGCCCCCTTTGAGCAGGCCACAAACGTTGTCGGGAGCGGTCAGGCTGGAACAATGTCATTCCCATCATCTTTCTGCTTGATAAAACTCTGTGTGGCCTGATGGAAAGTGGCGATGGGAGAGGAGGGCAAAAAATAGAGGAGGAGGATGAGGGTGACATTACCCTCATGTAGTGGGGGCAGCAGAATCAGCAGCAACAGCAGCATCAGCATTAGTGGTAGCAGGCCGCTCACATCCAAAAGTCTAGGCCAAGGCAGGGGGGATTTTCTGGATGCCTGGAAAAACCTGATGCGGCCACCTCAAACAAGTGAACTGCATGGGCATAACCATCAAGAACGGATGAAGCCCATTGTGCACGATTATGTAGACTCTTTTTTGGCTGTTGGTGGTGGTGTTGACGAAAGCAGTTATGAGGAGGATGCCTGTCCTGACAGTAGTGACTACTGTTGGTCAAAAAGCTCACTGTTCGATTTGACCACTATTCGGTCAAATAATGCATAATTTTTCGGGTGATCGAACATCGAATTTGAACTTGATTAAAGTCAATAGGGGAAAAATTTGGGTTGTTTTTCGGGACGGTGCCTACGGTTCTACAGCCTATAAATACATTTAGAAAAAACATGTCAAGACTCCCCCAGCTCTGCACAAAACTGTACAAGTAAAAAAAAAAATAAGAAAGTCTTTTTTCTGTTGCTGGCAAGGCCATTTTATGGGGCGGTCAAGGGAACATGCTGGATTTTACACGGTCTCCGAGTAGAGGCAGAGAGGGACATGAGGGGGTTCCTCTGGTGCAAAAATTAGCCACCAGGTTTCACCGCTCCGTTACAAGCCATACACAGGCTTCAGAGTACAGGCAGAGGTCTCTGAGGGGGGTCTTTCAGTCCAAAATTAGCCAGCTACACAGCTCTGTTATAAGTTACAAGAGACAGGTGGCAGCAGCAGGAGGAGGCGTTGGGCACTGAGACGGAGCGGGGACCGCATTGGTAACTGGCATCCAGAGCTGGGTGTAGTGCAACAGGAATGCCACCTAGATGGCTGTAATGCCATATTTATGAATGGAGTACTGACAAGTGGCAACAGCAGGAGAAGGAGGCGGTGGGCTCTGAGACGGATCGTAGACAGCATTGGTAACTGGCATCCAGAGTTGGGAACTGTGCAGGCGGCATCAGTTACAGCATGAGGAGGAGGCGGTGGGCCCTGAGAAGGAGCAAGTACGGCATAAGAGGTTGAGGCCATCACCTATATGGACAGTGTCGTAGCTGTAGCTATTGGAGACATGAATGGTTGAACGAGATTCCAATCTTGGTAGGGACAGATTGGAATCTCGTTCATTCATTTATGCCAGTTACCAATGCTGTCCACGGTCCGTCTCAGAGCCCACCGCCTCCTCTTTCTGCTGTTCCTGCTTCACTCCCCAGGCTTAATCAATATGAGCCATCAGGATGCAGGTATACTTCCAATGAGCCAGCTGATTCGAGTGGGTGGCATCTTTAACCCTGGAGCGCAGCTTGAAGCGTAAGTGGAAGTGCAAGTCAATCACATCCAATAGGTGCAAATCTGCCAGTGAGGCGCTGTAGAAATTCCCTTCTATGATGTCCCAGCGCACAATAGGAATTGGGTACTCTAGCACTTCACCAGCTTTGAATCCAACAGACATACCCTGTTGCATATCACCAGACATTTGGGGCTCTAGAGCTGGATACTGTGAGGAGGAGACGGTGGGCCCTGAGAGCAGGGAAGGAAGACCCTGTTGAGCTGGAGTCTAGTCTGGCATCTAGAGCTTGGTACTGGGAGGAGGAGGCGGTGGGCCCTGAGACGGAGCAAGGACGGCATTAGTGGTTGAGGCCATCACCTATATGGACAGTGTAGAATCTGTAGCTATTGGATACATGAATGGATGAGCGAGATTCCAATCTGTCCCTACCTACTATGTAGGGAAACCACATGAAAGGGATTGGGCTTGGCGGAATCAGCGGGGAAACAAGACCCTGTTGAGCTAGAGTCCAGTCTGGCATCTAGAGCCGGGTACTGGGAAGAGGAAGCAGTGGGCCCTGAGACGGAGCAAGGAGGGCATTAGAAGTTAAGGCCATCACCTATATGGACAGTGTAGAAGCTGTAGCTATTGGAGACATGAATGGATGAGCAAGATTTCAATCTGTCCCTACCTACTATGTAGCCAAACCACATGAAAGGGATTGGGCTTGGCAGAATCAGCGGGGAAAGAAGACCCTGTTTAGCTGGAGTCTAGTCTGGCATCTAGAGCTTGGTACTGGGAGGAGGAGGCGGTGGGCCCTGAGACGGAACAAGGACGGCATTAGTGGTAGAGGCCATCACCTATATGGACAGTGTAGAAGCTTTAGCTATTGGAGACATAAATGGATGAGCGAGATTCCAATCTGTCTCTACCTGCTACTATGTAGTGAAACCACATGAAAGGGATTGGGCTTGGTGGAATCAGCGGGAAAGAAGACCCTGTTGAGCTGGAGTCTAGTCTGGCATCTAGAGCTTGGTACTGGGAGGAGGAGGCAGTGGGCCCTGAGAAGGAGCAAGAAGGGCATTAGAAGTTGAGGACATCACCTATATGGACAGTGTACAAGCTGAAGCTGGTGGAGACATTGCTTTGTAGGGCACTGACTTTTCCTGTCTGCTAGCTTTAACTTTCTAAAATGCTGCATGGACAGTCTTGTTAACTGGCATCTACAGCTGGGTACTGGGTACTGTGCAGGCGGCAGCAGGAACAGCAGGAGGAAGAGGTGGTGGGCTCAGGAACAAAGTGTGGACGGCATTAGTATCTGGCATCTCGAATTTGGTACTGTGCAGGCGGCAGCATCATTTACAGCAGGAGGAGGAGGCGGTGGGCTCTGAGACAGAGCGGGGATTGCATTGGTAACTTGCATCTAGAGCTGGTTACTGGGCAGGCAGCAGCATCAGTAACAGCAGAAGAAGGAGGCGGTGTGCCCTGAGACAGAGTGTGGAGGGCATTAGTAACTGGCATCTAAAGTTGAGTACTGGGCAGCAGCAGTAACAGCATAATTCGTTGGCGGAGGGCTCTGAGATGGTGTATGGATGGCATTAGTATCTGGCCTCTACAGTCCGGTACTGGGCAGGCGGCAGCATCATTTACAGAAGGAGGAGGAGGCGGTGGGCTCTGAGATGGAGTGTGGACAGCATTAGTAACTGGCATCTAGAGTTGGGTACTGGGCAGCAGCAATAACAGCATGAGGAGGAGACGTTTAGCACTGAGATGGAGTGAGGACGACATTAGGCAGGCAACAGCAGTAACAGCATGATTCGAAGGCTGAGGGCTCTGAGACGGAGAATGGAAGGCATTAGTATCTGGCATCTATAGTCGGGTACTGGGCAGGCGGCAGCATCCTTTACATTAGGAGGAGGCAGCAGCAGTAACAGCATGATTCGAAGGCGGAGGGCTCTGAGACGGAATATGGATGGCATTAGTGTCTGGCATTTAAAGTCAGGTACTGGGCAGGAGGCAGCATCTTTTACAGCAGGCGGAGGAGGTGGAGGTGGTGGGCTCTGAGGCAAAGTGTGGACTGCATTCGTATCTGGCATCTAGAGTTGGGTACTGGGCAGCAGCAGTAACAGCATGGGGAGGAGGCATTTAGCACTGGGACGGAGTGTGGACGTCATTAGTAATTGGCATCTAAAGTTGGGTACTAGGCAGGCAGCAGCAGTAACAGCATGATTCAAAGGCGGAGGGCTCTGAGACAGATTATGGATGGCATTAGTGTCTGGCATCCACAGTCGGGTACTTGGCAGGCGGCAGCATCATTTACAGCAGGAGGAGGAGGCGGTGGGCTCTGAGACGGAGCGTGGACGACATTAGTAACTGGCATCTAGAGTTGGGTACTGGGCAGCAGCAGTAACAGCATGAGGAGGAGGCATTTAGCACTGAGATGGAGTGAGGACGACATTAGTTATTGGCATCTAGAGATGAGTACTAGACAGGCAGCAGCAGTAACAGCATGATTTGAAGGCGGAGGGGCCTGAGACGGAGTATGGATGGCATTAGTATCTGGCATCTACAGTCGGGTACTGGGCAAGTGGCAGCATCATTTACAGCAGGAGGAGGAAATGGTGGGCTCTGAGACGGAGTGTGGACAGCATAAGTAACTGGCATCTAAAGTTGGGTACTGGGCAGCAGCACTGACAGCATGAGGAGGAGGCATTTAGCACTGAGACGGAGTGTGGACGTCATGACGGCATAAGTAACTGGCATCTAAAGTTGGGTACTGGGCAGCAGCACTGACAGCATGAGGAGGAGGCATTTAGCACTGAGACGGAGTGTGGACGACATTAGTAATTGGCATCTAGAGTTAGGTACTAGGCAGACAGCAGCAGTAACAGCATGATTCGAAGGCGTAGGGCTCTGAGACGGAGTGTGGACGGCATTATTGTCTGGCATCTAAAGTCAGGTACTGGGCAGGTGGCAGCATCATTTACAGCAGGAGGAGGAGGCAGTGTGCTCTGAGACAGAGTGTAGACAGCATTATTGTCTGGCATCTAAAGTCAGGTACTGGGCAGGCGGTATGGAGTATGGACGGCAATAGTGTCTGGCATCTAAAGTCAGGTACTGGGCAGGTGGCAGCATCATTTACAGCAAGAGGAGGAGGAGGAGGCAGTGGGCTCTGAGACGGATCATGGACTGCATTAGTATCTTGCATCTAGAGTTGGGTACTGGGAAGGCGGCAGCAGTAACAGGCAGTAGGAGGCGGTGGGCCCTTATAGGGAGAGTGGACCGCATTGGAGGTTGAGGCCATAACCTCTATGGACAGTGTAGAAGCTGTAGCTAATTGAGACATTAATGGATTAACGAAAATCACACTTTCCATACCTACTATCTAGTGAAACCACATAAAAGGGAATGAACTTACGCCAGGGAAATACATACATTTTTTATCATTTGTGGATATCTAGCAGAGTGCTATCACAGTTAAATATATGGATTTGTTTCACATAAATACATACATTGTTATGGGTTTTAGGATACGTATTCAAGTGTTATCAGAATAAAATATCTGTATTTTTTGGTGAAAAATATATGATTTTTTATGGCCTTTTGGATAGATGGTAACTACAAAGTGCTACCAGAATTAAATATCTGTATTGTTTGTAAAATAATACATCAACTTTTATGGCTTTAGGGATATATAGCAAAGTGGGATCAGAACTAAAGATCTGTATTTTCTGTAGAGAAATATATAATTTTTATGGTCTTTTAGATCGATACAAAGTGCTATCAGAATTAAATATCTAGGTTTTTGGAAGAGAAATATAGACATTTTTATGGCTTGTGATATATTTGGCAAAGTGGGATCGGAATGAAATATCTCTATTTTTTGGAGAGAAATACTGAATTTTTTATGGGTTTTAAAATAGATACCAAGTGCTATCATAATAAAATATCTGTATTTTTTTTACAGAAATAGACATTTTTAGTTTTTTTTGTCATAGATTGCAAGAGGTATCCTAAATTATACCTCTTGTAATATATCACAAATAACAGAAACATTTTTATATTTTTCCATAAAAAATACAGATATTTCATTATGATAGCACTTAGTATCTATTCAAAAACCCATAAAATTTTCTTTATTTCTGTAAAAAATAATACAGATATTGAATTCTAATCCCACTTGCAATTCATCTAAATAGCCATAAAAAATGTATTTCTCTCTAAAAAATAATGATATTTAATTATGAATCATAATTAAATATCTGTATTTTTTGGAGAGAAATACATACCTTTTTATGTTGATAGATAGCAAGTTGTAGCCTGAATAAAATATATCTGTATTTTTTTTATATAGAAGAATAGAAATTTTGCTTATTTTATTTATGTTTATTTTAATAGATAGCAAGTGGTATCAGAATTAAATATCTGTATTTTTTTTAAAGAAATACTGAAGTTTTTATGAATTTTTAGGAAATAGCAAGTGGTATCACAATGTAATTACCTGTATTTTTTTAAGAAATACATAAATTTTGCTGTTTATTTTCATAGATTGCAAGAGTTATAATTCATACTAACTCTTGCAATCTATCAAAATAAACAGAAACATTTCTGTATTTCTGTAAAAAAATACAGATAATTAATTCTGATACCACTTGCTATCTATGAAAATTAGCAGAAAAATTTCTGTGTTTCTGTAAAAAAAATACAGATAAACAATTCTGATACCACTTGCAATCTAGAAAAATAAACTGAAAAAATTCTGTCATTTGTTCCAGCAGGCATATGATGGGGATGGTGTCACTGACACAGGCCTGATCTCTGCTGATCATCCTGTTGACCTCTTCAAAAGGCCACCTGGTGGCCTCTTCAGCTTTGTTTTGGGGTCCTTTGAGCCATATTTCTTCTTGCGCTCCAGCATCTGGGGGATGGAAGGTTGGATGCTGCTAATGCTAACCACAGAAACATTGGACGATGGTGTAGAAGTTGTGGGGGATGGCAATGATGCCTGGTCCTGACTGCTAGCAACGCAACAAACAGCATTCGATCTACGTTGGAGCTCCTGGGCACCGCTGGTGGAGCCTGAAAAAGGTAATGCTCAGCTACATGCCACACTCAAATTGCTGGCAGCAGCACGGGTAACTTTGGTGGCAGAAGGAGGAAAGGCAGCAGAGGAGGATCGAGCAGTTTGAGCTTGCTTCTTGGGCGTAGGTGGTCGCACCGAGCTCTGTGATTTGACCAGGTGATCCCGCCAGGTTACTGGTTGGTGACTTTTTAAATCTGTGCTCATGCAACTTGTTCCAGGTTTGTTTGGGTTTTTGCCTCGTTTCAAGTGTTGAGCACACAGTTTACAGATGACCATAGTGTTGTCATCACTATGGACATTAAAAAATGCCTACACTGGCGAACATTTACCTGGGCCGAAAGGTGCCCTGGAGCTGGAGCTTTTACCCTCTTCCTCCCTCCCCCCCTTTGACAGCGCTCTGCAAACCTCCTCCTCCTCTTCTTCCTCCTTCTCCTCCTCCTCTTCTTCCTGCTTATGATGATCTCCTTGTTCACCCCATGTAGGATCAAGGACATCATCGTCATCATCATCATCAGATGAGACAGTTTCCCTATATGTGCCGAAAGGCACTCTGGCTCGGAGTGTTCTGGTGAAAAGTAACTGGGGGAAAGCCTGTCAACTGACTCTCTTCGTCAGATGACTGAAACAACTGAGCATCTTCAATGAATGGTTGTAGCTCCGCCTCTCCAACACCTCGGTGGGACTCCTTTACATACTGCCATACACGTGACTTTCCAGCTGCTGATGAAGAACTAGGAGGAACAGGTGTATCATGGACTGTTTGGGACACCTGTAAGGCCTGTGTCTGAGACTGGGATGAAGTGGGGGTACAATCAGTAGACCCATGCTGGGTCATGTACTCCACTACATCTTGTGCCTGGTGTGGCAATAATGGATGCCCACCACCAACAGCAGCGCTTCTTGTTGTTTGGTCTGCAGCCAAAAACAAACTCATACTGGTTTGTGTCGGTGTATCTGTCTCTCAGTACTAGTGTGATACTGTGCATGCAGTCAGCGAGGGGACCCTGCCTCTGGCTGCAGTGTATGTAACAAACTGACTGACTATCTGGCTATCTATCTATCTATCTATCTATCTATCTATCTATCTATCTATCTAGCTAGCTAACAGTGAAACACTCTTCCTATCTGAGTACAGTAGATTTCAGGACTGCACCAATACAGTACAATCCAACAATCTATCTGACTAATACTGTGAGTGTGACACAGTTTAACAAAGTAAAGCACTTTTTTCACTTTGACAAAGCAAGCCAAGCAGCACGGAAAGGTTTGATGCTATCAGCAAATCTCTGTCAGGGGTGGTAAAAGCAGGCATGCCTTGGCCTTATATAGGCCAATGGCTGCCTGTTTGGCATGCAGTGACAGACAGCCAATTGGCTGCCTGCCACAACAAACATGGAGGGGGGCATCCCTGCTCTAATTGGAGGGCCCTAGCCATAATGGGGGAGGTCCCTACGCATTGTGGGAGGGTTGAATTCGGGGATTCGAATTCTGCAAAATTCGGGTTGGGTCCACTCGAATTCGAACGGTCATATTCGGGTCGAACATTAGGATGACCCGAATTCGAACAACAACACTAGTAGTGACGCCAATAATTTTTTGGTAAACAGGCTTGAAATCTGCCAGCAGTTGGCACAGTATGTCTTCAAACTTCTTTCGTGCCTGGCATCCAGTGTTCTGTCCAAAAGAACCTTCAGTGCTGCTGGTGGAGTGGTAACAAGATCACCACTGTCGCCGGAAAATGTCAATCGCCTCACTTTTTTGAAAATGAACAAAAGGTGGGTTACTAACAACTATCATATCTCAACTGTAGATGTCACTGATTGACTCACACAAGGACCCACTAGGCCAACCAAGATGTCTCTGTGAACCCACACTGAACCTCTGCTGAGTCTGGGGCTGCCTATCACCCAACATCCTGTCAGCTGAGCCTGCCTTGGTTGAATTTTTCAGCTAGTTATCTCAACATCCAGGGATGGCATTCTATGCCAGTGTAATGCCTGCCATTGTGCCAACTAGCAATTTACTTTACATTTCAGCTGCTTCCGGGAAGCCACTGGCCACTCAGGGCCCACCAGCTCCTCCTCATGCTGTTACTGCTGCTGCCTGCCCAGTACCCAGCCCTAGATGCCAGTTACTAATGCTGTCCACACTCCATCTCAGGGCCTACTGCCTCCTCCTCATGCTGTTAATGCTGCTGCCTGCCATTACCCAGCTCTAGATGCCAGTTACCAATGCCATCCACACTCCGTCTCAGGGCCTACTGCTTCATCGTAATGCTGTTACTTCTGCTGCCTGCCCATTACCTAGCTCTAGATGCCAGTTACTAATGCCGTCCTTGCTCCTTCTCAGGGCCCACCGGCTCCTCCTCATGCTGTTACTGCTGCTGCCTGCCCGGTGCCCAGCTCTAGATGCCAGTTACCAATACCGTCCTTGCTCCGTCTCAGGGCCCACCCCCTCCTTCTCCTGCTGTTGCTGCTGCCACCTGCCCAGTACCCAGTTCTAGATGCCAGTTAACAAATGCTGTCCACAGTCAGTCTCAGGGCCCACCATCTATTCCTCCTGCTGTTGCTGCTGCCGCTTGCCAAGTACACAGCTCTAGATGTCAGTTACCAATCCCGTCCATGCTCCATCTCAATTCCCGTATTTTACATTGACTTGCTATTGCCTCATGACTCATGGAAGGAATGCAGGCACCTACCCTGGCTGAGCACATGTTCTCATCTCTGCCCCTGTACTTCCTGAATTTTCTAATATCCTGGTGGGCTTTCGAAGGCCACTATCAGGGGCAGGTAACACTTGTACAACTTTATTTGTGTTTTACAAAGTTACAGCTAGCAGATAGAAAAAGACAGTCCCGTACAGACTAATGTCTCCAATAGCTATGGCCCCTACACTCTTCATGTTAAGGGAAGCCTTAGCCTCAGCCTCTTCACATTTACCAATAGTTGGAGCCCTTAAGGTCTCAACCTCCTCATACTCCCACTTGTTTTACACCTCTCATGTCTCTTTACAGTTGAAGACTAGAGTCAAGTTCAACAGGGTCTTCTTTCACCAATGATTACTGCAAGCCCGTTCCTTTGTCTGTGGTTTTGCTAGATAGTAGGTAGGGACAGTGGGAATCTCCTTCATCTATTCATGTGCGTAACTAATTAGACGACAAGACATTTGGCTACCTTAAGAGAGTCATAGTTACTCCCGCCATTTACCCGTGTCTGCCCAGTATCCAGCTCTAGATGCCAGTTAACAATGCCATCCACACTCCGTCTCAGGGCCCACTGCCTACTCCTCCTGCTTTTGCTGCTTCCCCCTGCCCAGTACCCAGCCCTAGATACAGTTACCAACCTGTATTTTACATTGACTTGCTATTGCCTCATGACTCGTGGAAAGAATACAGGCACCTACCCCGGCTCAGCACATGTTCTCATCTCTGCCCCTGTACTTTCTGAATTTTCTAATATACTGGTGGGCTCTCGAAGGCCACTATCAGGAAACACTTGTACAACTTTATTTGCGTTTTAAAAAGGTACAGCTGGCAGATAGAAAAAGGCAGTCCCGTACAGTCTAATGTGTCCAATAGCTACAGCTTCTACACTGTCCATATAGATGATGGCCTCAACCTGCTGTTACTGCTGCCGCCTGCCCAGTACTCAGCTCTAGATGCCAGTTACTAATGCTGTCCTTGCTCCGTCTCGGGGCCCACCACCTCCTCCTCATAATGTTGCTGCTGCTGCTTGCCCAGTACCCAGCTTTAGCTTTAGATGCCAGTTACTAATGCCGTCCTTGCGCCGTCTTAGGGCCCACTGCCTACTTCTCCTACTGTTACTGCTGCTGCCTGCCCAGTACCCAGGTCTAGATGCCAGTTACTAGTGCACTACACCCAGCTGTCCATGACTCTTACCAATACAGTCTCCCTGGCGACAGCTGACTAGAGGCCACACCTTGTTACTGCTCTCGCTGACCCACGCTCCATCTCTGGTCCTACATCCTTTTGCCTAATGTCACCACACTACTTTTCTATAACTTTATGGGTCATGCAGGTCATGATGCTAGCTAGCAATTATTATTATTAATAAACAGGATTTATATAGCGTTAAGGTATTATGCAGCTATGTAAATTCAACAGGGATGCGTACATTAAATAGCAACATGTTTTACTGCTGTTTTGACGGCAGAGATTGTTGCTAGTGGGTTGAGTTCACCCTTTCTCAATGTCCTAATGTTTATGCTGCCTTCTGGACGCTGTCAATCACGCCAAAATCCTAAATGCCTGCTGTTGCTTTGCCTGCTATTTTATGGAAAACCACAAGTTTGGTGGCTCTAACATGTATAGGGGCTTTGCTATTATTGTTTAAAGTCATCCTATTGACTTATGACTAATGGAATTTGCAAAATCGATTAGCTGAAATTTTGCGAACCCACCGGATGTTCAAGTAAATTTTTGGATGACTGTCAGAGGCCTTCTCACTCATCCCTTTTGGTGAATTTGGAGCATATATGTTGTGGAAAGATATCTGCTGGTTGCCCATTATAACTGTGGCGCTAACCACCCTGCCCTCAGTGTCGAACTGTGATGAAAAAAGGGTACCTTGAAATCTTTTATGGAACAAATATATAATTCCAGCTTTTCTTCCAACCGCAGGAGAACCTATCACCTCTCCTACCCAAAGTTTACGCAGCCTAAAGAAGTTGGAAATAGATACATGAGTTTCCTGCAGCATAGCCACATCCGCTCTAAGCTTTTGAAGATGTCTTAAAACTGTCATACGTTTATTTGGGGACCATAGCCCCTTTACATTCCATGAAATTATTTTTAGCTTATGCATGGCAGGCAAAAGGGTGGATACATACAACGAAGGCTGAATCTAAAAAAGAACAGGCAGACATACATCAATTCCACTGGTTCAATACAACATAACAAAATATGCAACAATGCCTGAAAACTCAACTGCAATGCTTATTTGAACAAGTGGCGACATTAGGTCCCAAAGAACCATATATCCACAGATGGTTTTATTACCCATTAACAGGAAAAAACAAAAAGGAAAAAGAAAGATCGGAAAACTCAGTAGTTAGACATTGTAAAGAAACAACATTCCCATTCTCTCCATGGGTATATATATAGGAAAAAAAATAAAGTTCAGAAAACATAAAATTTACCAGTAACCTCAGGTAAATTTGTGCAGGCTCACACTCGGAGGCTAATGGCAAGAGAGGAAAAAAATGAGCATAAAATCAAAGTTCTAAATCAAAAAGGAAAAGGAAGCGTAGAGTCCTTGATAACGATGAAGGGGTGGAGGAAGAAAAGTAGTACAAAAGTCCTCCTCAGCGGGTCTTGCCATGAAGTCTATCTTTCTTGGTGTCAAAGGTCTTTTTGACAAGCACATCCCTTTAGGATTTCTAATGTTGGGAGGAAGGTACATCATCCAAGGAGGAATTACTTTTGTTAGGCGATAGTCTAGGTGCCAAGGATGTAGTAGTGTCGCCGATCCAATTCTCCCTCAGGAGCCAGCGTGGCCAGAAATTGCTCGGCATCTTCTGCAGCCGTAAAAGAATAGTTAGATCCTTGGTAATCATAAAGATATAAAGTGGCTGGGTATGCCAGTGTGAATTTAACCTTTCGTTTTGGTAAGTTTGAGCAAACTTGATGAAAAAGTTTTCACTTGCGGGTGACCTCATCCGAGTAGTCAGCGGACAGCAGAAGTTTAGCTCCATCAAGTATAAGGATGCGTTGCTTTCGAAATGCTGTGAGCAATTCTGAGCGACCAGTGTAATCCAGGTATTTTATAATAACTGGTCTGGGTCTCCTCAGGTCTTTATGAACAGTGCAAATATGGTGTGCTCTCTCAACTTTGCAAGAATAGTCAAGGCCCAATATTGCTGGAATCATTTTTGATTCACAAATCAAAGATAAGAGACTTGGTTTAACAGATTCTGGTAGGCCAATTCATCGTAATTTATTCATAATTGCTCCGTGACCTGTTTTCAAGGTCATCTACTTTAACTAAAAGAGAGCTGATATGTGTTTCCATAGTGGCTATACGTGTACGGGCCTGTAGTAAATTATCCTCATTGGTAGAAATTCCCTTTCCTATGACTGCATTGATTACTTCCTGTATAGTGGGCTTAAGAAGCACTGCTACCGCTTCAGCCAATTTTTGCATGGTCCGCTGCAAATGAAGAGGATTCACCCTCGTTACTTTCATGCACTGGAGCTTGCATGGATGCCGTCAGCCTGCATGGATGCCGTCAGCCATCTTTGATCGCAGTGGATGGCACACTGACCTCGGAGCCCTCGTTTCGTGCTACCCGTGCATGAGGAGCCGGGTCTTCTTTACCATTTTTTAAATTACTTTTTTTCCTATTTTGAAGAAGATAAACACCTAGATTAATACACTTTATAATACAACACTTACATTCAAACAAAGTGGCTTTTTTAAAGCATTAGGAAAAAAAAAAACAGATATAGTGTAAAAATTTGAAAGGGAGATAAAAGGGTTAAAGTGTGTAGCCATATTTTTTGCGATTTTTTAGGAACACGGGCATGATTTTTTTTTTATCTACCTTGAGTTTTCACAAACTATGTGGTTAAAGCAGACCTATCACAACATTTTTAATATTATATAAAACAGTGCCCAATGTGACATATAAAAAAAAATGGCCAAGGACATGTTTATTATTTCTTTTTCTCTAGCATAGCATGTTTTAGCAATGATCATAACCCTTGTTATGTCAGCTCAAACATACAACTCCGACACCACTACATAACTGACAGATTGGCAAATGGGGTCAACAAACAAGTTTCATCATAAATCTGCAATTTCTTTGCCTAGCTACTGAGTCATACTAGCACTGTGTATACCTTTATAAATTCTACAAATGGCAAGTTACACTGCATTTTAAATAAAACAATGACAAAAAAAGTATTTTTTTCACATTTTTTTTACATTTTGGAGAGGACACCTCTCCTTCTGAAGGGGAAACCTGCAGTCTCCTGTGGTACTTGCATCACATATCCCATGATGCTGTGGGCTGCTCCTTTTGTGCATGTCTAAGATAAGATTAAAGGTATTTTTTTTTTTTTCAAAAACTTTACCTTAAGTTCTTGCAATGTGAATGTGAAATCATGAAAGAGAATTGTGAACTGAATAAATCAAAGTTGAAAAGCAAAAGGTAGGGCACTCTCAGGACATTTTCTATTGTCTCTGATCTAAAATAGTTTGCAATTAGTTGGCAAAATTTTCAGTCTGGGACCAAATCCATTTTATGTTTGGTAGTTCACCCAGGTTCTCAAATGTTTTTCTATCTTCTCCAATCTTAGAGAGGTATGTGAGATATTGCCCCTGATTCATTAAGCAGAATCGGATGATCGCTCAAGCATTCGTATTCGCGATCCGAAATCGTACGCCGTTGCGCTATTCAGCAACTGAAAAAGCTTGCGGCCGGAGCCGCGCATCTCCGGCAGCTTTACAGCTTAACAGATCCTCCTTAATCGCGCAGCTGAAATCTAATCGCCTTAATTGGCAGATTCGCGCCCCCTATTGCTCATTATTATGAAGGCAGGAATCCGGCTGGCAGTGAGGAGGCGAGTGTACGCGCACACTCGGGTCCGGACCGCGGTAAACCGCGATCGCTGGCCGCGCTTACTTTCGCGCTTCCAGCGAGCGCGGATTTTATTGATGAATCAGGGGCAATGCGTATGTGCCAAGTATGTGAGATAAAAGTTAGTATTGCTTTGTAATGCAATCTCTGCTGGCAGGCTACATTGGTGTGCAGTTCAGAATGAATGCCATTACATTGTACCAACATGCTTTATGAAACAGTCTTCCCATTTCAGGTTTTTAATTTTATTTATTTTTAGATTACCATTTTATACTATTAGTGAGACATTCTTTCCATTTCACATACTTTATTGACCGCTCTATCTTATGAAAGTGTAATAAAACATAGTATGGTAATACAATGTTATTTCTGAGATGAAAGAACAAGAATTTAACTTGGTTCACAACAATCTATTTAACCCCAGAGCGTTCTTATTCTGTCAGTTTTTGATGCAAAAAGTGATATAATTTTTTTTGCATGAAAATTGTTGTTTATATTGTGGGCCTGTATTTCTTAGTATTAATTCCCGGGTATGATAATTATATTTATTATATTATAATCATAAGTTATGAGATAATAAATAATTAAAAAATAATAATTATAAAAATATTGAAATAATTGACCACAACAATGTAATTTATCAAAAAAAATAATTTAAACATTTTTCACTAAAATTTGTCCAAACAAAGGTGCAATATTATTGATAAATAATAATATAATAAAAAATGCAGATTTTAGAAAAAAAAATATTTACATTTCCTGTAGACATTCGGGGTGTGGTAGATTTTGAAGCAGGGTGCTGCACAATGTCCAACATCACAGTCAGGACAGTAGAACCTGGTTTCCTTTCTGATCTTCCTTCCTCTGTCATCGATCTTTGAGCAGCAAACCACGCACATCCTTGTAGGTGCTGCCTTTCTCTGGGTTGTTGGGATGTATTCAACGAAGTGACCACAAGTCAGACTTCCAGGTCTTTTCATAGCCACTGATGGTGTTTGGTGGTTCTTGACTATGGATTCGGAAACTTGCAAAATTAAGTCTGAATGATTCACAGGCCTCTGACTGTTTTTTTTTTGTACAGAACGTAGGCATTCCATAGGCACTGCTCAACAAGATGCCTGAAAATCTTCTTGTAGTACTTCCTTTGCTGTTTCCTCATCGCTGGGTAGAATGTCATGGCTTGGTCAGCTCTGTCCACACCTCCCATGGTGTTGTCAATCACCACCTGTGGCTTCATCACTTCTTTCCGACGTTTTGTCTGTACCAGAACAGTGAAGGCATTATGGACAGTACTGATCAGGCACACATCTTTCTTGTCACGCTATCTCAGGGCCATCATCTTGCCTTTCTGCCAGGCAACAATTTCTCCTGTCCTCAGCTTCCCTTTTGGAAACAGTGATGATGGGTTGTGCCGGTTAGCCCTAACAGTTCCATTAGCATCTGTTCTGTGTTGCAGAAGGAACCCATAATGCTCAGGAGATGAGTAGAAATTGTCAGTTGTGACACAATAGCCCTGACCTAGCAATGGCTCAATGAGGGATAGCACTGAAGATTTTGCCAATCCATAATGGCTGTATCTGGGATTGAACTGTGTCCCTTTTCCAGTGTATAGTACTGTATTCTAAATGTAGCCAGATGAGGATTCGCACAGCATATACGTTTTCATGCCAAATCATGCCCTCTTTGACGCAATGTACTGTACCCAGTTGAGCCTCCCCTTGTAAGCCATTAGACTTTTGTCAATGCTGACATCTCTTTCTGGCACATAGGTTGCTGGAAATTTTGTAGAATCATCTGGGACACTTCCCAAATTTTGGGAGTTTTGGTGCAGGATGGGTAGTCTCATCAAATTCTTCATTGTTTGGGAAGTGCAAGTACTTCATTATGAGGGAAAAGCAATATGCTTGAGTTGCAATCATTTTATTCTTGGACCAGTACCACTTCTGCACGGGTTTGCCCACAATTCCTTGCAGGATCACCAAGCTCAAAAACAACCTAATGTCATCTTTAGTCACAGGTTCCCACTTTCTGCAAACCTCATGTGTGGACCACCTAACTGTTGTCCAGGGTACCTTCATAAAACAATTTCAAAACATTAGCAAACACAGAGTGGCTTACCTGTTTGTCTGTGCAACAATTTTTTTGATAACTTCATTGGTCAAAAACAACTTCAGGTATGCCAGGGGGGTGTTTCATTCAGCCTCAATTTTCATTCCACGTGCGCCGGTATATGGGAATCTTGGCGGTGCTGCCTGGTCCGCTTCAAGGTCAATAGGGCACCATGTGCACACAGCACTGACCTCAGGTCAAGAATTGTTGCTTAGTTCACTTTCGCTGTCTCATGACAAATTTCCTGGTGAATCACTATCGTTCGATTCCACAAGGGTCTCCAAATAGCTATCGCTGCTTTCAAGTTCCTCCAAAACAGCACTTGCGCCGGCGAGATGCCTTTTGGATGCTATGTGGTCAAGTCTCCAGTAATCAGTCAGGAACAATCAAGGTCAAAAACAAAGTGATCAAATGATACATTCAGGAAGTGATTGAAGTCATCAAAAGTTCAACAAAAGGTCAGATCAAGGTCAGGGCTAATAGTGGGCAAAATGTAAATCGGGGCACTGGGCAATGATGTTTGGTGCACTAAAATATGTTAATTATATGTTTTGTAGTGTTTTTTACTGCAAAAAGTATTTATAAGCAGATTACATTGTAATCTGCCTTTAAATTTCCCGCCCAAAATTTTTAAATTTCCTGGCAAAACATCCCGGCATCAGAGCGGGATCGTTGGATCGCTGCTGGATCCCGGGGCTCAAGTAAGAGGGGCTTTTTTTCTTACCCCGAGTGTAACTCGGGCTACCGCTTTTTGCAAGTAAAAACCACCCCAAGTCCCACTCGGGATTACCGAGGGGGTTAAAGTAGATATGTGAAAACATTTCAGCATTTAACATTCTCATCCTTCCTTTATAGCAGTTAGCAAAAGTAAGTTTAAATGTAAAATCCTTCACTGTCATTTATGTATTAAGTCAATTTAAAAACACATTTTGGACTATTCTGGACTATTTTTTTTTTTCAATCCAATAACCACTTATATATGTGCTAACAATAAACAGGTAACTATGTCTTTTTTGTGTTTTTACTGTCAAAGATGGTCAGTCTAAAGGTGGAAAGCATATGCATGTGATAAAAAGTACTATATCAATGGATTTCTCAGGAGTAGACTGTGAAAGGTCATGCAGAGGGATTTATCTTTCTTCTGTGAACATTTTTGGACAGTGAAAATGCCATTTCTAGCTTGTTTTTAAGCTGGGAAAAATCTTTTTTATTATCAGCATCCTGATTAGTGTTTAGTCATCTGAAAATAGACTCTTCAATTACATTTCATTGTCACCCTGTCTGGTTGATGTGATAAAGCTCTTTTCTTTGCTTTTGCATTATCAAAAAATGGAACATTTAACAAAAAATCTAATAAATTAAAACCAAGTTTAGTTGCTGCCTTTATATTCTATGGATCCTACAGCTTCTTCTAGGTCAGAGTAATCTGTAGCAAAATAATATTTCTTTTGCCTTTCTAACTTTAGCATTACTCACTCAAACATTAGCTATGTAAAGTTATCATATTCTGATTTTAATTTAGGACATATATTTCAGATTTGTCTAACACTTAGCATGTTAGTAGGGTTCATTTTTGTATAATGCCCAACTTTGTAACAACTTAAAGCGGAACTAAAGTAAAAATAAAATGTTATATTTACCTTTACTTGCACAGATCTGTCGACCCCCCGAACCTGTCTTCCATACGGTCCCGTGTCGTCCCGGTTTCTTGCTTCGTCCCCAGCTTCCTTTATCCGCCTACGTCACCCGATCTCGCACTGCACAGGCACGAGTTCAGATGACATATGCCACTTTATTTGTAAAAAAAGAAAGCACAGATCTCACTGTACATGCATAAGATTGTCACCTTTCTTTTTTCAATGGCAGAGAAGTCCCTTCTGCGCATGCCAAATTTGATTCGGCCAATATGGGAACACCCATAGATCATTATAAAATTAACCATGGGGGGGAAGTAGTTGTACATAATCTGCCAAACACATTAAATCATCCCAGTAAAACCGATAGCCGATCAGGGGTCCTATACCATCTAGTGAGCAGCTTGTAATTTGTCTCCTAATAGCGGTGACTAATAGAGCCCTTATGCCCATAGTACAGTATTAGGTCTATTTGGTCTTATGTAAACTTAATGTTAAGGTCCCTCTTCCATTTAGCGAGAAAATAGGGTAAGTATCACCTGCCGTCATCTGCAAATTATCCCCATTAATACATAAACTCTCCAGGGTGGTGAGGGGATGGTGGAAAGCTTGAGCCAGTTGAATAGATGAAAGAAAATGTTGGCACTGTACCTTCCTCTAAATTTCTAAACAGGGAAGGAAATTGTCTATTTGGATTTGTTCAATCTTGCCCCGGCCAGGAGGCTGCAGAAATTGGGCTGCTCGATAGATATTATTCTCGATCCAAATCTTAAACACCGGATCTTTCCTACTCGTAGGGAACTTAGGGTGCCCCAGTATGGGAGACATCGGGGAAGGGCAAGTCACGGACCCCTCAGTACGGAAATATCGCGCCACTAGTTTAAGTGTCTCACCTATCAAAGGTTGACGGTGAAGGGTAACGCAATCTTCAGAAGGAGACCATGTTGCCACACCTAACCATATGGGGGAAATGATGTTTTCTAATCTCTCCCAACCTTTAAAGCTAGCACGTCCACACCAGTCTACTAAACAAGTCAGATAAACTGCCCTATGATAAAGTATCGGATCTAGGAAAGCCATTTCTCCCTTATCTTTTGGTAGCCGAAGAGGAAATTTGTTAAGGCGGGACGTATCAGTGTACCAAATAAATCGTAGGAATTCGGATTGAAACTTGTGCAGCAGATGAGGAGGAATATGCACTGGCAAAGTTTGAAGTAAATGGAGGAGGCGTGGCAATATATTCATTTTTAATTCATTGCAATGACCAAACCACGTAAAGGTTTGTTGACGCCAGCGTTGGAGGTTAAAAAGTGGTATGAAATTTAATTCAACTACTTTAGTTAAATCAGCTGGGATGTTGGTCTCGAGATATCAGATAGAGCCCCTGCCCACTTAAAAGGAAGGAGGAAGGAAGGAAGTTTTCCAGAATGTCACAGGCAAATTATTATCTAACACTTCTGTCTTTTGAAGTTTTTCTTTGTAATCAGAAAGCTGGGCATAGTTGTGCAATTCCCTTAGAAGGTTGGGGTTGGTGATCTGGGGAACAGTTACATAGAAAAGAAGGTCGTTCGCATAAGCGACTACATTATGATCAGTGGGGCCCACTTAAATACCCTTGATGTCTTAATTATTTCGGATGTGACCAAGCAGGGGTTCAAGAAGCAAAATAAAGAGCAGGGGAGACAACGGGCAGCCTTGTCGCGTTCCATTAGTGATGGAGAAGGGACAGGAGAGAGTTCCATTACCTCCTACAGCAGCCGTGGGTTTCCAGTACAAAGCCTGAATCCTTTCAAAAAGGCAACTCAGAATGCCTATGAATGCGAGAACCTGCCTCATGTAGTCCCAGTTCACGCGATCTAATGCCTTTTCGGCGTCAGCTGAGACAATCAATGAAGGGATATTATGTGCAGTGACATGATTTATTTATTTATATGATTTATCAAATTGAGCCTGCGAGTGGTATTATCCCTTGCCTCTCCAAGTGTAAGAAACCCGCTTTGGTCCGAGTGTATAGAATTCTGAAGTATGGGTGTCAGTCTGCGTGCCAGTATGCTGGAGAAAAGCTTCACATCACAATTAAGCAACGAGATCGGTCGATAGCTCACAGAAGATTTAGCATCCTTATCAGGCTTTAGTATAATAGAGCATTGGAGGAGTCTACCTGCAAAGGGCATTCCAGTGTAAGCGCATTAAAGGCGGTCAAAAATGGTCCAGGAGGCATCTATTTATTATTTCTGTTTGTTACAACTCCTCATTTTAATCAATTTTCTTCTTTTCATTGGACTAAAGTTGTACTTAAACCCTACCATTTTGCTTGTTTAGAAAATGTTTCAAAGTTAAAGGGTTATTTTGTGTGTGGTATTAAGTATAGAAAAAAAACAAATCTGATTATGCATTATTGTTAACGCAGTACATACAACAAAGACATTGCCCCTGATTCATCAATAAAATCCGCGCTCGCTGGAAGCGCGAAAGTAAGCGCGGCCAGCGATCGCGGTTTACCGCGGTCCGGACTCAAGTGTGCGCGTACACTCGGCTCACTGCCAGCCGGATTCCTGCCTTCACAATAATAAGCAATAGGGGGTGCGAATCTTCCAATTAAGGCGATTAGATTTCAGCTGCGCGATTAAGGAGGATCTGTTAAGCTCAATCCGAATTCGAACAGCCATATTCAGGTCGAATATAGGGACAACCCAAATTCGAACATCAACACTACTTAATATCCTCAATAGCATATCTGTAATACTCCATTTGTATTAGGCAATAACATCTGCTCTTCTATAACTGCTTAAGGATTTATCACATATATTTACAGTACCCTGCAGAAATATCATCCTTTTTGTATTGTATTGTATGCAATATTGGGCTGAGGATAATGGTTTACTGACAGAAGACCAATATTCAACCATTTTGTAAAAGGCTTCCAAGATTTCTTAGATGAACCATACCTAGCATCCAAGGCAACTGTGAGTTTTATGTATTTATTTTACCCCTTAAATACCTAATAAAGCAACACTGAGAGCAGACCACTTATTTCTTAAATTACATTTAGATAAGGAAGAATTTATACACATGACCTGGCAAAGCTCCAAGTTGAGTGGGTATTGGTTGGAGGTTATTCATATTTTGTCCACATTTGTTCGTATTTTCTTACAACTCCATACTCTATCCTGTCTATTGGGCTTTGTGGACAATCTCTATTCACCTTTCTTAGATTTAAAGGCAGTAATGTGATCTTTCTTGGACAAAATGGGCCTGATTTATTAAAGCTCTCCAAGGCTGGAGAGGATACACTTTAATCAGTGAAGCTGGGTGATACAGCAAGCTTGAAATAAATTTGGTCCAGGATTCAAGACATTTACTAGCAAAAAGCAAATTCGTTTGAAGAAATCCATTCCAGGTTTGCCGGATCACCAACCTTTAGTGATGAAAGTGTATCCTGTCCAGCCCTTGGGAGCTTTATTAAATCAGGCCCTATGATTTGCTAGGGGTTTGGGTATCTCCTGTAGTCCCCACTGTCCATTCTTGGATTGCTACAGTTAAATAGCCTATTTGGAACATTATGTTCATAAATCTATGAGATTTCATAATGTTTGGGATTCATAAATACCTTTTGTGTTTCTCTCTCTGGTTCTGTGTGTTTGTTTGTTTTTTAACAATTGAGAGTGATTACAGTGCACTTTTGATATGTATAATATATTTGTTGTTTTATTTCTGTACTAATGTTGACCATTTGCCTGTTTTGGAATACTTGTTTTCTATTCTTACTTTGTATTTTTCCTGTATATTTCATATAGAACATATCAAATGAGCTTACAGTTAAAAAAAAGAATATACAACTGGACCAAAACATTAGCTAAAATGGTTTTTAGAACATGTGCCTCACTTTCAACTTTATTTTTAATAAAGAAGAAAAAACATTTAGACAAGAGTTATAATGCATTCTTTTCCCTTCATTAAAGATTAAGGATCCTGATAAAAAATATTAAAACCACAATTTTAAAGACATCCTTAAAGTAGACGCATTTTTTGTTTCTTTAGCAAATATCAAGTAAATATCTTACAAGATCCCTACAAAAAGTTTTTGTTGTACCATTGTGTAAAAAAATACGTTCTTGGTAATTTATAATGTCTGTCCGAACCACTGAGACAAAGGGGAATATTTTTTAATTTTTTATGAATTCTTTTGCTATATATATTTCTAGCTGTAATTGTTAAATGTAGTGCTCAGACTGCTTTCCTTTGGCCTCCACATGCTGAAAAGAGCTGTAATTTAAGTCACATCTGTACATTTTACAGATATTTATGCTGATACAATTGCATGCATGGTTTCCATATCAATCCACTCCAAAAGCTAAGGTGCCTCCCCCTCTCTGCCCAAGCACCAGGTGGGCCCAGTTAACAAAAGAAAGGTCAAGGAGGTAGCAGCTGTGGAATGCACATGGAAACCTTTCCAGTGACAGATATAGCGGAAGATGCTTCATATTTTGGTGGTGTATGTTTTACATTTCCTTCTGTTATGTGTTGAAATAATAGATTCAGTGACAGATCAGATATATCAGTACTTCCAACTGAATCATACAAACAAGCTCTTCAAAACAATTGCACAGCTGAATTCCCTCAGCTTTCTGCTTTTTTTCTTTTACCTCCTACAGGGAAAGGTTATTTTGGAAATGGTATGTATTGTTGTAAATTATGCACATAAATCAATGCATGCATTATTTATAGGAAGGCAAGAGTTTGCAAACCTTTGTTTTTTGTTTTTTTTTTTTTACAGATTTAGGATTAAGTGTATAGTTTAAAATAACTTTTCAACAATATTTTTCATCTCTATTACTATCAAAAATTTCCAGAATGCTAATAAATTAAATATTGGTATAGTATATGGAAGGCATAGGAAGACATAATGGCTTAACTGTGAGCTACAGAACTAAAAAAAAGTTAGTCATAAAAGTCCCACACTGAGTTCCACTGATTTGCATTGATCCTTTTAACAAACAATACAGCGCAATGGTTATATATTGTTGACAAATGTATGAGAGGATGAAATTTTGATTTTTGAATCTTTACAATGTGGGTAAGCAGTTAAACATTTTAGTAACAGACAAGGCTTAGCATATGATCAACTGCATGCATGTACTACAATTTGAAAACCATAAGTTTTCATAATAATCTTATTGCTTGTCACATTTGCATGTTCCATATGCAGGATGAATAACAAGTCTATTTTAAGCAAAGAAAGAGAAAGGAAGACCATATTTCAAAACATTAGATCCTCCTGACCATCCTGACCAAGCTTTCTGAGCACCTTTTTTTCAGAAAAAATAGCAGACACTTTTAATTTGGAGAATTTGATAACTAACAATTATATCAAGATCAGTGGTCGCCAACCTCTTCGAATCGGCAAACCACTAAATTTACCAGCTCCGCATGCGCAGGGAGCCAGATGTCAGAAACTTCCCCTTTAGTGATGTCATGGTGTCAGAACCCGCCCAGAGACCGTTGGGTTGTGTCCAGAGACCGGCAAGAGCCGCGTACCACCAAAATTTTCTTGTGGACCACCGGTTGGCGACTGCTGATCAAGATAATAATTTTGCCATAACTATTTATGTGGGTCTATTTGATTTGCACTTTTTTTTATAAATACTAATTTAATTCTATTTTACGGCCTTCTTTTGATAAACAATCATAGAATTAGTCCACAATCAAAGTAGTTCTTTTTCAGTTAAGTTAGAAAGGACATTCCTCAATGAGTGCTGGTTAGCATGAATAAAAGTCAAATGTTGATTGCCTTTTTTGTTTTATTGAAGACTCAGTGATAACAGTACTAACTACGTATATTTTTAAGATAATGGGTAAGACAGATTCATAAACCTAAGCAGAATTGTACAACAGATCAACCTACACTTCAGTTTAGAACTACATGGGAAGCGTCATTCCTAGGAGGAAGCAGGGGTCAATGAAATACCACTTACCCCTGAGCTTATATGTGACCATCTAAACAACTTGTGATGGGATAATGATTGTATTTTTGAAAAAAAAATCTTCCCTTAGATAGCAAAGGATGAAATGATGGTACCTATAAATAATATCTTTATGTAATGGTATTTATATATTTTTACTAGTCTCTTCGAGAAATCTGAAACTTGTTTCTAAAAAAGTGAAATGAACAAGAAAGTACAATTGTAATTAAGCACTGTATGCTATATTTATAAATTATTTGTGATCTCCAAATGTATAATTTGCAGTGTGTGTGGCAAGTATTCCATGTTAAAGGGAATCTTGTCACAGATCCCCACAGATCCAGGTCATCTGTGACTCCTTCTGGATCACCCTCCTTGCAGTCCCCTGCTGCCAGCACCATCTCTGCCTCTGGATCCAACTCTGCACACTTCTTGGTCCAGGTCAGGTGATTCTCTGTCAGCTGCTCTCTTGCCTCAGAGGACTAGGGTATTCCTCAGACACACTCCATGTGCTGGCAGGCATCTGAATAACACCTGAGACTCATCTCATCACCAGCACTCCCTCTGCTGGTGGTATTGGTGTCTGCGGCTCAAATGACCTACACCTATCACCTGACATACCTTTTTTAAGGAAGTGACCTAGCAAAAGGAAGTTGCCTGACAAAAGAGTTCCTTGTGGTTCTACTCCCAGGTTTGTACTGCTCCAGTTCCTGCATACTGTTCCAGTGTTATCTGTGTCAGGCTTGTTTCCTGACGACTCTTGTTTTTTGCTGCCTGTCCTGACCACCCTTGTTTGCTGGCTGCCCTGACCTTTGGCTTGTTTGACTACTCTTTCGGATTTCCCTCTGGCACTGCATTTTGGTTCCTGCTTGTTAGCAGTCACCTGCCTTGGCAGGCATGGGGGCTTCAACCTGACAGTAGCTTGATGCACAACAACCTCACCTGTAGAGGCTCTGGAGAAGACCAAGCTACTGCTTAGACCCTGCGCCCCGTGCTTGTCTCCACCCACTGGGTAAGTGACACAGTGGCCCTGATTTTTCAAGCAAGTGCGCGTAAGCTCACTGCACGTATATATGCACCGATATACGAGGCGTATTTCCATGAGTCAGAGTCGGAGCTGGAGCCGAGTGTTGGTACACTCGCCTTCACTTACTTGCCAGCCGGATTCCTGCCTTAATAAATAGGCATTAGGGGTTGAGAATACGCCAATTAAGGCGATTAGTTTGCAGCTGCACAATTCAGGAGGATCTGTAGGCTCTCTGTTCTGTGAGCATCTACAGTCAATTACAGGTCAATTTGAATCTTTAATGTTTCAATTTCTTTTGGGTAAGTGCTACAGTTTTATGTTACATTATACTCATTCACTAAATTGATTCATTTATTGTTACATTTGTTGCACTGATTTGATACATTTTGGTTTGCTTGCAACACTGCAAACTAATTTAGATCAAACTGTATGTATACTAATTAGCACTTTATAATATGTCATCACACAATAGTATGGATGTCAAAAAAATATCACCAAGCATTTGTGATCTGATTTAAATTTAATTCTAGTTTGGCTTTATAGAAATCAAATTTTTGAAACAAGGATTGTTGCCAAAGATGTTATAGTACATGTATCAAGCAACATTTCAAGTGATTTCTCTTGTGTGTGTATGTCAAAATACATTTAAATGCATATAAATACAAATGCATTTTCAATAATATATTTTAACTGGACTGGTTTGTGGCGAAGGGATTAATCAAGTAAATTGGCTTGGATGTTATGCATTGATGCGACTTTGGAATCCTCATTATTGTTAGTTTCATCTTTTGCTCAAATGTTTTTATGTCTGGTTTATAATGGCATTTTCTGTTGTTTAGCAATTCCTCAGCAATGTTTTGTCATTTTTTTCCACAAATATTGAGTTTCCACTCCAAACTGCTACTTGAACCCCGGTGTTGCCTTTGTTCCATTGTCAAAGTCACGTGGTCACAAATTAATATTTGAATGTATTATGAACATATTCCTTTATATGAATAAATTGCCATGGTTTTTATTTTGTTTTTTTTGTTTTATTTTAAAAGTCTGACATTTGCACCCATGTTGATTTGTTGCCAATCAACTCCTCTGTTCATTTGTTGTAGTGTTATAGGTTTGTTCTCATTGTGCTGTGCTGCTTGATCTTAGCTCTATTGCATACAAACACACTTCCACTTGCTGTCCAAACTGGTTGTCAAATAGATGTCCAGCTGAGTTGCATACTCATTCTAACACACCTGATGGTAATGGAAGGAGGTCCAGGTTGCCAAGCACAATATCAAACCACATTGACTGTAAAGCTCACAAGCAGGGTCAAGCAGAAATGAACAAATATTCTGTTTTTGCTGAACTTAATTTTGCTCCCTAAATACTATATTGTATGCATTATTTAGTTGTTTACATAAAACAAATAGTACTAGTATCTAATACCTTCAGGGACAGATACATTTTGTGGCAAACAAATGTTCTTGCTTTTCCAGCCTTTCAGGGTGTTTATGCAGGTTTGAATGGCATTTTAGACCTTGGCCCACTAAATTATGACATACTCACCTCAGCTTGGTAGTGGAAGCATATAAAGGTGGATTCCTCCATTAATCCCCCTAGCGTTCTAATTCTGGAAGTTTTTTTATGCAAAAGTGATCCTATTTTTTTTGCATAGAAATTTTTGTTTATATTGTGGGCCTGTAAATTTTAGGATTAACTCCCTGGTATAATAAATATATTTATTTATTATATTATAATCATAACTTATAGTATAATAAATATTTACAAATTATAATTATAAAACATAATGAAATAATAGACCCCAACAATGTAATTTATAAAAAAAAAATATTTTATCAAAAATTTCTCACTGAAACTTTCCAAACTAGGTTGCAATATTATTGATAAATAATAATATAAATTAAATGCAGATTAAAAAAAAAACACGGTGACAATGGTGGAAGCACGACGTCCAGGTCTATTCATAGCCACTGATGGTGTTTGGTGGTTCTTGACTATGGATTCGGAAACTTGCAAAATTAAGTCTGAATGATTCACAGGTCTCTGACTATTTTTTTTGTACAGAATGTAGGCATTCCATAGGCACTGCTCAATGACATGGCTGAAAATCTTTTTGTAGTACTTTCTTTGCTGTTTCCTCATTGCTGGGTAGAATGTCATAGCTTGGTCAGCTCTGTCGACACCTCCCATGGTGTTGTTGTAGTCAATCACCACCTGTGGCTTCATCACTTCTTTCCCACGTTTTGTGTGTACCAGAACAGTGAAGGCATTATGGGCAGTACTCAGACAACAATTTCTCCTGTCTTCAGCTTCCCTTTTGCAAAAAGTGATGACAGGTTGCGCCGGTTATCCCTAACGGTTCCATAGGCATCTGTTCTGTGTTGCAGAAGGAACTCAGGAGAGGTGTAGAAATTGTCAGTTGTGACACAATAGCCCTGACCTAGCAATGGCTCAATGAGGGATAGCACTGAAGATGTTGCCAATCCATAATGGCTGTATCTGGGGTTGAACTTTATCCCTATTCCAGTATACAGTACTGTATTCCAAATGAAGTCAGATAAGGATTCGCACAGCATATACATTTTCATGCCAAATCGTGCCCTCTTTGATGCAATGTACTATACACAGCTGAGCCTCCCCTTGTAAGCCATTAGACTTTCGTCAATGCTGACATCTCTTTCTGGCACATAGGTTTGCTGGAAATTTTGTGGAATCATCTGGGACACTTCCCAAATTTTTTTCAGTTTTGGTGCAGGATGGGTAGTCTCATCAAATTCTTTATTGTTTGCGAAGTGCAAGTACTTCGTTATGAGAGAAAAGCAGTATGCTGGTGTTGCAATCATTTTATTCTTGGATCAGTACCACTTCTGCACGGGTTTGCCCAAAACTTCCTGCAGGATCACCATGCCCAAAAACACCCAAATGTCATCCTTGGCCACAGGTTCCAACGTTCTGCTTCTTGCAAACCTCAGGTGTGGAGCACCTTGTTGTTGTTCAGCGTACCTGGATAAAACAAAACAAAAAAGATATTTTACGTTCTTTTTGTAGTGTGGTGAAGGTTGCAAGTAATATGTTAGCAAACACAGAGCAGCATACATGTTTGCATAAAAAAATATAAGCAAAAAATTTCAAAAATTAAAAAAAAAACAGTTAGCAAACACAGAGCAGCACACACGTTGGCATAAAAAAAATTTAAAAAGTTAGCAAACACAGAGCAGCATACATGTTTGCATAAAAAAAGGAAAACATTTCAAAAATTTAAAAAATTTAGCAAACACAAAGCGGCACATTTGTTTGCATTAAAAAAAATTAGCAAAAAAATTCAAAAAGTTACCAAACAGAGCAGCATACATGTTTGCATAAACAAAATTAGCAAAAAATTTCAAAAATTAGCAAACACAGAGCTGCTTACCTGTTTGTCTCCGTAACAATTTTTTGTCTGACAGACAGACACCCTGGCATCACAGCGGGGTCATCCAAACGCTGCTGGAGCATGGGGTGCAGGTAAGAGGGGCTTCTAAAATTACCCCGAGTGTGACTCGGGGTTACTGCTTTTTGCAAGTGAATTCCACCCCTAGTCACACTCGGGATTACTGCTAGGGGAGTTAACCAGAAGCAATATCATCAATGAATGTTGCTTGGAGCCATGCCCATGACATCAGAAATCATAGGAATAAATAGGCAATCTTTTCAATTTGAAGCATGTTATGCAATATGCCCCAAAAACCTCTTTGTCTATTTCTTCCTATAATTTCTCTTTTATATGTATATATACACACATAAATGCATACTTACATACATATATATATATATACATGTATGTACACTCATTAGTGCACATGAAGCAAAACAAACAATATACACATAAAAAGAAAAACTTACCAGAATGTGGATCCTTTATGGAAAATTGGCCAGCACATTTTTCAACTGATAGAACACAGTTTTATTAAGCCAATTGTGTTGTTTTAAGCCTTTTAAACAATTCATAGAAGGGAACTGCTTAAAAAAAAGCATAATTGATTTTTAAAATCATAGGTCCTGGGAGATTGTAAAGGAGATCACATAAAAACAAACCCCCCCAAAAAATTAAAAATTTTTTCCAAAAGCTTTATTCAAAATAAACCCATTTGCTAAAAGGACACATTCAAATATAAGGACCACATAGACACCACTAAATTTACATGACAAAATAAAAAAAAAAAACGCACACTTCTATATAAAGCTTAATTAATTCAAAAATGACCCAACAAATATTGCATTACAAAAATACTTACTAAACCAATATGCGATTTTGACCTATCAAGGGTGGGGAAACTGGATTAGAAAATATTTTTGCAGGACAAACATTTACAGGTGGTAATAAAGAGATATTATTGAAATGAAACAATATGGCCACAAACACAATACATAGCTGTAAGGAACTTACCCGTCCTGCGAGCCCGCAGTGTCCCTGGGGATCCCAGCTACAGAGGGAGACGCCGCTGTAGCAGGCAGCATGGCCGAGGCTGCTGCTCTGCTCGCAGCTTGTCTCTCTCTGCAGGCGGAGGGATCCGTCCTGGCCAAACTACTGTTCAGCCAGGCGGCATCCCTTGCATCCCTTCGGACGTGGTTACTGAAACTCCTGCTCTAAGCACTCCTTTGCATGTGCAAAGTACTGCACGTCCTAGGGGTGCTGTGGGAAGAGGTGCGCGTGCTACCATGCATCCCTCTTGTACCCCCCAGGGCGTGGCACTCGGCTGCCTCGCCGCGGGGCGGGACATAGTTAGTTTGAATTCCCTGCGGCCAATCGGCCGCAGGGGATTCAGTTAGTCTCCTATCAGACGGTGCCAGGTGGCGCAAGGTCATTGGTCACTCTGGCCATTTAAGGAGAGCCTGTCCTGTACACCATTGCCCGCTATAAGCCTCTGTTAACACAGTGTGCTTGGGTGCGTCCTTGTGTTGGTTTAAGTTTGTCTGCTTTTGTCATCTCCATAGTGACTTGGTCTGAAGCTGACTCTGCTTGAACTCTGCCTGCCCTGACCCTGGATTATTAATGACCATTCTGCCTGCTGCCTGCCCTGACCTCGGATTGTTCTTGACCTGTCTTTGCCTTACCCTCTTGTACTTCGCTTGTTTGGACTTAACCCTTGTCATGCTTTATGACACTGAATAAAGGGATTTGAGGGATTTCTGGAGTTGGTTGTGGTTTGTGTGCCCAGGCGCATTACAATAGCATTAACATTGACTTCTTAATTGCAAAATGGACATTGAATCATTCAAAGTTTAAAACAAAACCAGATATTGTGCTAAATGGTAAGCAAAATATCAAATGTGGTAACATAGACTAGGCTAAAAAACAAAACAACAGTCCCTCCTTGAAAAAAAATAGACAAAAGAAAAAAGCAAGTTAGACAACACCCTTATATATGCTCATAATTATGCGCACAGGTGCTAAAAATTAACATGCACTTGGGCGTGCACAGTCCGTGAAAATTGGCTGTTTTTTTTTTTTCGGCTTGACATTCCATAATAATTTATTGATCCGATCCTTTAGATTTGTACACCAGTAAACCACTATTCAAGAAAAAACATTTTTTTTTTATTATTTTATTTATTTTGTGTGTTTAGTGTATCTTTCCAACTTCTATTTTGTACATGTTATCTATCCCACACTGACATGATGATTCCCACAGCTGCATTCATTCATAAGCACAGCCGTGGGACTACTGACAGTGTGGAATCCCCAGGCACTGGGGGTTACATGAGAACAAGTCACCCCATTCAGCTATACTGCTTGGTGATTGGCTGAGAAAAGGGGATACCTGATTATGCTTAAGCCTTCTACAGGTTTTCCCATGTTCATCTATTCATCACTAGAGCTGAATGGGGAGACTTGTCCTCATGTAACCTTGAGTGCCTGGGGATCCCACACTGTCAGTAGTCTCACAGCTGTACTTATAAATGAATGCAGCTGTGTGAATCATACTGTATTTGTGGGATAACCTGCCAAAAAGTAAAAGTATAAAAGGTACACTAAACACACATATAAAATAAAATATTTTTATTTTTAAATATTATTTTATTTTTAAAACACTTTTAAAATACCCCATTGTTTTCATATATATATATATATAAAATTACATGGAAATATAGTTTAAAAATATGAAAATACATATCTATTTATAAATATATAACTCTTTTCAGATTTTTTACTGTATTAGATATCTATACATGTATTTAAAAAATGATATATATTTTTTTATAATATAATATTTATAATATTTTTTCAATGTGTATAAATATATATATGTATAAATGTGTCAAAATATAAATGTATTCATATATATACGAGGGGGTGCTGAGAAGTTCCTGGCTTTGCCCCCTTCCAGATGAAATAGAAAAATGAGTGAGGGGCATATGACAGCCTAATATCTTAGTATATACGTGTGGAAATACCAGGTCTTTGCAATTCTTAAATCTGTTTTTTCCTTTAGTGAGAAGCTGTGATGGCAGAGGCACAAGCAAGTTTCACATCTTTGAAGTTACGGGTCATCATGAAGATTTTGTTTCTCCAGGGAAGATTCATTATACCTTTTTTTTAGGACCTCTGCAACTTCATCTTCTACTTCATAGGAGGGCTTACAAGAGCAATACTTAACAAAGACATAAACAAAAATTGGGAAACCTATAAATCATAAACCTATCTTCACACACTTTATCCCCACACAAAACACAAGTTTAAAATTGGGCCTATCTTTCTTCCTGATTCAGAATTTTGCCAAATTTGAGATCAATAAAAACATTAATTTATTTGCCAGAATCCTAACCCTAAAAGTAATGTTTAATAAAACTCCAAGATCACCAGCACAAATATTCAAAGATTATATTATGGAGGACTTGAGAACTCTATAAAACCTTTACCAATTTTTAATTGAAACTGATTCCTGAATTGAAACTGATTCCTGAAACTGATACAAGAATTAATGATGGATACCGATGTCACACTTACCTGTTCCTCACTAAAACACAGGCATCTCTCCCCTGTGTATGCGGACAGTTCTGATGCTGAGCGTGCTTCTGTTTCCAAGCTTTATCAACTCCGTCCATGCCGCTGGCCAATCAGATAATAGCCTCTTTACCCTGGCTATTTAGCTAGCTCTCAGACTCCATTTTGTGTTCGTGCAACAAGTCTTACTAGTGTCGAACTCCCCAGTTCTGAGAACTAGTTCCAGTACACCTGCTACTTAATCCAGTGTTTCCTCTGTCCAGCTCCTGTGTTAACCCCTCATTATCCAGTTTTTTGGTTACAAGCCAACTTCCCTGTCCTGTTCCTGTATTCCTGTCTCCCTGTGGATATCCCTGCATCACCTGTACCTCTTGCTGTTTCCAGTGTCTCCTGTGTTCCCTGTGCCCTCAGTGGCCTCTGTGTCATATGTTTTGAGATTCATAGGATGCTATTAGTATCGGGAAAGGAGACATAACACTATATCATACAATTGTCACTTGGACCATTCTTTAGGATATACCTGTAAAGTATTTATATGTGTTTGTCCACAACTGAACATTTTAAGATTTTGGTGCATATTATTTTATATTATCATTTAAATAAAGTTTTGCAGAATTTTAAAACATTTATCTGAGTGCCATTGTAAGGGCCTTCTGTTCCTCTCTCTATACTCTATACTTAATCCAGGCTGGGCACTCCTTATATTAATTTGTACTATACTTGAATTCCCTTACATCACTATTATCACCTATTATATATCCACATTAATTTGATATCTGCTAACCCAATAGTGAATTGGCAGACCTTTTCCTGCATCCCCTAAACTTCTTATCTGAGGAACATAATAGAACTATTTAAAACTATCAACAATATGAGAAATCCTCTTAATACCATCTTAGTTGCAATAGATATGGAGGTACTCTATTGCAACATACCCCATGAAAAAGGCCTTACTAATTACCTGAATGAGGAAACTATATCACTATTTAGATATATTTTCACCTGCAATATTTTTACTTTCAAAAAACAATTATATTTACAAAAATAAAGCATAGCCATGAGGGCTAAGTGTACACCCTCTGTTAGGAGATGTCCATCTGTCCGGCGAACGTGCTGTTCGTCATTGCAGTATAAAACACTGTTCATTCTGTCCAGCATTGTCATTTGCTGCAGGAGAAATAAGATAGCAGCAGCCCCTGCTTCCCTTATGTCATGTAGCCTGGGACTTCTTTAGCTTCTCTGCTCCAAGTCACCAGTGCCTGTTGTAGCTTATAGCTGGGCTAATCTGTGCTGGAGTGTGTTTCATGTGATTTTCTGTTGCTGACCCTGCCTGTGTCTGACCTTGTGGGTTTATGCTGCCTGGACTGACTTTTGCCTGTGACCTGGATTCTGCTTGTGCTCATTCCTTTGTACCTTGTTTGGTGGGCTGATCTTCTGTGTTTGACATCAACTTGTTTTCTGGATTTTCTGTTGATTTCTGTACTGTTTATCTGTGGGCTCCTGGTCAGCAGCTGGCCCATCCCCAGACACCATCCTCTGCGCACTAAGTCCTGGGGGCAACCGAGTGCTGGCAGATGGGGCTTTTTATATGTAAAGGTTGCAGCGTTAGATTGGGGAACTGGTATCTGGTAAGTACTGGTGCTGACCAGGGCCTTGCACCCTCATATGTGAACTTGTACCTGGCGGATAGGAAAAAAAAATATTCTTAGACACCATCCCCAAACACCAACATCACATTCTGTCATGGTGGAGGTATTTAGATGAGCATGGGCTGATGCTCTTGAGCAATAATAATACCAAATCGACTGAAATAATAGGAATACACATTATGAAACATAGAAGAATTGATACATTAAGCCTTATTTATTAAAGCTCATCAAGAATGGAGAAGATAAACTATCAAGCGAGAAATCCTTGACGAGAATGGATCTGGTCTGGGATTAAAAATATTTGCCAACTAACAGCAAATGATTTTTAAGAAAATTATTTCAGGTTTTCTGGATCCCCCAGGTTCCCCCATGATAATCTATTCCTTCCAGTCTTGGAAGCAGTCTTATAGTAAGAATAAACACTAAGAGTTGATGTAGAGAATATCAATAAAATAATAATGTAATACTCAACAAATATTAGTGTTTTAGGAGATACTATGGTTTCCAAAAAAAGTTTGTGAGCTTAAGCATCAAATGAGTAAAAATGAGAACGTACATGCTGTGGCTGAAAATTCCCAAATGTCTCCAATAGTATTGTATATATACATATGAATATGTATACATATTCTGAATATTTATGAAAGCAAGGGTGATAGGCAGTGAGATTAGTATATACATCATCAAGATAAAAAAAAAATAGAAAAGTAAAAAAGGTCCAACATCTGTTTCTGTAGTAAAAAAAATAAAATGGGACAGGAATAAATTGTCCGGTTATTGTGAACTTCTCTTTTAGGGGGTTGAATAATGACTGAATAATATATTTTTAAAGTTTTTGTTATTCAGGAAAATGGAAAGATTTGGGAAGATGGTACATTTTAGCACTTTGTTTTGTTTCTTGGCTGTCAGGAAGGTCAGATTTATTGCCATGTCCAAAAATCTGCATGTGCATTTAGTTTAGCCCATGTTATAAAGCTGAGGGTGGTGGCTGTGCACACATCTGTTCATATTCATATCAGTAAAGCTTGAAGGAGTACATACATCAGCCACAAGGTTTGGTGTCAACAGCCCTATTTAAAGTACAACACTGAGAAAGTTGGTTAGTGTTCATTAGCTCCTGACCTGATTTATGCTTCTCTGTTTGACCAAGCTTGCCTTCTGGCTCCATTGTATCTGGACCTCACAATGCTCTAATTGACTTGTGTCCTGATTTCACTTTCTGCCCGATGATTTAGTACCTCTGCTGCCTGACTCCCAAAGTCTGCTCACAAAATCAACACATTTTATTTTTGATCTCAGTCAAAATTTTATTTATCAGTAATCAATGAAAAAAAAATAGTACACCTACTTAGGCTGCTAAAAAAGGTTAATCTGTAAAGTAATAGGTATACCAGTTTAAGCATTTAACTAAATAAAAAGAAGCAGAGTAGTCAAATGAATTATTGTAAATAGTAAATAATAAATTAAACAGCTCAACAAAATGTTTTTTTTTCACTTGTCAAGGATTTTTAAATTTTTTTTTTATTTTTAATATTTTTAGTGTATTTCAGGTCTGCTGAATCCAGAAATGACATCCGTTTCATTGAATTGGCTCTAGTTCTTGTGATACAGGAATAGGAATAGACAATGTTACCAACAACAAATGTTAACACAGCATATTATCAATCTTTATTTGCACAGATGTTTTGCATTTTATATATTAAATGTAGCAATTATTTTCATGAAACTTTCATTTGCTATAATGTTGCTGTAATTGTAATGTTTTATGAAACTTATTATTTTATTATTCATACATTTTCTTTTTTTACAGAAATATGAGTTCTTCAACAAGAAGTTGTTTGAATTTCCCTAATGTGTTTTTCTACATTTGCAGTGAATATTCCCAGCAAAAACAGAGAAGAAACATTACAGAATTTGTGAAACAAGCATATCTTGCAGATTTTGGTATTAAACAGGGGGACCAAGATAAGTATTGGGGTCCCCATATGGTATACAAAACTTATGTAGAGTGTCTACGTCAGTGGAAAAATAGAAAACTGTTTGAAATTTGGTGTACCTATGGTATGGCGAGAGCCCCAAAATCATCACAATGGCATAATCAGCACAATCAGCATATTAGCAACTGCTATGCATCAATTCCAATTATGAAGAACTGGTACAAAACTTGCTCTTAAACTTTAAAAATTTGAGTGCTACTATGATCATAAAGGTACATTATCTCCATTAGTGTTGGTCGAATAGGTCACTATTCGATTCGACCGCTATTCGGTCGAATAATGCATAATTATTTGGGTGATCGAACATCGAATTTGAACTCCATTAAAGTCAATGGGGGAAAAATTTGGGTTGTTATTCGGGTCGGTGGAAAGCTTCTACAGCCTATAAATACATTTAAAAAGACATGTCAAGACTCTCCCATCTCTGTACAACACTGTACAAGTAAAAATAAAATAAGGAAGTCTTTTTTTCTGTTGCTGGCAAGGCCATTTTATGGGGCGGCCATGGGAACATATTGGATTTTACACGGTCTCCGAGTCTCCGAGTACACGGTCTCCGAGTACAGCCAGAGAGGGACATGAGGGGGTTCCTCTGGTCCAAAAATTAGCCACCAGGTTTCACCACTCCGTTACAAGCCATACACAGGCTTCAGAAAAAAACAAATAAAAAACATAATAAACAAGAATTAATGTATGTGATTTTTTTACTTTAATGTTATATTGAGAAGCTTATTGCTGGATGTTTAACATTTTAACATATTCTATTTTGTGTCAGCCATGATCAAGAGTCCTTTGGTTTAATCATCTGGCCAAAAATTAAAGTCACTGGGGGAAATGATTGCGTCTCCCATTCTGTGACACATTTCCGGCCAAATGATTACAAGCCTGCCCACCACAACAAGGTAGACTCTTAAGGGCAGGACCTACTCTTATCTACACTGCGCTACACTACTTAAAGCTAGTCATCGTTCTTCTAATGTTGGATGTGTGTTCATATTAGACCTTATCTAATAACTAGATTGTGTTTAGATGTAAGTGTGTATGCATTTGTGTGCATTGGGTTTGTGGGAGTACTTTGATGTGTGTATATATGTGTACATTTATGTGTTATCTACTCTATGCTAATTTTTTGTTTTTTCTCTGTATGTGTGCATCTCACGAGTGTACATATCCGTTATGAATGAAAATTTTTTGTCATTTCAGAATTGAGTACATAAGTGAGCAGCCCCCTTCCCTCTGACAAAAGCAGACTAACTAATATTTACCTTTGCAGGGCCCAGTGATATCTAAATATGGGATATGGCAAATTTGATTTCCCCAACCTGCAAAAAAAGATACCACTTATTAGGGTAATGTATAAAGTAAATAATTCAGCACTTACCTGATTAGGATGAGGTAATGGCTGACAATGGAGGGAACCAGCCAGCAGATCTTTCTATCTATCGACCCCTATATTTTCTACAAAGAAGATTAGAGTTGGTGACAGCTGAATATAAAGGTCGTCATATTCATCTGTAAAAAAGAAAATCTGTGACTGGGAACTCTTGCTCTTACTGCTGCCACCGGCCCACTGCCCAGTACCCAGCTCTAGATGCCAGACTAGACTCAAGCTCAACAGGGTCTTCTTGCCCCATTGATTCCGCCAAGCCCGTTCCCTTTCATGTGGTTTCGCTACATAGTTGTTACGGATTGGAATCTAGTTGATCCATTCATGTCTCCGACAGCTACAGCTTCAACACTGTCCATATGGGTGATGGCCTCAACCTCTAATGGCGTCCTTGCTCCTTCTCAGGGCCCAACACCTCCTCCTCATGCTGTAACTGATGCTGCCTGCCCAGTTCCCAACTCTGGATGCCAGTTACCAATGCGGTCCCCGCTCCATCTCAGAGCCTCTTCCTGCTCTTCCTGCTGCACGGCCCAGGCTTGATCAATATGAGGCGATGCATGGATACTTCCAATGAGCCAGCTGATTTGAGTGTGTGGCATTTTTAAACCTGGAGAGCAGGTTGAACCGTAAGTGGAATGTGGTACTCTAGAAAGTCACCAGCTTTGAATCCAACAGACATGGACGTGTTTCATGTCACCAGACATTTGAGGCTCAGCACGTCGGTGAGCCAAATAAACAGGTGGTCCTTGTTGGTTTATCAAACTGGCTCCAAAAGGCCGCTGCTTCCTTGTACTGTATTGGTGCAGTCCTGAAAACTACTGTACTCAGTGTGAGTGTTTCACCATTAGATAGATACCGTGTTTCCCCGAAAATAAGACACTGTCTTATATTTTTTTGGGCTTCCAAAAACACACTAGGTCTTATTTTCAGGGTAGGTCTTATATACTTTTTTTAATGAAAAAAAACACCATATTCCCAAATTCCCCT
>NC_092871.1:38562122-38574529 GCF_032062135.1 Pyxicephalus adspersus
AAAAAAGGTAATGTTTGGCTACATGCACCACTCAAATTGCTGGCAGCTGCACGGGTAACTTTGGTGGCAGAAGCAGGTAAGGCAGCGGAGGAAGATTGAGCAGTTTGAGCTTGCTTCTTGGGTGGAGGTGGTCGCACAGAGCTCTGTGCTTTCACCAGGTGTTCCCGCCAGGTTACCGGGTGGTGGCTTTTTAAATGGGTGCTCATGCAACTTGTTCCAAGTTTGTTTTGGTTTTTGCTTCGTTTCAAGTGTTGAGCACACAGTTTGCAGATGACCAGTGTTGTCATCATCATCACTATGGACATTAAAAAATACCCACAAGGGCGAACATCCAACTGGGCCGAAAGGTGCTCTGGAGCTGGTGGTCGTGGTGGCGGTCGCGGTTGTTGAGGCATAGCTGTGGTGACAGGCAGCTTCCGATGATGAATGACTATGACTTGCCTCACTGGTATGTGAAGAATGCAGAGTGATATTTTGCAGGGTGTCAAGCAAAGCAGTATGAGTTTGTTTTTAGCTGCAGACCCAAGAACAAGAAGCGCTGCTGTTGGTGCTGGGCATCCATTATTACAACACCATGAACAAGAGGTAGTGAAGTACATGACCCAGCCTGGGTCAAGTGAGTGTACCCCCTCTTCATTCCAGTCCTAGACACAGACCTTACAGGTTTCCCAAACAGTCCATGATACACCTGTTCCTCCTAGTTCTTCATCAGTAAAGTCTCGGGTATAGCAGTATGTAGAGAAGTCTCACCGAGGTGTTGGCGAGGCGGAGCTACAAGCATTCCTTCAAGATGCTCAGTTGTTTCACCCATCTGACGAAGAGAGTCAATTCACAGTCTTTCCGCCCCCTTACTTTTCACCAGAACACTCTGAGCCAGACCAGCCAATTCAAAGTGACTCCAAAAGGCCGCTGGTTCTTTTCGGCACATACAGGGAAACTGTCTCTTCTGCTGCTGCTGATGATGATGTCCTTGATCGTCATGGGGCGATCAAGGAGATCATAATAGGCTGGAAGAAAAGGAGGAGGAGGTTGCAGAGCGCCCTCAAAGGGGGAGAGGGGAAAAGAGGGTAAAAGCCGCCCACACTCTGCATTCTTCACGTACCAGTGAGGCAAGTCATAGTCTTCCATCGTCGGAAGCTGCCTGTCACCACAGCTATGCCTCAACAACCGCGGACCGCCACCACGACCACCAGCTCCAGAGCACCTTTCGGCACAGTTGGATGTTCGCCCGTGTGGGCATTTTTTAATGTCCATAGTGATGATGATGACAACACTGGTCATCTGCAAACTGTGTGCTCAACACTTGAAACGAGGCAAAAACCAAAACAAACTTGGAACAAGTTGCATGAGCACCCATTTAAAAAGCCACCACCTGGTAACCTGGCGGGAACACCTGGTGAAAGCACAAAGCTCCATTCCTCCTTCTGCCACCAAAGTTACGTGTGCTGCTGCCTTCAATTTCAGTGGGACATGTAGCCGAGCATTACCTTTTTCAGGCCCCACCAGTGGTGAGAAGGAGCTCCAACGCAGATCAGCTGCTGTTTGTCGCATTGCTAGCAGTCAAGACCAGGCATCATTGCCATCCCCCACAACTTCTACCGCACCGTCCAATCTTTCTGTGGTTAGCATTAGCAGCATCCAACCTTCCATCCCCCAGATGCTGGAGCGCAAGCGGAAATATGTCCCAAATGACCCCAAAACAAAGCTGATCAATGCAGCAATTGCACAGCTGATAGCATCAGAGCTCCTCCCTTACCGGCTGGTGGACTCCAATGTGTTCCGTTACGCATTTCTCTGCAGGAACCCACAGTACGTTATGCCTAAGCCACAGTATTTTGCACAAAAATGTGTTCCTGCTTTGCATTGGTTGCTGGAGCAAGCATGGACTGGGAAGATATATTTCCTATACAGCTTACTGGGTAACTTTGGTGGCAACAGGGTAAGATGCAGGTGCAGCAAGGCCTGCATACCTACCTCCACCCAGAGCACATAGCCATGCAATTTCCACCTCAACCTCCACTTCCACCTCCTTCTTTGACTCTTGTTCCTTAAACTATTCTTCCAGGGACACTTTGCATTGGAGACCCAGCACCTCCTATTCGGCAGCATATGTTTACCTCCAGCAAGATCATCCCTCAGCCACACGGGCGCAGTCGTCTTAAGTGCCTTGCGGGAGCAGGAGGAGAAATAGGCTAACTCCCAACAGACTTCAGCCAGGTAAGGTCATGTGTGACAATGGGGCCAATCTGCTGGCAGCCCTGCGTTGTGGGAAACTCACACACGTACCTTGCCTGGCCCACGTCATTAACCTTATAATACAGCGCTTCCTTAGGAATTACCCAGGCCTCCAGCCGCTGTTGCTGAAGGTAAGAAAGTTGTCAGCGCATTTCCGCCGGTCGTACACAGCCAGTGCTAGATTGGGGGATTCACAGCGAAATCTGAACCTGCCAGTGCACCGGTCAATTTGTGATGTGGCCACACTTTGGAATTCCACCTTTTACATGCTGCAGCATTTGGCAGATCATCAGAAAGCTGTGGTGGATTATGTGGCAGAGTCTGTTCGTTTGAGACGTATACCTACACTACCTTTCTTCAGCCCTGCAGAGTGGCTTAAAATGTAAGACTTGTGCACTGTATTGTCACCTTTTGAAGAGGCCACCAGGATGATCAACAGAGATCAGGCCTGTGTCAGTGACACCATCCCCATCATATGTCTGCTGGAACAGATGATGGTGGGTCTCGGACAGCACTGAGGGGCTTGCGTGGCCAAAACGGTGATGATGGAAATAAGACAAAGTCCAGAAACAAGAACCGAGGTCAGTGTCAGGCGGCAATCAGGCAAAGGTCCAAAAACGTAATCCGAGGTCAGGGTCAGGCAGCAAACAGGCAAAGTCCAAAAACGTAATCCGAGGTCAGGGTCAGGCAGCAAACAGGCAAAGTCCAAGAGCAAGTAAACAAGGTCCGGTACACAGTAAAGCAAGCAGGGGAAACACCTTTGCACTAGGAGTTACACTGGGTAAAACCTTGAGATTGCTCAGGCAACTTCCTGTAGTAGGAGGTGCCTTTAAATACCTGCAGAGATCCAGCCATAGCCTGTAGAAACAGAGGGCCTGTATGTGTTACCTCTTAGATTAAGAGAGACACACCCACGCCAGCTCAAACACCAGAGCAAGTCTCCAGCAGGGAGGAAACTTTGGCATGGAACACAGGTAGTGGGGTTACTCTACATGAAAGATAGGACCCGGCGCCCGTGCCTGCAATTAGGAGCAGCAAATTTAATTTTTTATATGTGGTTTAAATTTTAGTAAAATCTGTTTTGCCGTGTTATTTTGTAAGCCCCATTGTATATTAGTAATATTTATTTTTATTAACCACCTGACCGATAACCCGACCTTGGTACGGGCTAAAAAACGTTACTATTTTCGATAAACCCGAACTTTTCTCACTGTATGAAAATACAGTGAGAAAAGTTCGGGTTTATCGATCACTTACCTGGTCCCACTGCGATCGTCCATCCGTCATGTTCCAGCGTCGTCCTCCAGCGTCGGGTGTCCTCCCTGGGAAGAAGAAGCCGGCCGACTTCTTCTTCTAAGCCGGTTTAGAAGAAAAAGCCGGCCGGCTTCTTCTCCCTCCGTGCGATGATCCAGCGTCAATCGCAAAAAAAAAATACTCACCTTCTCCCCGCAGCTCCTCCGGACACGTCTTCTGTCTTCTTTCTTCATCCGGCGAGTGCAGTGACGATCACCGGGATTTCCTGGTGACGTCTCTGCATGCGTCGGTGCGGGCGGGAAATTCAAAATTTTGTATTGAGTTCCTTTGCATTGAACTCAATACAAAAAAGCTGTATTGAGTCCAATACAAAGAAATCCTTATATAATATATATATTCAATTTGCAGCCACTCCGCAGGGCTGAAAAAAGGTAGTGTGGGTATGCGTCTGAAACGAACAAACTCTGATGCGTAATAAGCCACCGCTTTCTGTTGTTCAGACAGCCGCTGCAGCATGTAAAATGTGGAGTTCTAACGTGTGGCCAACTCCACCAATCTGGCACTGGCTGTGTACGACTGGCGGAAATGCGCTGACAACTTTCTGGCCTTCAGTAACAGCGACTGGAGGCCTGGGTAAATCCGAAGGAAGCGCTGTACTATGAGGTTCATGACGTGAGCCAGGCAGGGTACATGTGTGAGTTTCCCACAACGCAGGGCTGCCAGCAGATGGGCCCCATTGTCACACACGACCTTGCCTGGCTGAAGTCTGTTGGGAGTTAGCCATTTCTCCTCCTGCTCCCGCAAGGCACTTAGAATGGCTTCGCCCGTGTGGCTGAGGGAACCCAGGCTTCGCAACTTCAGGACTGCTTGACAACGTTGGAATTGTGCACCGAAATAGCAAACTGCAGGTTGTTGCTGGTGGTGAACAGATGCTGCTGAATGGGAGGTGCTGGTGCTGGGTCTCCATGGCAAAGTGTCCCTGGAGGAAGAGGTTGAGGCACAAGATTCAAAGGAGGAGGTGGACGTGGAGGATGAGGAGGAAATTACATGGCGATGTGCTCTGGGCGGAAGTACTGTCGCTTAGGCATAACGTACTGTGGGTTTGTGCAGAGGAATGCGTAATGGAACGCATTGGAGTCCACCAGCCGGTAAGGGAGTGTTGGGTTAGCACAATTTATTTAATATCAATTATGTCTCACCAACAATAATGCTTTACCAGTATATACTGGTATATGTATATGAAGCAATTGGACTGGGAAGTGTATCCTTTGACCCCAGAGTCCGTCTTCAAATGCACAGGGCACGCAATACTGATCGCCCCTTTAGTTTGTTGCATTTGATTAGAGACTCTGTGGCCCAAGTATATGAGACTCCAACAGAACTGATGGATGTATCTTTTTGGCATACACTGGGCGAGGGCATTCAGAGAGTACGAGAAGCTGGGTGTATTACAGGATTGGTTAGGGATCCCCTTCCTATAGATGGACGCTATGGGGTATCTACCACCTGGGTGGGGCCAGACATGTCCCGATTTACTCCTTTAATGAGACAGAAAATCCTTAACACAGCGCCACAACATTTACGCCCTGCATTATTCACAGTATTAAGTGCTTTGGATGGGAGGCAAGGGAATGTGCATGAAGCAGCAGCATTAATGGGTCAGTTAGAGGAGATTGAAAAAGGACCAGGACCAGGACATAAGCAAAGACCAATACAGAAAACGACTATCCAGGCCCTGTTGGAAGCAGGGGCATTCAGATCATCACTCAGTCCTTTTATTGCTCGTGTTTTTCCAGTAAATAAACATGATGGATACTACAGAAAGACCATTAACTATCAAGAGTTTTAAAAAAAAAATGGTCCACCTATTGGCTGCTGCTGATTTGGATATGGTGACACTTGTAGAGACTGTTGCTCAGACAGTGGGGGAGTGGCAAATGGTACTGCATTTATCAAATGTTTTCTTTCCAAAGACCATTGATGGAGAGTCTCAGGATCAATTTGTGTTTACCTGGGATGGAATAAAACATGCCACAATTGGATTATTACAAGGTTACCAACACAATGATTTGTCATGGATTGGTTGCTAAAGATCTAGAAAAGCTTCCACCGATTTCTTATCTGGAACAGCTCTAGATGAAGTACCAAACAACAACCAGTGGTAAAACAGACAGAGTTAACTTAAAGTGGTGGTATTTCTGCTCAGGAATCACCCATTTTGAATCAACAGTTAGTGGGACTGGTGACTGCACCTGTTGAACTGGAAGCACCTGTAATCATGATTGATGGGAAACTTTGCCAAGAGGCTTTGGATTGGGAGCATTGGACAGCTGATGAATAAATAATTGTGTGATACACTGATGGTTGAGCTATGGACAAATTTGGACTACTACTGCTTTTCAAACCTCCACAGAGACAATGTTTTATCAGACTGAGAGGGAGGGTTTAGCTGATATGCTGAAATACATGCAGTGGACATGAAGATTGAAGATACTGCAAGTTCATCTGGACTGATTAAAAGTTTTAATGGTCTGTTCAATCAAAAAAAAAGCTGACCCCCACAAATACATTGATAGATTGGGTTTGGGTTGTGTCACAAGCCTCATTTTTGTTAAATCAGTGGGTGGTGGGGGTAGTACACCATTCCTTCACGTTAGGTTAGGGATGACAAAGTATTTTCTGAACTAGTTTTTTTATTGTTAAATAGTAAACTCAGTTACAGGACAAGATAGACATTTTTGGGGGTCAGTTGTGGGAGAAAAACTGTGAGTTTGTATAAACTGGACTACCGTATTCTATCAGGCATACATAAAAAAGTTGATGTGACTATGACCCATTGCCTGACTGATATGACAGTGACTTGACCCAAGACATTTTTCAATAATGTTATGTGAGTATTTGCATGGATATAGATAATATCCAGTATATTAGATAGAGGAAGGGAAAGTAAGAAGAAAGATGAAGTATTTGCTAGTAAAAGCTAATACTAATGTAAAACTCAGGGATGTTGAATTTCACCCTGTTTGTTTTCCTTCCCACAGGCTAGTTCCAATCTTGGTGGCTCTAATTGGTTTCACTATGACCTGGAGTGGATTCTGATTATCAACATCTTATACAGAACACTCTTGAAAATAAATTATTGTATATGCATCACCTATGCCCACCTGATGAATAGGACGGACTGCTGGATATGTACTCATAGTCCATTGTCTTCTAGAACTATGCCATATATTGCCATTCTAGTACCACCGGAGGTACTTTTACACAGAACATTTTGTTTATGGGGACCTGACTTTGGGAACCTTATATTATACAAAAACAGGAATCAAATATACTCCAATGGAAGAAAAAACTGACTGAAATCTAAAATGGCCAAATTGCTAATCCAGGTTAAATCCTGTCATTTGATTCTTAAGGGTTGGGATTAAGAGTGAAGCTTTATTACATGTTTTATGGTATATAGTAATTGTTATGCTAATTATTTATGTGTTGGTTTGTTTTTCTGTTTTATAGCTAAGTGTACTGATTCAACACTGAAAGTTCTGCCTTTGCGTACTGTTGGTATTTCATTATGATGTTGGTGAGTCCCTTCTAGCTTTCTAGCCTTCTAGCCAATCGGCTGTCTGCCACCACAAAGATGGAGGGGGCATCCCTGCTGTCATTGGAGGGCACTGTGCATCATGGGGGAGGTGCCCAGTGTTTGAGTGCATTTTGGGAGGTTTGAATTCGGGTATTTGAATGCAGCAAAATTCGAGTTGGGTCCACCCGAATTCGAACGGTCATATTCGGGTCGAACATTTGGACAACCCGAATTCGAACAACAACACTAATCTCCATAGCCATTTGCATAGGTTTCCAGAAAACCTTGTCGAATTTAGTGAGGAACAAGGGGAGAGGTTCCATCAAGATATAAAGGTGAGGGAAGAAAGTTATCGGGGCAGATGGGATAGACACATGATGGCAGACTACTGCTGGAGTCTTCAATGTGATTGTCCTGATTATCAGCATAAAAGGAAATCATACAAATTGAGTTTTTCTTTGTGATTAGTTCTGTAAACACTGTATATTGAATATAGAATATATTGACATTGAGTATTTCAAAAATTTAATTTTGTATACATAGGCATATCTAGTTTAAGTATGCTTAATTTTCATGTTTCTTTAGTTTTCTATGAGGGTATTATTGAGGTCAAAATTTCAAAAACTCGAGCCAATCTAGCAAAACCAATAGCATATTAACAATCTGTGCATCAAACATAACCTAAAATGACTTCAACCTGTTTGGTATGAAAATGTTTGTTGAACAGTGTTATTGCAAAGATGAAATCCTGGAAAAAACATGACAAAAACACTTAACATATCCAAGAAGTATTTTAGTATTTTAATAAAATTGTATGATTACATCATGGCTTAAAAGTTTATATGTATTGTTTAATTTTTATTATGGGTTTATCATTACAACCCGAATCTTCACAGCAGCTGAATTATTTTTATTACTGCAGACAATGTTGGGTGTTCATTCCAATGTCACTATTCACTGCTCAGGAAATTCCATAAAAACACTATGACCATATATATGGTAAGTAAGGGCAGCACAATTGGCCCACCGTCTAGCACTCTTGCCTTTGGTGTGCAGCATTCCAAGTTTGAATCTTGGCCAGGTCACTATCTGCAAGGAGCTTGTATGTTCTTCTTGTGTTTGCATGGGTGTTTGTTTCCTCCCAAAAGCATGCTGTTAACGGGCTTCCCCTCAAAAATTGACCTTGGATTGTGTTAATGAAGTATAACTGTGGTAGGTACATTAGATTGTGAGACCCTTGAGGGACAAATAGTTATTTGACTATAGACTCTATATGTTGGAACTATATAAATACTAGTTAATAATAATAATAATACAACAAATGTTGGCACATTGGTATTGTAATGTTATTTGGCATTCCTTTGTGTTTTGTAGTATGGTTGATTTCTGCATACTGCCTGCACAGGTAAGGTTAGCAAGAATGGACTTCATACTATAAGTCTATCAATTTGAATTCCCTTGAACCCAAACCTTTCTTTCATGTACCCATACTCTACCATAACACTCTAGCATATGTTTGTGTGCGCATGTATGTGGAGATATATGTGCACCTATATATACATCTACATACATACCCCTTAGAACATCTACCCCTTAGAACATCTACATACATACCCCCTAGAACCCAGAGTGAAACTTAACACCCTTTAAATATAAACAACCTCCCGTATAACCTTGTTTATTTCCCTTCCACCTCCCACCTTTCCCTTACCCTCCTTTTTGTCGAGTTCATAATATTATCTGACATGCATAGTAAAACATAATATTATGGTTTACCATTATCATAAACTAACCATTTATATGTATCTACTTATTATAACGTTGATTAGTGAAATAGCTAATCCTCCTTTTTCTCTCCCTTTCTTCTTTTCTTTATGACAGTCTCTAAATGTTATCCCTTTTGCATCGTTTTTTCCCTCCACCTCCCCCTCCCCTCTGCAATGAAAACGTATACATGTGCCAGATTTGGCTGTCGGCGTCCTGTGTTTTACTCTATTCATACCACCAACGTTTCTCCTAAAAGTAAGTGCGCCATACTATGGCCCGCCTTACAAACTTTAACAGCATTTGTATTCAAAAAACGCCTCCCTGCTAATACCTGTCTCACTATTTTAGATATTAACTCAGATCTTCCACATCTGACTGCCATATACATGCCATCTAAGGTGAATCATTTATGATCACTGAAGTAAATAGTATACCTTTTTTTTCATTTTTTTCTTTCCTTACTTCTATAACTATTTTCAGATGCATTCTTAATTGGGAAATTATTTTGATTTTTTTCCAAAGTTTTCTGATACTGATTATTTTTCTGTATTATTGAACACAAGCAGTTCCTAAGATCATCTCTCAGTATTACTCAACACAAGCAGTTCCTAAAAACAAACTTCCTCTCTAAAACCTTTGAAGCTTTTAATCTTGAATCCTATTTATTGATGTAAGCACCCTCTTCTTTATAATAATATAATTTGATTTCGTTTTAAATACAATTACCTTCAATTAATAGCACACAGGTAATATACTTACCATCACCTCTTTATTCCAGCATTAATTATGTTTATGATCCATACTAATTCTGAGACTCTTGGACCAATTGATTCATGTAAGTAAATGTCATGTAAATTTGAAACAATATTAACATTTAACAAAACCTCCCCCCGACCACCCTTTTTTATAAAAATGTTCAACTGCTTCTTCTTTCTAAAAACCCCCTTCCTCTTTTTTTTTTTTTTTTTTTTTTTTCTACTCTCTAGAATTACAGTGACTGTGAGAGATGCTTTTACTCGGTAAACTCTGTAAACTGTAACATTACATTAAATATATGGTTTCTGTCTCTTTGGATAATCGAATATTAGTTTGTAACACTATGTATATATTTTTTTGTGTTCTACTTTTTTCCTTACTCTATCCCTCCAATGAATACAATTGATTCTACCAGATGGTTATCTCAAGCAATCGCCTGAGGAAGCCTAACAGCGAAACACGTTGGGAATTTGAGATTTGAAACTAATTTGAAACTAATTTAGTATCTTGTTATGCTAGTGTTCACTTGAACTCTGTTAGAGGCTAATTTCTAATACAAAACATTAAAACTACATTGTTTTACCCTGCCTTCAAAAAGCCTGCTCTCTCTCCTCCTTTTCCCTATATTCTTGAACATAATAGGCTTGGCAACTTAAAACTACTAAAACATAGTTTAGCTCTCCTGGGACTCCACCTTTTGCTTGTTGATTTGTGTAATAGAACCAATATATAATGACAGTTTAAATGCATCCTAAGCCATTTTTGTTTTGAATAGACTAGTAAGAGATTAGTACCCCTACCATGTTTTACTGATGTAATAGGATTAGACAAGTAATCTTCCAATGAGGACACTTGTATAAGAGGACATTCCTAATGTTTGTTTGTTGTAAAAATATAACATCTTGGCTTTATGCAAATATAGTTGAATTATTATTATTAAGTTAAATGATAAAAAATAGTGGGACCAATAACTTGCTTTCTGTCTTTTCTGCATCTAACATTAATTGGTATGTATGTCATAGATCCAAATTGGTTGTTGTACTTTAAGGTATAGTATCAGGTGCACTATTGTAACAGAGGACATGTCATGCAGAACACATTAAAAACCCTTAGTGAACGTTTGTCTGCAGTATTAAAACTTTGTTACAAACATGCATTTGCCTCAGAAATAAAATGCAGTGTTCTTATATATATTAGGTAAAGAAGCCTAGCTTTTTCTGTTTCTTTTTTGAACTGTTTTTAAATGAAGTTGTATTAAATAGCTATTAAACCTATTGTTGGCAGAGAAATCCAGAAAAATCACTTATTACCTTATGATATACATGCTCAAGCAAGCTTCTTAGCTATTAGCTGGTATGAATGCATCTAACTGAATCTATTTTAAAACCAAAGCCCCTGGGGATCCAATGCAAATATTTCCCAGAAGGCTAGTGTTTATTTTTAAAATTAATTATCTGGTTTATGATTAAATGTCTTACCTATGCAATGTCATATTGCTTAAATAGAGTTTATTAAATTTGTGTATCAAAAAAAGGGTAGAAATACCTCATATTAATTGAAAGTTGGCAGACTGAACCTAAGAAATGAAATCTGAATTGAACTGTCTGTACCTCAAGCAGAATTTTAGTTAACGTGGGAACAGTTGTGAGCAGCCAGGTTTATACTAGCAGAAAAAACAGGAAATACATTTATTCTAGGGCAGAAGGGTTATCTCCTGTTTACAATCTTTTACTTAAGCTGCACATGCAGGTATCTCTACATCCCCCTATGACTGCCAGAAATGAATGAACTTCCTGCCTTACCAGTCAAGATGGCCAAAGATCGCCAACTCAGAAAAGGCCTGGGTGAAGATTGCAGCTAGCGATGAGCAAGTTTCTCAACAATTCGATTCGGCCGGTTCGCCGAATTTTTCGAATAGATTTGCTTCGATCCGAATTTATTTTCGGCGAATCGCGTTAAAAAACATCTATTTTGGGCCTGCTGAGAGCCTTGATAGTGGTGTAGAACACTGCCTTGCAGTAACACACATAGGGAGTCTGCTGTGGTAATGAAATAATACTGAGTCAGTATGACATGCTGGTGACAGGCGTCGCTATTAGAATCACTGCACACTTCACTTATTTGGGCAGTCACGGGTCCAAAATTGACCAAATAACTCAAGTATGAACTCAGCCTTACAGGTCCATGTTAGCATCAAGAAGAAGCGCACTCCTTTTACACCCTCGTCAGCTCCACATAGATGTCTACAGAAACTGTTCTATTAACCGCTTATACAAGTAGAGCCCCCCGATAGAGTGGAGAGGATGTCAGCAGCAAGATTGTGTTGATGTCACTGATTATTTTGCCCTTCCTCTGATCCGACAAAACAATAACCCACAAAAAATGGATCCTGTCTGCGGAGCATATGCCTTCACTCGGCCAGCATTTGCTCAATAATCCATCAGTATTGCTAATGCCAAAAAAAACAGGAGTGGATCCAAAACAGAGATGACATGTGAATGGAATATTTGCATGTCTTCTATGTTTTGTACCCACTCCTGCTTTTGGCTACCAAATCAAAAGCCAATTCTGATAAGACGATACAGGCCTTACAGCTGCTACACAGACAGATCAGAAGAAGGGTCAAATAAATTGTGATGTCATCCAAGTCAAAAAGGCAAAATAGTGGCCACATAGAGGCCACAGAGTGGCACAATGACAGAGTGTGGAGTTTGCGACAGCATTAGGAGGCTACAGAGTGGCACAATGACAAAGTGGAGGTGGCAGCAGAATCAGGAGGCCACAGAGAGGCACAATGACAGAGTCCAGAGGTGGC
>NC_092871.1:38575120-38585693 GCF_032062135.1 Pyxicephalus adspersus
CAGAGTGTGGAGTTGGCGACAGCATCAGGAGGCTACAGAGTGGCACAATGACAAATCGTGGAGGTGGCGGAAGCAGCAGCATGAGGCGGAGACCACAGAGTGGCACAATGAGAGAGTGTGGAGGTGGCAGAAGATTCAGGAGGCAACAGAGTGGCACAATGACCGAGTGTGGAGGTGGCAGCAGCAGCAGCATTAGGCGGAGGCCACAAAGTGGCACAGTGACAGAGTCTGGAGTTGGCCCCAGCATCAGGAGGCTACAAAGTGGCACAATGACAGATTGTGGAGGTGGCGGAAGAATCAGGAGGCCACAGAGTAGCACAATGACACAGTCTAGAGGTGGCAGCAACAGCAGCAGCATCAGGCGGAGGCCACAAAGTGGCACAATGACAGAGTCTGGAGTTGGTGACAGCATCAGGAGGCTACATAGTGGCACAATGACAGATCGTGGAGGTGGCAGCATCAGCAGCATCAGGCAGAGACCACAGAGTGGCACAATGACAGAGTGTGGAGGTGGCGGCAGCAGCAGCATCAGGCGGTCACCACAGAGTGGCACAATGACAGACTGTAGAGGTGGCACCAGAATCAGGAGGCCACAGAGTGGCACAATGACAGAGTCTGGAGTTGGCGACAGCATCAGGAGGCTACAGAGTGGCACAATGACAGAGTGTGGAGGTGGCAGCAGAATGGGAAGGCCACAGAGTGGCACAATGACAGAGACTGTAGATGGCAGCAGGATCAGCAGGCCACAGAATGGCACAATGACAGTGTGGAAGTGGCAGCAGCATCAGGAGGCCACAGAGTGGCACAATGACAGAGTCCAGAGGTGGCATCAGCAGCAGAATCAGGCGGAGGCCACAGAGTGGGACAATGAAAGAGTCTGGAGTTGGTGACAGCATCAGGAGGCTACAGAGTGGCACAATGACAGAGTGTGGAGGTGGCGGCAGCAGCAGCATCAGGCGGTGACTACAGAGTGGCACAATGACAGACTGTAGAGGTGGCACCAGAATCAGGAGGCCACAGAGTGGCACAATGACAAAGTCTGGAGTTGGCGACAGCATCAGGAGGCCACAGAGTGGCACAATGACCGAGTGTAGAGGTGGCACAAGAATCAGGAGGCCACAGAGTGGCACAATGACCGAGTGTGGAGGTGGCAGCAGAATCAGGAGGCCACAGAGTGGCACAATGACCGAGTGTGGAGGTGGCAGCAGCATGAGGAAGCCACAAAATGGCACAATGACAGAGTGTGGAGGTGGTGAAAGCATCAGGAGGCCACAAAGTGGCACAATGACATAGTGTGGAGGTGGTGGCAGTATCAGGAGGTCAAAGAGTGGCAAAATGACATAGTGTGGAGGTGGCAGCAGCATCAGGAGGTCACAGAGTGGCACAATGACAGAGTGTGGAGTTGGCGACAGCATCAGGAGGCTACAGAGTGGCACAATGACAAATCGTGGAGGTGGCGGAAGCAGCAGCATGAGGCGGAGACCAGAGTGGCACAATGAGAGAGTGTGGAGGTGGCAGAAGATTCAGGAGGCCACAGAGTGGCACAATGACCGAGTGTGGAGGTGGCAGCAGCATCAGGCAGAGGCCACAAAGTGGCACAGTGACAGAGTCTGGAGTTGGCCCCAGCATCAGGAGGCTACAAAGTGGCACAATGACAGATTGTGTAGGTGGCGGCAGCAGCAGCATCAGGCAGAGGCTACAGAGTGGCACAATGACATAGTGTGGAGGTGGCAGCAGTATCAGGAGGTCACAGAGTGGCACAATGACAGAGTGTGGAGTTGGCGACAGCATCAGGAGGCTACAGAGTGGCACAATTACAGAGTCTAGAGGTGGTGGCAGCAGCCGCATGAGGCGGAGACCACAGAGTGGCAGAATGACAGAGTCTGGAGTTGGTGACAGCATCAGGAGGCTACAGAGTGGCACAATGACAGAGTGTGGAGGTGGCGACAGCATCAATAGGCCACAGAGTGGCACAATGACAGAGTCCAGAGGTGGCAGCAGCATCAGGAGGAGACTACAGAGTGGCACAATGACAGAGTCTTGAGTTGGCGACAGCATCAGGAGGCTACAGAGATGCACAATGACCGAGTGTGGAGGTGGCAGCAGCATGAGTAGGCCACAGAGTGGCACAATGACAGAGTGTGGAGGTGGCGACAGCATCAGGAGGCCATAGAGTGGCACAATGACATAGTGTGGAGGTGGCAGCAGAATCAGGAGGCCACAGAGTGGCACAATGACTGTGTGTGGAGGTGGCGGCAGCATGAGGAAGCCACAGAGTGGCACAATGACAGACTCTAGAGGTGGCATCAGCAGCAGCATGAGGCGGAGACCACAGAGTGGCACAATGACAGAGTCTTAAGGTGGCGGCAGCAGCAGCAGCATGAGGAGACCACAAAGTGGCAAGGTGACATAGTGTGGAGATGGCAGCAGCAGCATCAGGAGACCATAATGTGACCTGGTGACAGAGTGGCAATACCAGTAACCACTGACGAAGGTGTGTGAAAGAAGGAGCACTTGGCATCTTATGTGTGGCATCAGGCAGGTGGCAGCATTAGAGTAGTAGCTGAAGCAGGTAGCCAGAAGAAACCGGTCTCTTTTGTCAAGTTTTCGGTGAGGCGGCATGGATCATCTAACCAGATGCATCAGGCATTGGTGGGTGTAAATCCAGGCACATCCACGCCTGATTCATCTTGACAAAGGTCAGTCTCTCCACATTTTGAGTGGACAGGTGATTTCTTCTTGGGGTAACTATGGCCCCCCGCCGCACTAAACACCCGCTCTGATGCCTCACTACTGGCCGGGCAGGACAGCTTTTCCAGGGCAAACTCTGCCAGTTGCGGTCACAAATCCAGTTTGGCTGCTCAGTAGTCCAGCGGATCTTCAATGATGGCTGGCAGGGTGCACTCCAAGTATGCCACCACCTGCTGGTTCAGGTTATGCTTAGCTGCTGGTGAGTAGTTTCTTCACTATGCAGGTGAAGAAAGCTGCTCATTAGCAACTCTAGACCCAGGCTGCTGCTGATGGAGCTGGTACTGCTCCTGTCACCACATGCCTCCCCAGCAGCCATGGCAGTGGAACATGAGTGCAGAGGGCCCCCCGGTCAGACCTGCAAGAGGATGGACGATGGTGCAGATAGGCAGTGGCCAACTGACTACATAGGATGTCTCTGTAGTAGTTCAGTTTGTCCTCCCTCTCTGCAGGTGTAAAAAAGGCCCCCATTTTGGACCGGAAGCGAGGGTCCAACAGGGTGGAGAGCCAGAATTCATCCCTCTGCTGAATGGTGACAATTCGGCTGTCATTCGTCTTCCTCATCTCCCTCTTGCTCCTCTGGCTGCTCCTGCTCCTCCTCTCCTGTCACCTGAGTAAAAAAACCACCCATTTCCCTATACATTGCCTGTGCTCCAATGTCCTCCTCCTCCTCCAGTTCAGCCCACAGAGGGCTCATGTGGCCGTGAGATCTAGGCGCCAGGTCTTCACTCCCCTGACCAGCCAGATTTACCAGCATCTGTTCCAGGACATGAAGCAGTGGAATGATGTTGTTTATCCCGTAGTCCTGGCGACTGACTAATAATGTGGCCTCCTCAAAGGGCCTGAGAAAACGGCAGTTGTCACGCATGAGCTGCCACTGGCTGACATCGAAGTAACACATGGGAGTACTCCTATCTGCTTGGGTCATCAAGAAATCATTGATGGCCTTTCTCTGTTGGTATAGTCAGTCTAACATGTGGAGAGTGGAATTCCAACGGGTGGAAACGTTGCATATCAGTCTGTGTTGGGGGTGCCGTTCTGCTGCCGCAGCTCAAGGAGAGTGTGCTTTGCGGTGTATGAGTTTCTGAAGTGCATGCAAAGTTTCCTAGCTATTTTATGATGTCTTGCAGATGGGTGGAAGACTTCAGGAACCGCTTGACAACCAGATTAAACACGCTTTGAATTGTCGTGGAGAAAGCCTAGATTCGATTTCTTGATGAATCACACTGAGAAGTTCCTCCCCTGTGTGACTTTGCCCAGGCAAACCAGGTGCAGAACAGCGTGACACCACTGCCATGCACATGTGGTATGCTGGAGGGGCAATGTGAATTGTCCCTGCAGTGGAGGCTAAGGACACGGTGGAGGATGAGGAGGCAGTGGTGGGCATTGTCGCAGGACCAGCGGTGTGAGAACGTGGAGGCAGAAGCGGTGTCACCTGGCCAAGTTGCTGTTGTGGTTGTGCAGGAACCACATTCACCCAGTGGGCTGTAAAGGACATGTACTGTCCCTGACCATAGTTATAGCTCCACATGTCAGCGCTGCCGTGCACTTTGGCAGAAACCGACAGGCTCAAGGACTGGCCCACCTTCTGTTTTACATATTTGTGCAGGGCTGGTACTTCCTTTTTCGCAAAGAAATGACGGCTTGGGACTATCCACCTCGGCTTGGCACAAGCCATCAGTTCTCTGAAAGGTGCAGAGTCTACCACTTGGAAAGAGAGGAACTGCAGCACCCACAACTTGGACAGGAGCACTTTCAGCTTCTGCACCCTTTGATGAGTGCACGCGTACTGTTGTCTCTTGGCAATCGCTTCGCTGATCGATTGCTGACGGAATGACTGATGAGGAGTAGGAAGAGCAGGAGCATCTGGACAAGCAGAAGATGGAAATGACATACAGCTCCCTTCGGCTGAGGTGGTGGAGCCTTGACTGTCTGAAACCCTGTGCGTGCCACTAGGTGATGCAGCGGTTGCTGCGGCAGGCTGGACCACAAAGTTCTCCCAGGACACTTTATGGTGACGCTGCATATGTTGACGCAGGACAGTGGTGCCAACATTGACACCCTGGCCATGTTTCACCTTCTGCCCACTTATTCTACATATGGCCATGTTACCCTCCCCTGGCGGCTTAACAAAAAACTGCCACACCGCCGAGTAGGTGATTTTCCCCCAATACTCCGCACTGACTGACTGCTATCACCGCTGCCTCCGTGAACCTCTGCACCACTACTTCCCGGGCAGGTAGGCTGCTGCGAAGCAGGTGGTCTACCCCAGGCACATTTGGCTCCCGACCTCCTACTGGTGCCACCCTGCTGACTACCAGCCCCTTCTTCACCCGGCTCCCAAGTGTGATTGGCTTCATCATCATTGAGTAGTGTCTGCACGTCACTGAAGTCCTCCTCAACGGTCTCTGAGTCAAGAGCCTGACCGCTCGCAACACCACCTCCCACGCACTCTCCTCATCACTATTTGTCCGCCTAGCGGAGGAAGCGGCGGATGTCTCCTCCAGATCTGGCTGAGCAGTAGTTGCTGACTGTCTTCTACTAGCTCGTAGAAGTGGATGACCGAGTTACCCAAAAAAGAAACGCTGGGTTGCTGGTCAAGACACGACCGCTAGATGACGCTGGGAGCTCAGGACTCTCTCTGCGACTCCTGCTGACACGCCCCCTTACTCTGCCTGCGCCAGAAACATTTAGGCCTCTGCCATTCCTTTGTGCATGGCCTGGCACTTCTCTGTCTGACATACTTTTGGCTGAACTAAATAAATTAAAAGCAAATTAAAACACCCCTAAAAGCGACGAATATATTTTTCTTATTGTACAGAAATAGGCCACTAAATGTTTTTACCACAAATAACTGCATTATTGAACAGTGTATATATTTTTCTTTTTGCGCTCAAATACGTCACTAAACGCTTTCACCACATATAACTGCAGATATGAACTGAGACTATATTTTTCTTTTTGTACTGAAATAGGCCACTAAACGCCTTCACCACAAATAACTGCAACAGTGAAGTGCGTATATATTTTTCTTTTTGTACTGAAATAGGCCACTAAACACTTTCACCACAAATAACTGCAACAGTGAAGTGCGTATATATTTTTCTTTTTGTACTGAAATAGGCCACTAAATGCTTTCACCACATGTAACTGCAGAAGTGAAATGCGTATATATTTTTCTTTTTGTACTGAAATAGGCCAATAAACACCTAGCGCCTTCTGACGTCTCTCCCTGCACTAAGATGCTGTGAAATGATTCCTCCCTATCCTTTCCCTGCCCTTTTAAATCGTCTTAATCCAAGATGGCTGAGGCTATTTATAGGGCTGGGACATCACAGGGCTGGCTGGCTGCTGATTGGCTGCATGCATGGCATTATGGGTCATCCTGCCTTCCCAGAGTTCCTTGCCCCATGTCCTCACACGTGTAGCCGTCATTTTAGGAAATATTGTGATTCATTACCTCGAAGCGCGAGGAAATTCGCATTTATTGCGAATCCAATTTTTCCTGAAATTCAGATTGAATTCCACTTCAGCAGCTTTAATTCGCACATCTCTAATTGCAGCACCCTTGGCAGCAACAACAGATGAGTGATATTTTTAAAAAATGTGATCAGGCAATACATTTGTTTTTTACCTGCCTGTTTGAATATTATTTCGAAATTATATTTAGTTATGCTGAGGGTAACCTTCAATAACTAAACAGGAGATTCACTGTTCCCTTACTTAGTATACATCTTCTAGTAGTAACTTTCAGATGTTTCCTGCTGCCAGTTTAGATCTGATTTATTTATCTCCCTAGCGGTAACCCCGAGTGTCACTCGAGGTGGAAAAAAAGTTTACTAAAATCGGTAACCCGATTCACACTTGGGGCTTCTGGACCCAATGAGTGCGTGTGTACGTTGACGGCAAGGTGGGGTGGGAAATTCAAAATCCATTTGTATTGCATTCAATACAAAATAAATGTATTAAATGCAATACGTTGGATTTATATGTGTAAAAACAGTACATTGTTTTCAAGAACATTTATTTTACAGTATAAATAATAGTATGAGTATAATATGTATATATTTTTTTAAATTTAAAAAAAAATTTAAAAAAAATTTAAAATATAAAGATTTTTTAATTTATTCAATTTATTGTTTTTACATGATTTTGTGTTTCAAACTTTATTATACTCATACCATTATATTATACTGTAAAATAAATTTTTATGAAAAACAATATACCGCTTTTAGACATATAAAACCGGAAAGAATATACACTTTCATCAGTGAACCTTGGTGGTCCAGCAAACCTGGAAAGGATCTGGTACAGGTTTACAAACATTTGTTAACAAATAACAAATGACTATTAACCTCCCAACCGTTAAGCCCATACTTTTTCCATCAAAAAAAAGTTACTATTATCGATAAGCCCGTACTTTTCTCACTGTATGAAAATACAGTGAGAAAAGTTCGGGTTTAGCGATCACTTATCTGGTCCCGCTGTGATCGTCCATCGTCGTGTTCCAGCGTCGTCCTCCAGCGTCGGGTGTCCTCTCCTTAGAAGAAAAAGCCGGCCGGCTTTCTGTTCTAAGCCAGCCGACTTTCTCTTCTAAGCCGGCCGGCTTCCTCTCCCTCCGTTCTGTCCAGCGTCGATCGCTGGACAGAATAAAAAAAAAAATACTCACCTTCTCCCTCCGCTCCTCCGGACACGTCTTCTCTCTTCTATCTTCAGCCGGCGAGTGCAGTGACGATCACCGGGGTTTCCCGGTGACGTCGCTGCATGCGTAAGTTACAGGTCTACAATTTAAAAAAAAAAAAATTCATTAAAACCTGTAACGCTTTTGGAACAGAAACCTAGACATCAGTGTAACGCCCAGGTGGTTAAGAAATACATTCTAGGTTTGCTGGATCACATGGGTTCACCGATGAAAGTGTATCCTTTCCAGCCTCGGAGAGCTTTAATATTTTTTTATAACTTTAATATTTTGCATTGGTTTGCTTCAATACCAACACAGCATGCTACATTTCCTTTCAAAAACGCAGCAGCATTTAGGGGGACTGCCAAATTGCTTTTATTCAATTCTGCTACAGTGTGTTTGAACAAAGCATGTTTGAAGCACGCGTGTTTGAAGCACTACAAACACAGATGTTTTATGCACGCCTAAACCAGTGGAATCTAAGCCTAAGATTCATAGTTCTAAGTAAACGTCAATAGTTTGAAAAAGTACAAGTAGCTAACTTGTTTTACAACCACTGCAAACAATTTGATGGGTATAAATGCTCACTAAAGCAATTATTACTGAATGTTAAGCATGTTGTTTTTTTTTTTTTTTGTTTGTTTTTTGCACAACCTTCAAACTTAAAACTATAATGTATTATAGTAAAATGAAAGTTAAACAGTAAAATTCTTACCATCCCATTACAAAAATCTGTTTAGCTGTTAAAAGTCAGAACTGTGAAGACAGATACTAATTACTTGTTTGAATGCTGGTGATAGGTCAATATTTCTTAATTATTTATTACCTGATGTGGCTCTCACTGCTTCCAGGCCCTTTAGACTTTTTTGTGTTTGCTATTATAATTGAATTACAAATTATACTGAATGCAATTTAGATGTTTGACAAAAAGCAGTCCTATAGAATTGCTTGTAATTTTATCAGACCAGTTTTATTATAGTATATAAATACAGTTTTAGGAGCAATAGACATATACAATTGTGTGTTGCACTTGGCACAATGAGAAGATCACTTCTTGATGACATTTATGACATAAGAAAAGGTAGGTAAAATAAATGTGAATAAATCTGTTTAAATATACAGGAACCCTTTTAAAGTATATTATATACATAAATATATGAAAATCAAAATCAATAACACCACTGAGTAGTAAAGAATGTTAGGAAATGCCACCATTCTATAAATCAAATCCACAAAAATCTTTTTTTGTGCACACAAGGCGAATAGCCTCCACTGATAAGTATCAAGCATACATAGGCCCTGATTCATCAAGCAAAATCGGAAGCTCGCTCGCGCATTCGTATTCGCGATCCAAAATCGTAAGCCATCGCGCAATTCAGCAACTGGATGAGCTCGCCGGAGCCGCACATCACTGGCAACTTTACACTGGCAAGCTTGCATGAAAAGTCACTGTTCCCCTAAAAAATCATTCTTTCTAATGGCACACATATTACCCTTAGCCCTAAAAAAAAATGTTTGAGCTGTTGATTTTTTTTTGCCCGTACGAAGGTCGGGCCTAACGGCAAGGAGGTTAAAAAGACTATTGTGATTGTTTTTAAGCTGTTCCTCCCCTTGAATTATTTTGGAAAAGAATTATTAATCTAATATATACGAGCGTAACTATGCGCAACAAGTGGTACTAACTACATGTGGGTAAAGATTTGCATACAGCCGGCGCAAGTGCAAATGGGTGGCGTGGCGTGGTAGTGACGGTAGTTAATGAGGAAGTTGGATAGAGGACATCATGCCGCGCGCATTGTTTGGTGAGAGGGAGCTGCATTTTATTAAGTGATATTAAGTAAGCGATTTTTTTAGAAAAGTTTTAGGGGGGGATTCTTTTTACTGGATTTAACTCATGTTTCTCCATGTTTGAATGTTTTTCGTGTTTCATGCATGTTTGAAACGCATTGCCATGTGTTTCTTGCATCATGCTATTTCTCCACTTTTTTTATAGATCTATTTTTTTTCACGTGTCCACAAAATAAATCCACATGTGCTGCATTATCTGACCCAGTGCGACAGTGCTTACATTTTGCCCCTAGATTGTATTTATGTATGTCTGGCACTTACTAATGCTTGACTAAAACCGGATAAACAGAGTTTACATCTACGAGCACAAATATTGTTTTTTCAATAGTTTAAACAGGATTAAGCTTAGAGGGGTGGTAACTGGAAGCTTCATAGTAATAGTAATAGTATACCCACATATATCTACACACAATCTTAACAAACAGTTTACATTTGCAACAGAAAATCTATAAATCAGTCAATGAATTAGTTATCCCTTTTTTTTTCTTTTTAACAGGTGTTTGGTTGTTGTCAAAATAACTCACATTTGTTTCTCCTTTTCTTTAGACCATGATTTGCAAGAGATACGACCAGCAGCGGTCAATATTTGTAAAAAGACAAATCGCTGAGTGGATCGCAGAGAGGCTGTGGACCCCTGAAGGGAGGCGCCCAACAGTCGCCCAGATCCAGTACACCTGGAGCGACCTGAAGTGGAGGAGACCCAATTTGGTGTGCGAAGTAGGGGACCGCATCCTGTCTGGTATGTTTGGCATTTTGTCTTCTCCTCTTGTTAAGGAATGGTGTTTTACAATGTTTGTTGTCTGTGTAAAGTAGTATTGTTAAGCCGAGAACTGTTTGTTTTTCACTTCCTATATTTTACTACCCTTAATAATTTGGTATATTTGATTTTGGTATTACAGCCAACACTCCATCACGCCGCCTCATAATTTTACAGCGGCCACACAGGCGCCTGGCCATCCCCCAGGATGTGGAGGAGGAGCAGGTGCCATCCCCGGTGGAGGAGGAGACATCCCCGGGGGAGGAGGGTCCATCCCCGGTGGAGGAGGAGAAATCCCCGGGGGAGGGAGAGCCATCCCCGGTGGAGGAGCCCGCTGCACCACATCCGCAGCCAGAGTCCTCCGATGAAGGAGAGGAGGCGGCCGAGGCCGAGGAGATTGCCTGTAAGTTAACATTAGAATCAATTTTTGTAACATATGTTGAAATTCAACACATTCTCACACTACTTTCACCATTTTTCATTACAAATACAAAGAAAGATCTAGCAGGATTTCATGTAGCTTCCAGTCATTAATCATG
>NC_092871.1:38586196-38606127 GCF_032062135.1 Pyxicephalus adspersus
CACCCAGGATTCACCTTTCTTTTTTGTTTTGCTCTGTGATGATATGAGATATCATCTGATCTGATATGAGATAACATATTTTAAATTCTTTAGCACTGTGCAATGTAAGAACTAGTTGCATGTTATACTGTTCCATTTGGTCAGTACTTACTTCCGGTGTTGGGGAGCTTCCGAGCCCCCCAACACCGCCACCACTGCTACTCCAAAAATTGGAACTTAATAATCACGTTTTTGGTAAGTTTTGATTTTCATTAGTTTGCTTTTTAAAAGGACAGTACTTGTTTGGACCAAACTCCTCCAGTTAATGTATTATTTGTTTTTCCTCACCCTCCAGGAAGCATTCAGGAAGACCTGGCATCCTTGCATAGGAGGATGTCTGCCATGGAGCAGCACATCAGGCCAGACCCTGCTCAGAGGCGGCACAGTTTTTAAAACTTTACAAAATTATTGTATATATGTTTTTTTAAATTTTTATATTTTTATATTTGTTGGGGTGTTCATATATGTGACTGGGGGAGATTAAAAAAATAAAAGTTTTGTTTAAAAAAAAAAGAAAAGCCAGATTTAGTGAAATATATTTATTATTTCAGTGCACAGTTCACACATTTTAATCTAATTCCATCCCTAAAAAACACAAAAAAAGAAACCTTAGTTTTTTACACAATGGTTATTTGAACCATAAAATCTTGAACATGCTCTTATCCTACACAAACCTGTTTTGCATCACTTTGACAAATGTACTGGAACATTCTTTGGGGAGTAGATGGCAAAACTGCATTTGGAGCATACTTGGGCCGCATCAAAACAAACTTAGGTAAAGTGTCAAAGTGCAAGGGTTACTAACCTGTGGACATTGGGCAAACACAAAATAGAGATTACGCTAATTTATACAAACAAGCATCTTCACACAGGATACCAACTCAAACCCACACTGGCGAGCTCATGGAGTCCTGAAACAATTGAGTGAAAACTGACAGAAAGAATGTGAAGAATGTTCTCACCTGGCACCCGGCATCCACTTATATAGTTCGGCCAGCCCAGCCACGGGCGCGGCCCACTCTAGAAGCCCTGGCCATGGCTAACCTCCACCTCCTGGCCTCGTCCACGGGACACCACCGCAGCACGCCCACAGTGCACCTGCACGGCACGGGCGCGAATGCGGGCCACCTCCAGAGCATGTCTACTGGTTGCCCGTATGTTAGGAGGTGGGCGGGCAGGAGCACGGGGTGGACTTGGAGGGGCACTGTGTGGAGGGCCAGGGGCACTGGGTAGACTTGGAGGGGCAACAGGTGAATGGGCAGGGGCACTGGGTGGAGGGCCAGGAGCACAGGGTGGAGGGCCAGGGGCACTGGGTGGACTTGGAGGGGCACAGGGTGAATGGGCGGGGCACTGGGTGGAGGACCAGGGGCATGGGGTGGAGGGCCAGGGGCACAAGGTGGAGGGCCAGGGGCGCGGGGTAAATGGGCAGGGGCAAGGGTGGAGGGCCAGGGGCACGGGGTGGAGAGCCAGGGGCACAGGGTGGACTTGGAGGGGCACGGGGTGAATGGGCAGGGGCACTGGGTGGAGGACCAGGGGCACGGGGTGGAGAGCCAGGGGCACAGGGTGGACTTGAAGGGGCACGGGGTGAATGGGCAGGGGCACTGGGTGGAGGGCCAGGGGCACTGGGTGGAGCCAGGGGGAAGAACGGAGCTTGCTGCTGTGCAGGAAATGGGGGGCCAGCAGGGCTTATTGGGATTTGCCAACCCGGTCTTTGAATAATCACCTGATGTAGGCGAGATTGTTGGCCTAGGGATTCACTTAACATGTTACAGAGATGGTCAACTCTGAACATGAAAGTGGTGGTGGTGGTGGTGGCCATTCTCCTTGGCTCCATGTGAAAAAAAGAAGTGAAAAAATAAAAGAGTTATGGGACAACACACCCAAAACATTTTTTGGATGAATAAAGTCAATGGTGTATTCTTACCTGTTCTTGTTCCTTTACTTGTTGTTCTTTTTCTGTTTTTTCTTTTTTTTCAGCAAGTTTTGGTTTGCATGACCAGAATGACTAGGAAACTGCAAATTTATAGGGATGCAAATGCGCACACACGCGCGTGCAGACGTACGCAAGTACGCGCAGACGTACGCGCGTGCAGACGTATGTACGCGCAGATGCACGCAAACGCACGCGCGTTCATTTAAATGTGCCCCATTTAAGGATTTTGTTTGCTGTTATCATGGATCCAAATTTGGACCTCGATTTGCTCTTCACTACTGCTGTTGTTGCATTAAACAGCGCATATCTTATGCTGGAAGAAGAGCAGCAGCATCAACAACAACAGCAGCAACCAGAATAGCAAGCTCAGACTTCTCAAACAGTCCAGGCACCACGCATCTTCTTAGAGCGTGGCCGCCTGGAAAGTTTGCCTGACCAGGATGTCAAAAGGCGTTTTCGCCTTTCTTGCCAGGTCATCCATCACCTGTGCAGCTTGCTGGAAGACAAAATTGCTCCAAAAACTAAGAGAAGCCAGGCAGTGCCAGGAATGACCAGGCTCTTGGCCACTCTGTATATTTTAGGAAGGGGTTCCTTTCAAACCTCCTCGGCCTTAATTTGTGGACTAAGCCAGTCTACAGTTTCCAGGGTTTTTAGGAAGGTCATCTATGCCATTTTGGACCTTATCCCACTATATATTCATTTTCCTCAAACAGCTCAGGAGTGGAGGAAGGTCAAGGTAGATTTCTTCAGGCGAGCGGAATTTCCGAATGTTTTGGGGGCCATTGACTGCACTCATGTGGCCATTCAGGCCCCTAAATTGTAGGAAATCTCGTTTCACAACCGGAAGCGATATCATTCACTGAATGTACAAATAGTCTGTGATGCCAACAGGAGAATCATGAGTGCACGCACAGGTTTCCCAGGATCATGCCATGATGCCTATATCCTGCGTAAGACAGCCCTCTACCAGAAATTCATCTCTGGAGAAATGCCTGAGGGCTGGTTAATAGGTAATGTATATTGTTGTTACTGTAATACAACTAACAGTAGTCAAATCCTAAAGACACCTATTATGTTGCTATGTCCCTTTGGATTGTCAGAATGCCAGGCTATGACCTATATTGTAAATATGTCATATTTTGTGCTAACATCGAATTTAGCAAATACTTTATAAATATTGTACAACATTGGGAGCATGGGGGAAGAACTAACTTTCAGATATTCCCGGAAGCCCTAGTCTAATTACTATTTTCACAGCTCACGGTACTTCAGTGTGGTAGTCAATAGTAACAATGTCTCCTAACAACCAAAAAGCAATCTTAGCGACCTTTGTAAAAAAAACTCTAGTGTTACACTGCATTCACAGAACACTTACTATACCATGAACTAACATGTATTATGTTTGTCTTTTTGCAGCTGACAAAGGATACGGGCAGCTTCCATGGCTTATGACACCTGTGCGTCACCCCCGGTCTGAAGCAGAGCATAATTACAACAAGGCTCTGCAAAAAAGCCGGGGGATTGTGGAGCAAACCATCGGACTGCTAAAAGCACGGTTTCTGTGCTTGGCGCGGCCCAGTGGTGAGCTCCTGAGTCATCATGGCATGCTGCATCCTGCACAACCTGTGCCTGCACCATGGGGATTCCTGAGACATTCCAGAGAAACTCGAGCCAGAGGTGCACCAACATCCTGCCTCTGGCTCCCAAAGCACAGCAGAGGGACGTCGAGTCAGAGCTGAACTGATCGCTAATGTCTTTACGCGTGAGTATTTACATTTGTTTACAATGGATGTATTACATATTTCAGCACATCATGTTTGGGTTACAAACCAACCTAGGAGTGGAAGACATAGAAAGCACACGTTACTCATTTGAGAAATGAAATAGCAGACATCTTTGTGTAAGAGCTGGACCTTTATGTGACACTTATGTGTTTTTGTCACTTTATGTGACAAAAACACATTGCCAAACTAGGGCAGATTGCAGTTTAGTGCAGATTGGGGCAAGCATTGCTTTTGCAGCCAGAAAAGCATGAAAAATACAATCCAGCAGCATGTAATTACAACTAAAGCATCATTAACACATCCTAATAATGTAATCTATTTCTTTACAGGGCGATACCTTCCCTCTGCTGTGCTGCCAAGCCTCTGGAATGTCACATCACAGACTACCGTACATTCGTGGATGATATTGCTTCCGGATAAAAAAGAAATCCATCTTTATGTTCCTCCACTCCAAAGCTGATGTGAGGAAGTGACTATATAGTGGGCCAAGGTCTAAAATGGCATTGAAACCTTCATAAACACCCAGGAAACTGTATACTGGCTCAGTGCACAAATTTAGGGCGATGTGGTTTGAAAGGACACCCTTCCTAAAATATATAGAAAGTCCAGGAGCCTCATCATTCTTGGCATAGCCTAGCTTCTCTTTGTTTTTGCTGCAATTTTCCCTTCCGGCAAGATGTACAGGACATGGATGACATTTGACATTCTGGTCTTTGGTTTGAGCAAAGCAATAAAATATGTTTGGCACCAAGTTAAATTGTCCTTGGCATTTTTCTATACAAAATGACTAATACAATTAGAATCATGTAAACACATGATAAATAAAGCACACTATCTGGTATGTAAGAGTGCTTGACCCTGCTTGTGGGCTTGGCAATCAATGTGGTTTGATGTTGTGCTTGGCAACCTGGACCTCCTTCCATTACCATCAGGTGTGTTAGAATGAGTATGCAACTCAGCTGGACAACTAATTGACAACCAGCTTGGACAGAAAGTGGAAGTGTGTTTGTATACAATAGTGCTAAGATCAGGCAGCAGAGCACAATGACAACAAAGCGATAACACTACCACAAATAAACAGAGGAGTTGTGTGGCAGCAAATCAATATGCAATTGAGTGCAAACGTCAGAGTAATGCATATGTACATAATGACATTCAAAAACCAATATGTGATTTTGAAAATGGGACAAAGGCAAACAGGGGGATCAAGTAGTAGTTTGGAGTGGAAAACATGCAGACATTTGTCCTGAATATTAGTTTAAAAAAAATCACAAAACATTGCCAAAGATTTGCTAAACAACAGAAACTGTCATTACAAACCAGGCACAAAAACATTGCAGCAAAAGATGAATAATGATGACAATAATCCTTTTTTCAAATATTTGATTTCTATCAAGACAAACTACAATGACATTTTAATTAGATCACAAATGCTTGGTGAGAATCTTTTACAATTCATACTATTGTGAGATGACATATTATGAAGTGCTTACTAGTATATATACAGCTTGATCTCAATTAGTTTGCAGTGTTGCAAAGCAAACCAAAAAGTATAAAAACAGTGCAACAAATGTAACAATAAATTAATAATTTTGTGAAAAAGTACAATGTAACCTAAAAAAGTAGCACTTACCCAAAAGAAGATGAAGCATTAAAGATTCTAATTGACCTGTAATGAACTGTAGATACGCACAGAACAGAGAGCAGGTATGCGCTAATTAATTGCTATGATCTCACCATTGACAGCTTCAGATCCTCCTTAATCGCGCAGCTGAAATCTAATCGCCTTAATTGGGGGATTCGCAACCCCTGTTGCTCATTTATCAAGGCAGGAATCCGGCTGGCAGCGAAAGGCGAATGTACGAGCGCCCTCGACTCCGGCCCACGGGAAACCTGCTCGCTGGAAGCACAAACGTACGTGCGTCCAGCGAGCGCGCATTTCATTGATGAATCAGGGCCATAGTCTTAAATCAGGGCATAGTTAAAAATATCAGTATCTGAAGGAAAAGTTATTTGATTAAAAATGCATGTGCTGAAATGTTTATGTCAATAATAAAAAAATATTTTTTCAGACATATAAAATTAAACAATGGCAAGCAAATATACAAAAAAGAAAAGGTATGAGCTTACAGAGAAGTAGGATGATCATTGATAGATACCAGCTAGTGTGAAAAATGTGTTCCTCCTTCACCAGTGCCTCCTAGGGTAGCTCCTTTTACACACACATCTTCCACATATATTGGATATTGATTACACACTCCTGTCTGGTCAAATATTTAAAAAGCAATCCTTAACTTCCTTTTGATTCCTTCATCTGTCCAAAAGTCATGGTGGTGTTGGGGTACTGGACATAGAGGTGTACCAAGATGCCGTTTATCTTGTAAACAATGGGAGGTCCGAAAGTAAACATTGGGTGGTCCTAGAAAAATCTTTTTTACCTTTACCTCTTTCAAGTCTACCCTGGTGCAAAAGAGGGGTTCTTCCTGCGATGGGGACTTATGCCCTGATCAGAGTATCTCCTTGGATGTTTCAGAGACTAACTCTCAATCCTGTAGTCTCCCCCTCCTCTTTGTATACTATTGGTAACTCACATTGCGAACCAGGTTTATCTGGCCCTGTTTTTTTTTTTTTTTTGTGCAGCTCAGAATTGCCTGTATTTCCTATTTTTCCCATTTACCCAAATGGCCCACCATCCAGGAGATTTGTGAAGATTCTACTTTCTATCCTTTAGCGTTTTGGAAAACCCTTAAACTACATCAATTCTTGTCATTAATTATAACAGACCGCTCACCTTTTTTAAATAATAATAGACAGGTCAGGCACAACTCTTTAGGTGATCTCACAGCTATTTTCCAAGCTTCCAACCCCTGTTGGCGACCTTGGAACCAAGTTCTTAGAAGGTCAAAACTCTGTACTGTATTATCTCTCTCATAAATCCTCTTTTAGTAAACCCTACCAGAAAATTAATGATACCATTAGATCCTCAAAAGCTGCTACAGAGACACTTGTACATTGCCCAATCTGGTGGTCTCGGATCTCTGCTGGCGTTGTGCTGAGGATCTCTTACCCACATATTTTTGGATTGTCTGAAGATAAGACCTTTCTGGGAGAAGGTGAACCAGGTGGACTAAAAATTCAAAGATCCTTAAATTCCTTTTTCCCTGATTTGTGAAGGATCGTAAATCCTCTTTGCCTGACTTTCTAGAAGCAGTGAAATCCTGTCTCCCAGTGCTGTGGCATTAGCTGTGGCATAGAGACACAATGGTTGTCTCTATGGATTAATAAGCTCTCCCTTGTGGAGGATCTAACTTTGTCCATGATAGACACATTTTCTCTAAGGAAAGCCAATTTACTTGGCTCTGGACATCCCCACTTCCCCTTCTCTTTTTTTTTCTACTTTTGGTCTACTTTGTGTTTTTTATGCTTATATTTGCTTATTTTTGAAAACATGGCAGAGATTGGAGATTGCAACTTTATATTTTCTTTGGGACAGCTTACCCTTTTTTCTAATATTTTTTGAATGTATATCATAAATAGCTATGGTTATCTTTCATTATATCTCTTTCTACTATTATAATCTTAGTTTAACCTTTGGCTCTTCTAAAAACAAAAGACTTGTTTTGGTTCACCAAAAAAAGAACTTTTCAATTTTTTAAATTATGTTCTTAAAATGGCAACAATGTAACAATAGCATAGCTCTCCACCTCTCACATGTAATAAAATAAACAAACATCTAAATAAAAAGACTTTATAACTTGTAAAAAACAGGTTCTAGTGGAGCATATCAGATATTGCATGGAGCTGACAATAACTGTTAACATACGTATAGATATAAAAAAGTGGGAACTTTCAAACCTGTTGCATTTCAATATAATTAGTGTATTATACAATTCGATACTGCACTTTATGTACATTTATTGATTTCTTTATTCATGTATTATCTTTGAGTAAAATATTATATTATATATATTTTTTGTAGTACTGTAATTCAAGTCTCGCTGTCCCCTTGGTGGTAACAGCAGAAAACCGAAGCAGAAAAATGAGAATGTACATAACATTTACGGTGCTTAGTTGTGATAGCAATCATTTTTATTAGCACCCAACACACCTGCATATTAAGTATAATATAATGCATGGTAATGCATGGTCGAGTGCACAAAGGGAAAATAAGAGTCTTTTTTTAGGGTATATGGCCAGCCCATTTATTTTCACTTTTCCCATAATATATCTCATCAATTAGTAACATAATGCTTGTTAATGCACATGCGGATAATTCAGATTGGACTAGATCACAGCAGGGAGATTAAGACAGTAAATGTGATACACTATATTAGAGCCAGGGTACCTGTGCTTCCTCTGCAACACTCATACTACTGTTTGAGGACACAGGTTCTGAATCATCTATTTTTGTTGCAGACACTAATCCTTTTCTCTTAGAAAATGGAAAAAAGTAGTATGGGTGAATCACAAAAAACAAGAGCTCATGAGTTAAAAAAGTTGTATGATGTACAATATTTATTCAATTCAAAGCTACATGAGGGATGCACTGAAAATGAGAAAGTTGATAGCGGAACAATTGTTCTTGGGTGTCTTGATTCCGCAGTTGCTTCTTGAAGTGGTGGTGTTAGCGATGTTGTGGGTTCTGATAGTGGTGTTGAAGTGCTAGTGGCAGTAGTGGGGTACATGTGTCAGAGTTAGACTACAACAATGTTGGTATTCTTGACAAGACATAAGACAAAACAGAAAACTTCTGTGCAGCAACATCTATCTAAAACTAAATTTTAGAAGGCGGAGCTTCTCACAAAGTTTACAGGTGTCCGCCCAATAAAGTTACCTCTAAGTTAGAACAGATCAATGAAAGTTTTAAGATGGGGTGGTTTGTTTGGGTGTCCCTTGTATGGGGAATTTTTTTTAATGGTTCCTGATGATGTATCTTTTGCTGTGTACTACATATGCAAGCAACAAAAACAAAGCTCTTTCACTTCTCAATGCAAAAGTCCTGATTTATTAAAGCTCTCCAATGCTGGAGAGGAAACACTTTCATCAGTGAAGCTGAGTGTTCCAACAAACCTGGAATTGATGTGGTTCAGGATTCAAAACATTTGCTAGCAAATGACTTTCAAGAAATCCATTCCAGGTTTGCTGGACCACCCAGCTTCAAATATGAAAATGTATGCTCCTTAGCCTTGGGGAGCTTTAATAAATCAGGTCCAGTTTTGCTAAAAAAAAATCCACGCTAGTTTATGGAGATAATTAATTCCCTCTAAAAAAAACATATACACATATATATTTAAATAATATTGCTGAAACACCAATTTTTTCACATGTACATCCAAGTGCAAGGTTACCTGCAATTGGCACAATCAATCTATCCAGTGAACTCAAAGAAGATACAATCCTTTGTTAATAGTTATTTTTGCATTTATTTTTTTCAAAATATAGGAACTCATCTGGTTTAATAGTGCAATTTGTCATAAGGAACGTACAGGGTTTTCATTAAAGCGGAACTAAACTAAAAAAAAAAAAACTCACCAGTACTTTCGCAAATTCTTTGATCCCTCGGGAGGTTTTCTGGATTGGGTCCTGCACCATTCTGTTATACATCTGCTTCTGCCTACATCACCCAATCTGGCACTGCGCAGGAACAAGATCGGGTGATGTAGCCTGGGGTAAATAACGAAAAAAGAGTGCCATTATCGCTACATATGCATTTTTTCCATAATTGAAAAAAAGCTCTTTCTGCGCATGCCCAAGTGCAGGAGGAGCAGCCAGAAGCCTCCTGGGATGCGTGACATGAGTATCTCAAGAGGCTCTGCGCTCCCTTTCTGTCTTAAACGTAGCCCAAAAAAGACAGAGGTGGGGGGCTTTACCCTTTTTTTTTTAAAGTAAAAACGTTTAGGTTCACTTTAATTGGTACTTTTGGGGACCCACAGGCATAATTTGTTTCTGCTTTGCTAACATGGAACAAGTATGGAGATAAGCAGCTCTGGGTTTTCGTGCTACATACTTGTTTAATGTCAGTGACTGAAAGCAACTAGAATTTCCAGAATGGGATTGCTAATGGCAATCCTAACACATTTCTTGACATTTTTCCCAAGGTTTATATTATGAATTCAAAGTATATCAAAGGGACCAAGCGTTTTAAGTAAATTCCAAATATGCAAATACACATATTAATGTTGATGCTCAATCCAGAGCATTCCTTTGCAACATGATTTTATTACAAATATTAACATAACCATATGCTGTGTATCGACCTGTCCATTAAAAATTATCATTCACATTGTCTTTTATTTACGACCACATATTTACGACTATCCCAACATTTCTCTGACATTTGTTAGGTGAAATAAAATCTGTCACTGTGAATGTTTCCATGTAGAAAATGCTCAAAATTCACTTCAGCAAAGCAAAGCAAAGATTCTGTCTCCAAAGAAATCTAGTAACGGATTACATAACAGCATGTACAAGCACCAAAATGACAGTCTAGAAATAATGAAGCATACCATATTTTACAAGGTCTATGACATCTGGCATATTGGTCTCATTCTCTGCAGTTTAAGACTGATTGATTCATTATGCTTGTTTATTTGTCAGACCTTTAACCTTTCTTATAAATGAATTAGCTGTTTAATTAGAATAACAATCTAAACAAAAATATAGATAATCACAGGTTGTTGCTTATTTTTCAGGTTTTTTTTCAAGGGAAATTTTTTTCTACAAATTAAAACAGCCAACATTTTTTGTAGTGTTAGTATAGGTTCCTAGCTGTTAGTCCTACATTCAGGTTTCTGTATATTAAAATTAAATGCCCATATGCTGTCACAGCCCAACTACACCTAAAATCGAACAAGGCAAAAACTCAAAGCTACCATGTTGATTAGTGTAAATTTAAGGTGTTACATTTGGAAGTGGACTTTCAAATTCAAAAACCTATTGTGTAGCTGTGCTGTGCTGTAATTGTGTACCAATCAACATAGCACTGACTTCTCACGCCTTTTAGTTTTTTGTCAGATCTAAAGTCTTACAATTCCTCACCAATTCCTCACACATAGTGCCTGGGGACTTTATTCTGGCATCTGTCATTCTTAGTTTGGAAGTCACAAGTCCAAACTGAATGACCTTCCCATAGGCTGAATTGGGATGACGGGAAAGGAACTGTAGTTTTGGTGTTTTTTCCCTTATCATTCTGATCCTTAGAATTCATCTTCTCACTGTTGAGTTTTAGTGTTGGTCGAATAGCTCACTATTCGATTTGTCAGCTATTCGCTTGAATAGAGCAAAATTATTCGGGTGGTTGAATGTCAAAGTCGAACACCATTAAAGTCAAAGGGAGGAAAAATTCAGGTTTTTTTCAGCACTGTGTAGAGCTTCTACAGCCTCCAAACAGATGTAAAAAGATACATTATAAAAAGATACATAAAAAGATACATTGTAAAAGGATACATAAAAAGATACATTATAAAAAGATACATAACACTATTACATACACCTGTACTTCACATGAAGATTAAAGAGCACCTGTCACATAAATATTAGGCTAAAGCTAGGTACACACTTCCAATAATTATTGTTAGAAAACGAACGATTACGACCGATCAACGATTATGCACGATTATACTTGAATTATCATATTGTGCACAATTCTGTACATGCTGTAACAATATGATCGTTCATATATAATCCACCAACAGTGTCCACAGTCTAGGTACAATCGTTTGAACGATGCAGGGAGGGACATGTAAAGGAGAAAGTGTACTGCAGAAACATGCACGATCACTAAACGACCGTACACACTATAGATAGCGAAAGATCGTCCGCCAATCACATCCACCGTGGCTGTCATTCATTTCCAACAACAATCCTCGTTCATCGGCGTCCTTGGTCACTTTTTTTTTGGCCAATCTGTTGTTCATCGGTGGTTTGACGGTCGTTTCTAACGATAATTATTGGACGTGTGTATGCAGCTTTAGTCTACACGGACTGTTTCCCCAGTGTTTAACCTGAGGCTTTTTAAAGCACATGATTAAAGTCCACATGCATTCCCACATGCATGGGCTAATCTACACCAGGACGTTTTCTTCAGGCACATTTTTGAGCGTTATCTTAAACGTTGCTTGCAACGGGAAAACGCTTCCATTGAACTCAATGGAGGCTTTTTCGAGCATTTTTAAGCTTTTATGAAAGCTTCCATTGAAAACAATGGGAGCTTTTATAAACATTTTTATCAGGACTTTGGAATCTGGAAGCCCCCTTTAATAAGGAGACTCCCAGATCTCCACCGCCCCACCCTGGGGAATGAGTACAGGGGTACATAAAACCCCTTACTCATTCTCTGAAAGGGTTAAAATATAAGTAAAAAATAGGACAAGGCTTTAATGTTAAATTATTTTAATAATGTGTGTGTGTTTGTGTAATTAAACTTTTTTTTTACAGGTTACCCCAATGACAGGAGGATTTCCAGGGTTGCAATGAACACAGCCCTGGAAATCCTCCTGACAGTGAGGGATTGCAGGGCACTAGGGGTTAAATGAGGACAAGCCTCTCCATTCACCCCTAGTGCTCTGGCTGAGGTTTTACATTTCTCAGCCATTCAGCACTAGATATGAATGGGGAGACTTGTGCCCATTCATCTCTAGTGCTCTGTGATTGGCTGAGAAATAGGAAATCCTGATGACATAAGCATCACCTAATGACAGCTCAAGCATCATCAGGATTTCCCTTTCCTCAGCCAATCAGGGAGCAGAGCAGTCAGCAGAACTTTACTATGCTGACAGCTCTGCTCCCCTGATCACTCCCGCAGCCCTAGAAGAGCTGTGACATGTATTACATATACAGAACACATGTCACAGCTCCTCTAGGGCTGCAGGATTGATCAGGGGAGCAGAGCTGTCAGCATAGTAAAGTTCTGCTGACTGCTCTGCTCCCTGATTGGCTGAGGAAAGGGAAATCCTGATGATGCTTGAGCTGTCATTAGGCTTTCCCTTTCCTCAGGGAGCAGAGCAATCAGCGGAGCTTTACTATGCTGACAGCTCTGCTCCCATCAGAGCTGTCAGCATGGTAATAAACACCCATCATGTTTATAAGCATAAATGCAAGCATTTACTGGATTTTTTTGCTAATTTTTTTTGTCGGGGAAAAATACAGGGGTACTATACTGCGTACCCATTCAGTGAAAGGGTTAAACATATCTATAGCAATACTTTATTATGATTTTTTTTTATTAATTGTATTTTTTAAAGCTTAGGCCATCATCATTTTTTTTAGCCAATCTAGAGAGGGGTCGTCTTAGGTCACTGACTGCTCCTGGCAGCTTTAGTGGAGCTATGGTACATGTTCTGCACCCAGGTGGGCAGAACTCACATTTTGCTAGTGTTACTGGGACCATACAACCTCTTCCTTGATTGGCTGAGAAAAGGTAAACCCTCATAACAGCTCAAGCTTAATCAGGGTTTACCTTTTTTTTGGGGTAATTAGCACAAAAGGTGAATAAAGACAGGATCAGGAGTTTCACGGCTGTGCTTATGTCAGTGTGCAGCTGTGGGAATCATCTTTTCATGGTGGGATAACCTAAAAAAGAGTTACAGTTAAACCTAATAAACATACAGATAATTAAAAAAAACTTTCACATTGAAGTCTAGTTTTTATTAAATAGTTACATGGTAGGTCAGGTTAAAAAAAAGTCAGTCAAGTTAAGGGAAATAAACTTATCCCAGATATAAAACCCTATAGACATAGTTGGTCTAGAGGAAGGCGACAAACCCCCTGGTACAATTTGCTTCAAGAGGGGAAAAAAATTCCTTCTTCCATGAGGCAATCGGATGTTCCCTGGATCAACGGTCACTGCTATCTTTATTTCCAGCTTTTTCCTAAAGAAATCAATAGTAGTTGCTGAAACTACTTCCTGAGGGAGACTATTCCACATTTCCACAGACCTTACAGTGAAGAATCCCTTTCTTATCAGGAGCCTAAACTTTTTTGACCCCAGACGCAAAGAGTGCCCTCTTGTTCTTGTTCTTCGTAATGATCTCAAAGTGAATAAATGGAAAGAGAGTTCTCTATATGGACCATTTATATATTTATAAAGGGTGATCATATCCCCCTTAACCCCCCCTAGCGGTATTTCCCGGGTGTGACTGGATTTTACCTATAAAAAGCAGTATTTCTGAGTCACAATCCGGGTCACTTTTAACTAAAAAAACCCTTATCTTGTTTCGTCGCTGTCCCCAGGAGTCCTGGGGACACATCCTACCCCTCCGATCTCCAGCCGCGAAGTGCAGAGACGAGATCTACAGGGTTCCCCGGTGACGTCGATGCATGCGTCGGTGCAGGCGGGAGTATCGGCTGGAAATTCAAATAATTTTGATTTGGATTCAATACAAAATAGCTGTATTGAGTCAAATACAAAGAATTATTCATATAATATATATAATTATATTATATATATATATTTATATATGCTACTATACAGTTACATTACATGTTTAAAATTTTTTTTTACCAGATTTTTGTGTTTTGTTATTTAAAAGTTTACAATGAAAAATAAATTTCCATGCAAAAAATTGAACCGCTTTTTGCATGGAAATTTGGACGGAATTAGACCGCTAGGGAACTTAAACGTCTCTTCTGAAGCGAGAATAGATTCAGTTCAGCTAATGTCCTCTCATAACTGAGCTCCTCTATTCCTTTTATTAGTTCAGTTGCCCTTCTCTGCACTTCCTCCAATTCCACAATGTCCTTTATGTGAACAGGGGCAAGATTATGTCTCGACCTCTGCAGTCCATTCTTCTTTTAAAACAAGAAAGTACTTTTCTAGCTTTTGATACTGCAGCCTGGCATTGCATGCTGTTATTGAGTCTATGATCTACCAGAACCCCTAGATCCTTTTCCATTCCAGACTCCCCCAAATGTATTCCCCCTAGACAGTATGAAGCATGCATGTTGTTAGCCCCCAAGTGGATACCTTTACAGTTATCTATATTAAATGTAATTTGCCACTTGGCCGCTCAATCAAAAAGTACATCCAGGTCTGCTTGTAGAATATAGACATCCTGTATGGACCTAATTCCATTACATAGTATGCTGTCATCTGCAAACACAGAATTGGTACTTTTAATGCCAAACTCAATATCATTTATAAAGATGTTAAACAGTAAAGGTCCCAACACTGAACCCTGGGGTACACCACTAATAACCTCAGATTTGTTACCACTCTGCACGCAGATCATCTGTCCAGAAGCTTGCAGCATCCTCAGCTTCCCTTTATTTGTGCAAAGATATTCCTTTTTTAGTATTCCCTGCTTTTTCTCTGAGGCTGTACTCAGCTGAAGGGTATTTCAGGATGCAAGCAGCTAATGAGCAGAGTAGTTCCTGGTTCCAACCTTGTCCTGCTATTGGCTGCTAGCTGTATTTTTACCTCCCTAATTCCAGGCTCTAGTTTCTGGATCCTTAGTGCATTTCCTGCCTCTCTGCCAGCTAGTCGTTTGTTTGGATTCTCTGTATATGACCTCGGCTTGGGTCACCGACCCATGATCCCTTGTGGGATGCTCTGGTGAAAACTGGGAAACACTTAGACTCTGCACCCTAGGTAATCCCGTGTCACCCGTCAGGGGGCACAGCCCTAACAGAAGGGTTCAGCCAGAAATATGCAGGCTTCTGGGGACAGCTCTCTGCTAGAAGAACTTTGTAGGCAGATCTCTGAGTTGAAGATCTCTGTGCAAGAGTTCCAGAGGGGCTACTATAAACTGGAGAACTGTATCCAGACCTTGTCCAGCTCCCAAGTGACCCTGGCCAAAGTGCCAGTTCATCCTATTTCATTGCCAGTTCCAGCACCCAAACCTAAGTTACCCCTGCGGTTCTCAGGAGATCAAAGCCAAATCTGAGTCCCCTGCAAAGCCCCTGACCTTTGCAGGGGAATGCACTAAAGTTGGCACAGTGATCTCACTCTTCCAGGGGGAACCACAGACGTGGGCTTTCCAGTTCTTGGAGACTGGTGATGTTACCACACTTTTTGAGAAACTAGTTGAGCTATATGATGATCCCAGACGAACTGCGACAGCAGAAGCTGCCACCTTCATCAGGGTCAAAGACCCGTCATTGGAGTTTTGACACCCAGTGGAATGACGCAGCACTCCGACATTAATTCCATATTGGACTGTCAGAGCAGCTCAAAGATGAACTGGCCCGTATGGTCGCTCCTCTAGGGCTGCAGGAGTGATCAGGGGAGCAGAGCTGTCAGCATAGTAAAGCTACGCTGATTGCTCTGCTCCCTGATTGGCTGAGGAAAGGGAAACCCTGATGATGCTTGAGCTGTCGTCAGGGTTTCCTATATCTCAGCCAATCACAGAGCAGTAGAGGTAATGAATGGAGATAGTATCTCCATTCAACCTCTATTGCCTTCGTATTGCCTGTGGTTACAGCTAATTGAAGGCACCTGCTTTCAATTAGCTGTGACCGCAAAGCTCCCACGGTCCAGGAATCCCACAATGACATTATGATTCATGATGTCATTGTCGGATAACCTGTAAAAAATAAAAAAAGAACAAGGTAAAATAAAAACACATACAAATAAATTAATTTAAGAAAAATTTTTATTTTTTTTAAAACTTTTTTTTTGCCGAATTTTTGCTGTCGAATCCCGAATTTTTGCTGTGTTTTTCGGGTCGGGTCTATCTGAATTCAAACAGCCATATTCGGGTCGAATATAGGGACAACCCGAATTGGAACATCAACACTACTTGGTACCGGAGGTTCAAGACAGAATCAATTTCATATCTGGCAATTTGAGCTTCTCCAGTCTGTTCTTTCACAAGCTCAGTCCCAGGCTAAACCGAGAACAGACAAGAAGAGAAAGAACTGACCGGAATTCAAGGAAGGGGATATGGTGTGACTCTCCACAAAAAACAAACTACTTTCTCCCTCTAAGAAACTGGAACCCAAATTCATAAGACAATTTCCTATCTTGAAACTTAATATTCCAGTAGCAGTTAAACTTACACTCCCTAAATCTTTGAAAATCCATCCGGTCTTTCACTTCTCCTGCCTGAAGTGCGCGCTACAGGATTTGTGGGCCGATCATCTGTTCCCCCTTTACCTATCCTAGTGGACGGAAACAGGGAATTTGAGGCTGAAGCTGTGCTGTGCTCTAGGAAAGGAGCACGCCAGATCCAATACCTTGTTAAGTGGAAGGGGTTTGGAACAGAGGAGAACTCTTGAGTTCCATCCAGGGATGTCCATGCCAGGAGGTTGGTTTCTGCATTCTATCGGGCACATCCTGAGAAACCTAGGCCTAGGGGCATCCGAAGGCTGCCCTTAAGGGGGGGCAATGCTACTACTCCACCCGCAGATTATTTATCCAGCAGTCTGCAGCATCCTCAGCTTCACTTTAGCTGTGCAAAGATATACTTTGTTTAGCATTCCCTACACTTTCTCTGAGGCTGTGCTCAGCTGAAGATATTTTATTAAACGTGAGCGGCTAATGAGCAGAGTAGTTCCTGGTTCCAACCTTGTCCTGCTAGCTGTATTTATACCTCCCTGAATCTAGGCTCTAGTTGCTGGATCCTCAGTGCTTTTTCTGCCTCTCTGCCAACTAGTCATTTGAATTTTCTGTGCGCCTGGAATATACCTTTTGCAGTCATCTTAGTCCCTGGGCTGTGCTGTCCCTACACCGAAGCCCTCTGTTCCGCTCGCAACTAGTAAGGAAGAGCCTGGGGGCCGTGACATGGTGTTCTCCCTAATCAAAGCAATCTGGTAGCCATTTTGTCACCTTTATTCCTTGCGGGGTGCTCTAGTGAAAACCGGGAAACTCTTAGACTTCACGCTCCAGGTAATCCCGCATCAACTGCCAGGGCTTGCAGCCCTAACAAGACCAATCATTAATCACTACTCTCTGGATGTGGTCTGTAAGCCAGTTCTTTGTCCATTTACAGAATAATGTTTCTAAACCTATTGACCCTAACTTGCATGTTAACTGTCTGTGGGGTACTGTGTCAAATGCTTTAGCAAAGTCCAAGTACACTATATCAACTGCTATTCCACTGTCTACCTGTTTACTTACTTCCTCTTTGACATCTTACTTACAGCAGTAATAGCATGAGGAGGAAGCGGCAGGCCCTGAGACATAGTGTGTATGGCTGTGTTACTCCTCCAGCTCTTACTGCTGCCACCTGCCCACTGCCCAGTACCCAGCTCTAAATGCTAGACTAGACTCAAGCTCAATAGGGTCTTTTTGCCCCATTGATTCTGCCAAGCCCATTCCCTTTCATGTGGTTACGCTACATAGTAGGTAGGGATTGGAATCTTGTTGATCCATTTATGTCTCCAAAAGCTACAGCTTAGACACTGTCCATATGGGTGATGGACTCAACCCCTAATGTCGTCCTTGCTCCTTCTCAGGGCCCAACGCCTCCTCCTCATGCTGTAACTGATGCCTCCTGCCCAGTTCCCAACTCTGGATGCCAGTTACCAATGCTGTCCACACCCCGTCTCGGAGCCTCTTCCTGCTGCACGGCCCAGGCTTGATCAATATGAGGCATTAGGATGCAGGTATACTTCCGATGAGCCAGCTGATTCGAGTGGGTGGCATTTTTAATCTTGGAGCGCAGGTCGAAGCGTAAGTGGAAGTGCATGTCAAACACATCCAGTTGGTGGAAATCTGCCAGTGTGGCCCTGTAGAAATTCCCTTCTATGATATCCCAGAGCACATTAGGAATGTGGTACTCTAGCACTTCACCAGCTTTGAATCCAACAGACATGGACGTGTTGCAGATCACCAGACATTTGGGGCTCAGCACCTCGGTGAGCCGAATAAACAGGTGGTCCAGGTTGGTTTTTCAAACTGGCTCCAAAAGGCCGCTGCTTCTTTGTACTGTATTGGTGCAGTCCTGAAAACTACTGCACTCAGTTTGAGTGTTTCACTGTTAGATAGATAGATAGATAGATAGATAGATAGATAGATAGATAGTTACATACACGCAGCCAGAGTCAGGGTACCCTCCCTGAATGCATGCACAGTATAACACTTGTACTGAGAGACAGACACACAGACTCAGTGTATACTGCCATAGATAATTTGTATACTGTGCTGCATATTACAAGTGTCACCACTGAAGGAAAGTGCTGCATACAACACACACAGCGCACTTGCATTTTTGGTGTCAACCTCTCCCAATAAAAAAATCCACTTACTGTACATATTTACACTTTGTGAAGCATTCTAGCTACAAGGTAAAAAAAGGTAATGCTTGGCTACATGCGCCCCTAAAATTGCTGGCAGCAGCATGGGTAACTTTGGTGGCAGAAGGAGGAAAGGCAGCAGAGGAAGATCGAGCAGTTTGAGCTTGCTTCTTGGGCGGAGGTGGTCGCACAGAGCTCTGTGCTTTAACCAGCTCAACACGCCAGGTTACTGGGTAGTGGCTTTTTAAATGAGTGCTCATGCAACTTGTTCCAATTTTGTTTGGATTTTTGCCTCGTTTCAAGTGTCGAGCACACAGTTTGCAGATGACCAGTGTTGTCATCATCACTATGGACATTAAAAAATGCCCACACTGGCGAACATCAAACTGGGCCGAAAGGTGCTCTGGAGCTGTTGGTCATGGTGGCGGTCGCGGTTGTTGAGGCATAGCTGTGGTGACAGGCAGCTTCCGACGATGGATGACTATGACTTGCCTCACTGGTACATGAAGAGGCATGAAGCCTGAGGTTGCAAAGCCTGTGTTCCCTCTGCCACAGGGGAGCAGCCATTCTAAGTGCCTTGTGGGAGCAGGAGGACATATGGCTAACTTCCAACAGACTTTAGCCAGGCAAGGTCGTGTGTGACAATGGGGACAATCTGTTGGCAGCCCTGCGTTGTGGGAAAGTCACACACGTACCTTGCCTGGCTGATAGTACAGCGCTTCCTTAGCAATTACCCAGGCCTCCAGCCGCTGTTGCTGAAGGTAAGAAATTTGTCAGCGCATTTCTGCCGGTCGTACACAGCCAGTGCCAGATTTGTGGATTCACAGCAAAATCTGAACGTGCCAGTTGCACTGGTTAATTTGTGATGTGGCCACACGTTGGAATTCCACCTTTTACATGCTGCAGCAGTTGGCTGATCAACAGAAAGCTGTGGTGGATTACGTGGCAGAGTCTGTTCGTTTGAGACGTATACCTACACTACCTTTCTTCAGCCCTGCGGA
>NC_092871.1:38609864-38673895 GCF_032062135.1 Pyxicephalus adspersus
AGGAGGAGGCGGTGGGCTGAGAAGGAGTGTGGACGGCATTAGTTTCCGGCATCTAAAGTCAGGTACTGGCAAGGCGGCAGCATCATTTACAGCAGAAGGAGGAGGAGGAGGTTGTGGTCTCTGAGACGGAGTGTGAATGGCATTAGTTTCTGGCATCTAAAGTCAGGTACTGGGCAGGTTGCAGTATAATTTATAGGAAGAGGAGGAGGCGGTGGGCTCTGAGATGGAGTGTGGACGGCATTAGTTTCTGGCATCTAAAGTCGGGTACTGGGGAGACGGCAGCATCATTTACAGCAGGAGGAGGAGATGGTGGGCTGGGACGGAGTGTGGACGGCATTAGTTTCGGGCATCTAAAGTCATGGCATGGCGGCAGCATCATTTACAGCAGGAGGAGGAAGAGGAGGTGGTGGTCTCTGAGACAGAGTATGGATGGCATTATTGTCTGGCATTTAAGGTCAGGAACACGGCAGGCAGCAGCATCCTTTAGAGCAGGAAGAGGAGGCCGTGGGCTCTGAGATGGAGTGTGGACGGGATTAGTTTCAGGCATCTAATGACAGGTACTGGGGAGGAGGCAGCATCATTTACAACAGGAGGAGGAGGCGGTGGGCTCTGAGACAGAGTATGGACGGCATTATTGTCTGGCATCTAAAGTAAGGTACTAGGCAGGCAGCAGCATCATTTACAGCAGGAGGAGAAGGTGGTGGGCTGAGACGGAGTGTGGACAACATTAGTTTCTGGTATCTAAAGTCAAATACTGGAAAGGCGGCAGCATCATTTACAGCAGGAGGAGGAGGTGGTGGTCTCTGAGATGGAGTGTGGACGGGATTAGTTTCAGGCATCTAAAGTCAGGTACTGGGGAGGCCGCAGCATCATTTACAGCAGGAGGAGGAGGCGGTGGGCTCTGAGACAGATTATGGACGGCATTATTGTCTGCATTTAAGGTCAGGTACTGGGCATGCGGCAGCATCATTTATAGCAGGAGGAGGAGGCGGTGGGCTCTGAGACAGAGTATGGACAGCATTATTGTCTGGCATCTAAAGTCAGGTACTGGCAAAGCGGCAGCATCATTTACAGCAGGAGGAGGAGGAGTAGGTGGTAGTCTCTGAGAGGGAGTGTGGACGGAATTAGTTTCTGGCATTTAAAGTCAGATACTGGGGGGGCAGCAGCATCATTTACAGCAGGATGAGGGGGCGGTGGGCTCTGAGACGGAGTATGGACGGCATTATTGTCTGGCATCTAAAGTCAGGTACTGGGCAGGCGGCAGCATCATTTACAGCAGGAGGAGGAGGCGGTGGGTTCTGAGATAGAGTGTGGACGGCATTAGTGTCTGGCATTTAAGGTCAGGTACTGGGCAGGCGGCAGCATCATTTTCAGCAGGAGGAGGCGGTGGGCTCTGAGACGGAGTATGGATGGCATTATTGTCTGGCATTTAGGGTCAGGTACTGGGGAGGCGGCAGCATCATTTACAGCAGGAGGAGGAGGCGGTGGGCTCTGAGACGGAGTATGGACTGCATTTGTGTCTGGCATCTAAAGTCAGGTACTGAGCAGGCAGCAGCATCATTTACAGCAGGAGGAGAAGGCGGTGGGCTGAGATGGAGTATGGGCGTATAATGTATATATAGTAAAGTGGGATCGGAAAGAAATATCTATATTTTTTGGCGAGAAATACTGAATTTTTTATGGGTTTTAGGATAGATACCAAGTGCTATCATAATAAAATATCTGTATTTTTTTACTGAAATACAGAAATTGTTATGTTTATTTTGATAGATAGCAAGTGGTATCCGAATTAATTCACTGTAAGTTTTTTTTCAGAAATACAGAATTTTCTGTGTATTTTGATAGATAGCAACTTGCTCTACATCAAAATAAGCATAAAAATTTCTAAATTTCTGTAAGAAAAATACAGATAATTATTTCTGATATCACTTGCTACCTATCAAAAGAAACAGAAAATGTTCTGTATTTCTGTAAAAAATATACAGAGAATTAATTCTGATAACACTTGCTACCTATGAAAATAAACAGAAAAAATTCTGTATTTCTGTAAAAAAATATAGAGAATTAATTCTGATCCTGCTTGCTACCTATCAAAATAAACTGAAAATGTTCTGTATATCTGTAAAAAAATACAGAGAATTAATTCTGATCCTTCTTGCTACCTATCAAAATAAACAGAACATTTTCTGTATTTCTGTAAAAAAAAATACAGATAGTTATTTCTGATACCTCTTGCTACCTTACCCTGTTTCCCCGATTATAAGGCACTCTTTTATATTTTTTGAAATGCCAAAATATGCCCTGGGTCTTATTTTCAGGGGATTTCTTATTTTTCCATGAAGAAGACTACAGTACACATTTATTGTTGAAAGTCACTCATGATCACTCATGTTCCATTGATTGTCCCCTTTGGTCACGGCTTTCTTGGAACCCTTCTTGGGTGCTGGCGCGGACTTAGCTGGTTCAGGCATTATGCGACAAATCTCTGCTCAGAACAGGGAACGATGTGTGCCAGCTGTATACAGTTCAAGTGTTTAGTCCTTGCCATGATAAGGAAGGTGGCGGGGCAGGCACTGAATTGGTTGGAGCAGGGAAGCTTGATAAAGCTTGAACACTACTTGCTATCTATCAAAAAAATTCTGTTTTTGTAAAAAAAATAAAGATATTTATTTTTGATAGCACTTGCTATCTATCCAAAAGGACAGAAAAATTTATGTATTTCTCTACTAATAATACAAATTTCCTAATTATGATTCACACAGCTCCTTTACAAGTGATATAGGCCTCAAAGTAGGCAGAGGGCCCTGAGGGGGTGGTCGGTAAAAAAATATTTGCCAGTTACACAGCTCCATTGCAAGTTATAAACCTCAGAGAAAGAGTAGAGGTCGAGGGCCACTAGGTTGAGGAGTAGAAGGAGATGCCGAAAGGCTGTGAATGTGCTCTTCCCATCTTGATGTCCATGCAGCAGTTGACGACTAATCAGTACAATCTGCAGAGGGGGTGTTAAAGTCATTGCCGATCCAAGCCTTATTCATTTTAATAAAAGTGATTCGGTCGACATTTTCTGTGGAAAGCCGAATCCGTTTGTCACTCATTACGCCCCCAGCTGCACTGAACACTCTTTCAGATAACACACTTGCTGCTGGGCAGGCAAGGATCTGAATGGCATGTTCTGCCAGCTACTGCTCAAGCTTGGATACCCAGTAGCCCAGTGGGTCCTGGCTTTGCAGGTTGCAGATGTCCCATGCAGAGCTCACTGGCAAGGGGACCAATCCAAATTCACTCACGCTACTTTCTTTTTGAATATGCTAAATATGCTTTGTAAAAATGAATATGCTTTTGTGGTTACCAAATTTCTAAAAAGGTATTCTAGCTTGCAAGATATTTTGGCCATGAACAGAAAAGTCTGAGCCCATTTCAGCAGATCCTACAATGTAAAAAAAGGTCTTGCAGAGACAAAATAGTCTCCCTTTCCACAAAATGATCTGTGACCTGCCCACCCATTAAAATTCAACATTGCATATGCTGAACAGCCTGTATAAGAAAAGAAAAGTAGCAACAAACTATCTGATGTAACACAGTGCAAAGACAAGGAGCTTGTATTTCTTGAACATGCTGGGAAAACGGCGATTTCAATTATGGCATTCTACTCATTTTATTTTAGAAGCCCTCTATTGATACAGCATGGAGAAGAGAAGGACCACTCTAATCCTTTATCTCAACTCAAGGTATCAGTTGTGAGTGTGACTTTCACAGAGAGCATCCAACCGGTCAGGAGGTAAAGGGAGGTGAGCTACATAGAAGAAGATAAAGAAGAAAAGCAGTAGGAACTACAGGAGGAGTAATTCTCAGATTTGATGCTGGAAGGTGAAACAGCTCATCAATTTTGTAAACTTCTATGAGGTAGAGGGGGAAGAGAGAGCAGATTCAGTGTCCACCTTAGCAAATATGTCAAGATGTATGTTTGCTTGTTTTTGCAGTGACAGGATTATTGATATCAGAGAGATGGGTACTAGATGGCCACACTCTTGAACCCCCACTATTGTGGGGAATTTTTCAAGCCTTTTAGGCCTCTCAAGGGAGGAAAAAATTTGTTCTCAGGTTTTTGAAAATATTGGTAAAAGGTTTTTGTTTTTAAATTAAAAGGTCAGTGATCCCAAAACTGGCATTTCGGTTTCTGGCAGATTATAATAAATCATGTGTCCTTGACACTGTATTGGGAAAACACAAACATTTCTAAGGTCCACAGACCTATTGTTGCCAATAAAACAGTGTTACACTACATTTATTATTTACTTTATATTATAAAGAAAGCTACAGCAACTGATAAAACACCTAACACATTGATAAAAATACCCTCAGTACCCTCAGTAAAAAAAAAAACAGAACTATGGTGGGGTGGGGGAGAGCTCCATCAATCACTAAATATCATTTTTGGGAGAACTGTCATTTTAACTCTGATTTCTACACATATAAAATTTTGTACACACAGACACATGTCCCAGAGGTAGGTTCAAATAGTGATATGTAACCTGAAAATATGAAAAAAACATGGTATATGTTCAATAGTATGTGACATACAAATCAATCAGCATGAAAGACAAATCTTTAGAGTGATAATGTCCTGACACATTTTGCTCAGCTGGGCTTTTTCAGAGGAAGGTGAGACAGGCTAGCATGTGTATTCTGCCAAAGAATTTTGGTGTGTTTTAGTTAGGCCTCATATGACTCAATTCAAAATCAATCATTTTGTTGTATGTCAATTGGTCAGATTGTAATTGTGCTGTGGTTGCACTCTGATTTCTGGTAATAAATGTTATCTCACACGTCCCAAAGGGGGTATGGTGGTTAGTTTGGTAGGCTGTGTTGGCACTACTGTGCTTGTGATATTGGGGATAACATTTATTCCTGATCTCCCATTAAAAAGTGTCTTTGTTTGAAAATATACCAGACCAGGGTCATAAATTTACCCTTATCAGCTATTTCTGTATCTGACAGCCAGTAGCCTTCCAGACCCTCTAGTTTACAATATCCATTGTAAAAGTTGGAGTTTTGTATCTCCAGGTGTCATAAAAATTAAGAAAATGCTAATTGAGTGGCCTCTGATTGAACTCTGAGCTGTGTTCAGAAACCTATTTATTATTCTTTATATTTCCTCTATACCATCCTCTATAAAGTGGTAGATTTGGCAGATTTGTAACCGTATCCTTACGGTGATCATTTTAAGACTAAGAACTGGTCTCCTAGGCCTCAGGAAAACCATATTTATATATTAAGTCCCAGAGGTGCCTAGTTTGGCCATGGTGAACTCCTTATTTTGTACTGACTAATAACCTTGGAGTGGAATTTCATAAAACCTGAAATTATTAATAATGACTAGAACAAGGGGATTTAGGGAGTGTGCACAAGCATCATAATCTATGTGAAGCCCCTGAGACAGCCCCTACCCTGTTGTTATTGTATTGTCTTATTAGTCCCACCTCTGTGGTTGGCAAAGAAAAAGCCATGTAAGCCTAACAGAGGCAGCTTTCACTTATACCATCTTGTTGCTAAGGACAACGGCACTGGCTTATTAAGCACTGCAGGGAGCCCAGTTACTCTAATACCTTGGACTATACACATCAATCTGGACCAAGGCAAACCAACTCTTCCTAAGTATGATTTCACAGTTTTCCTCTTTATTTTATGCTGCTATTGCTGTTATTGTTCTTTATTTAGTCTTTATTTTTCTGTATTTGTTTATGCACTGTTTTTGTATGTTTTTACATTAAACACTATAAAAAGTGTAAGCTGAATCTCTGAATGCTCTAAGTAGAAATAGTGTATCTTGCTAACCTGAAATTGCTGCTATAAACATTGTGATTGCTGAAACATCCCTGTCTGGAGTGGTAGCGGGTGACACAGAAAAAACAGAATTATAACTGCCGTTGATATCAAACGGGTAACAGAGTTGTTAACCTTGCCCTGTGACAGCCCTTATCAGCCTGCTGGTGCGTGAACTGTTGCTGAGTGTGCTGGAAAGTCTATGTGCAGGGGTGTGGGCTGGGAGGTCATTCGTCACAGTGCTAGCATTACCATTTGCACTTCTGCTGTTGTATCCTTAGGTGTTGTTGATTGAGGCTGGAACAGGTTTTCCTGGCTGCCAGGGTTATTTATCTTTGAAAATATGCAATATGTTTTTAAGAGAAAAGGTAGCCACTAGAAGCCAAGACTTCTGGTGGAATGAGAGATGACTATATGACTAAATAAATTCTGCTAAAGTACCTGTGGTCAGAATAAAATGGCAGCAATTGTAATTTCTGGTTTACCGATGAGCAACGCCACCTTTTACGTCTTTAGAAATGTTAATTATTTATTCATTTTAACTGTTAGATATTTTAATTTTATTTTGAGAAAACATTTATTTGTGTCATTTTTGTAATATCAAATTGATGAAAGAAAATGAGAAGTTCCTGAATAAATTGGAAACAATGTGACAATTTTGCAAAAACAATAATTATTTGCAAATAATTAATTAAATAACTTTGAGCTTCATATAATTATTAGTACAATGTTTTCATTTTTAATGTCTAAGTAAAACCATGTACTCTGATGTAGGCAAGGAAATGATTTGAACTCTTATATTAATTTGTCAATAGCTTTTATATGTGTGAACTTTTTATTCCTGGCAAAAAATTTGAAAGTCTGTAAAAACACCTTTATTCAGTTTACAGTAAAAGCAATACAGCTTGGTCAAATGCTTTTGTAGGAGTCTGTGTCCATACCTTGTGTTTTCATTACTGGCCAGCATGCCAGTTAATGTGTAAATCATGATTTTCTCTTTAAACAGCAAGATATAATATGTGTCAAGTGTCCAGATGTACTGTTGTAATGCCATCTTGTAATGCAAATGGGCAGATTCATGCTCTCTGTTGGTATAAGTGACCACTGTCACCAGGACTGAAAATGTTACAGCTGTTAGCAAACCGGATGTGACAGTAAATCTTCCAACTGGGACATCAACTTGGAGGAGATTTACTCTAACTTTGCATAGTTTATTTCTAACTCTTGACTGCATATCTGAAATTGAAAGAAAATCTTCTAACTGGACACGTACAGCAAATATTAAAAGACATGAATATACCTCTCTACTAGTTATATATCTTATAGTGGAAGTTTTGGGTATGTGTAAATACACAAAGGACAAACTTTGGGAGGTAGGAGACATTAAAAAAAAAATGAAGGTAAAGGGGATTTAGTATAAATGTAGATTTAGTATTATAATGGTTTATGCAAACGATATGTATTTTAACAATATTCTCATTCCTTACAAAATCTTTTTTGAATGCTCTATATACATACTTTCAGAATGCTCACAAAGGAACAGTTTACATTATATCAGATGATTTAGTCTTCAATTGCATTTGGGTAGATATTTCTAAATTAAAAAATAGCAGAGACACAGTCAATTTCAGGAACACAAAATATTCCAAAAACTTAACATAACTACCTCTTCCTGCTACACTTTTCATAAATAATCGTCCAAATGGCATTTCCTTGTAATTAGCATAATGACTTTTGTCAATTAAATTATGTTAAAGGGCTAATGAAACAGTGAAATGCTTCTTAGATATGATTTAAGGAGCTGTTTAATTATTAAATACCACTTTTATTATGTGTTGTGGTAATTTGCATTGGTTACATTTGTAGGTCGTTAGATTCTACAACTCAGGTTATATTACTTTTTCAAAATATAGGAAAAATAACGTAAAAAAGGAATCAGGTTCAATGTGTATTTCACACTTTGCATACTACAATTGTTTAACATTTTCCTTATTAAAAAAATAAATATAAGTCATTAAAATATGAAGATGATATTCTTTGGTACTATCTTAGGGTTAAAATGGCTTAATAGCCCACACAGTTCTATTTTTTCCAGTTTATGTTACTACTTTAATAACTAGTGCTGAATAAGTGGGAGTGAGATACTGGAGGTAAAATTGACTGCTCAAAGGAAAAAATATCCCAGAGCATGGTGTAACAATGTACTTTTTCTTACTCAAGCCAAAAAAGTTTTACAAAATTTTTAAAAGTTTAACTTCTTGCCTCATGCATTTCACATCAGACACCATTGAGAAAGCTATATACTATAGGGGAACCAGTTTAGAATAACTGGGAATTTTGTGCTTACCTGCTCTCCTTCCCATATAGATTCCAGCTCCATACCCTTTAAGCCACCCATATTTCTTTTAAAAGATACAATTAAAAAAATATTAAATAAAACATAATAGGAATGTCGTAACTGGCTCATTAAAAATATTCAGACCCCTTGCAAATTGGGTCAAGCAGTTAGATTTCGTAGTATCTAGAAAATATTGGAATCTCAGACTTGAACCTGAATATTGTATGCTGTGGTTTAGTAAATTGCTAATGTGTTTTATATTTTGACACTGTCAAAAGCCCATCATGATAATAAAGCAGCACCATATAACATAATTCAACAAAGGATCTATTAAGACAGCTCACGATGACAACCAACTATTACAAGTAATATTCTTAAATAGTTCCAACAGACCAAGCCATAGCTTGCTGGCTTCAAAAGTAATAAAGGTTTATATGTGTTTCACCACAAGATGTTCTATAGATATGTCTATATATGTATACATTCACGATAGGCCATATCCCAATAGATAGGCTTTATGTGAAGTATACTAAAACAATGCAGGAAGGTATGTGTGGGAATGTTTGTGATCTGTTTCTCTTTGTCAAGCCACCTAAACCACCTAGGGGTTACAAGAATTTAACACAAGGCACACTAGACAAACAGGCAATCAAACAAATGCCAGGAAACAGACACAGTTCCCATAATAAAGCTGATTACCAATAGGGCCTTTAGGTGTACTAAATCAATCAAGCCTCAGTCAGCAGGAGATGAATGAATAAATGGACTGGTGAATGGGCTGATGGTCCATCAGGACCTTTTGGTGACACCTAAAATTAGATGACTCCAGCTGGTTTCCTACTAAACACATCAGACATTTCAACTCCAGATCCTCATATAAAATTAGCTGGGAGGTCTATTAAATTCCTGAAGTTACATTAATCAATCCCAATTTAAGGGGGGGGGGGGGGGGGGGTGTCAACCAAGAGTCATCCTACAGATCACAGCCAGTAACCAATCCAAGATCCCTAATTATTCCTAATAGGATTTAAATATATAGAAATGGGAGCTGAGAGAATAGAGGTCTGTTCTGTACTGATCTGTCGGAACTAGGCTCCTGGGGTACTCATTAAAATCTTAACAGATAACTATAAGATTTTCCTGAATGCATTCCTACATTGTCTGAACGTTGCATGAACTTTCATTTATTGAAAATTTATGTGCATGGATAGGGTTATATATTATCCATATTTATGGTGATAATATTTATATTCAAGCATATGAGTTATTTATTAGGATAGAATAATATAAAATACTCTGTATTCCATTAAAATGAATCCACAAGTATTCCTATATACTGATGTAGGCAATTCAGACCTTCTAAACCAATTCTCTCTTCAAACAGTTTGATAAATGAATACGACTGTATAAATTTATGCTCTGGAATGACTAGTGACCAGCTAGAACTGCAAAAATAAAGGTCTGATGAGTTCTCAAAAAAAATGACAGTCAGTTTATCTAATGAAATGTTTTTGAACTTGAAAGGCTACAGAAAGTGAAATATTAGATTCAGTAATTAAACTTGTAACAGTTACTTGAAATTCAAGTCTTTCTAGTAATTTCCAAACAAGACCAGCGCTGTTTGTATTGTAATCTTGTAGTGGTGCTTTAAATTCTATAGGCTGAGTATAGGGTCATGTTAAAATATAAATGCACACATATATACACATATAATTGACATTTACATAAAACTCTTTCAGTTTAAATAATACTTATGTAACAAGAAATACTCAACAGCAATAGCTAGAGAATAATACAATACAGAGTTTTTTTGTTTTTTTTTTAGAATTTTTTTCTTTTGCAGATGAAGAATAAATAGCTATGCACTATTTGAATACATTCTGAATATATTCTTTCAAAATGTACTGCTGGGACATTGCACTCTTATTTCACAGACATTTGAAATGTGGGCTTTTTTTCTATTCTATTCCTATATAGTAGATAGGCTGAGCAGCTTTTAATGTTGCCAAGACTTGCCAATCACCAAAATGTCATGTGCAGGAAGGTGTAGTTGCTGTGTGATTTATCCACCGTGACAAAAAAACATTTTGACTTACAATACTCCTTTTCCCACATCTTTCAGTTTTGTTATACAAATAATTCTCAGCTGATGACAGACTTCCCAGGTACTACCCTATAATTTTCAGACAGTGGGAGGTAACACAACCATTACTTCACAGCCAGACCCAGGACCTTGAGTGCTAGTAATTTTCAAATACCTGCTGAGAATGCAGTGTTAAAACATGTAAAAGACTATCGATAAAAGTCTATTGATTTATTCAACAAAAAACCCTACTGTGCATTTTTTAGTATTTACCTTTCTACCTCAAAAAACAATCCAGTGTATTGACATTATGATAGTAATAAAAATAAAAGAAACAGTTCGTATTGCCATGACAAATAGACTAACATACCCGTTTTAGTAAAATAAATAACACAGTGATTTTTTTTTTAATTTTGATTCTGAATATAGCCAGAGGTATAAGATTTTATCTACTGTGATTGCATTTTCTATATTTCTGCATGTAGTTATTAATTTACCTAAATATGAATTAAATTTGGAAGTTTCTAAGCAAGAACCACAAGAGCAAGGAATAGTTAGGCTAGTACATTGATGGGGTATAATTATAAAACAGCAAATATGACACTCCCTGAAACCTTCCTTGGGGGAGAATCTTTCAGGTCAATGTTTTTTTTGTAATTGCACTAGTTGATTCTCTAACAGGGAATGTTCCTGTGAATGTCAGATTCTGCTAGAGCAGGTAATGAACAAACATGTACATGTGTTCAAGTATACCAGGTCCATATCATATTATTATGGTTGTTAATTACTGAATATTTATAAAGTGGTGACAGTCTAAAAACATACCTCTGTATTGTCCTTTTGGCTCTTCTCTGATTTTCTTTTTTCAAAGCTATTTTAGGCTCTAATATTCCTTAGTCATTAGTGAAGGCAACTCTTAAAGCAGAACTCCAAAATATTGATAAATAATAGGTAACTGGAATGCACTATACACACATTCATAATAACACCACAAGCTACTAAAGCAAAACATTTCCAATCACATATTTTGCAGCACTCCACAATGCAAGGGAATGCTCATTGCTTGCGCTGTGCTACTTAAAAAATGGTACTTATCCAATATTTGGTACGTTTTGGAAGGTTGGCAGCCTGTTTAAATGGGTGGGATGAGAATACATTGGTTAGCGCACTGCAAGGTACCATCTTGAAATTTTTTAATTTGAGCTCTTTAAAGCCTAAGACCAGCCATTTTGTTGCAAGAGATACATAAATAAATATTAAAGATACACAAAATATGTTGTATTGTCTTTTTAAAGCTGTTTTTGTAATTTAACAGACATGATCTCTTAACATTAAATCTGGTGCTCCTGCTTTTTTAGTACAGAAATTCCTCACTTAACGACCAGATTCAGTTCTGACAATCTGGTCATTAGGCAAATTGGTATGCAGAGCTGCCTCCAAACAGTGTGACACTGACAAGTTTACTGATAGCCTGCAGGCCCAGAATGAAGAAGATCACTACAGAGGAAGCAAGCCAAGAAAAAATAAATAGGAGTCGGCTGTACATTGTACAGTTCTTGTTCAGTGAACTCATCATAGAGATGGGTATAAATATGAGCAGTCACTAACCAATTAAACCTCACTATTTGTTAAAATCTAAAATGTTACAGTTGTCACCAGAACAGGAGGTGATGGGAAATATTTTAAAAGTTTATTTCTTTTACCTCTCACTGTGTCTGTATAAAAAAAACAAAGATAAAATTATTCCCTTATCTACCCAAAATAATTAAAAATATTTATTAACACAATATTATATTTTTTTTTAAGACAATAAATTGGTACAGATATTTAGTGAAGATAGCTGTACCATGTTTCTACTGGTTGTAGACAGAATTTTCTTTATATTTCCTCCACCAGCAAAATAAATATAAAAAATCCCAATCCAAAAATATAGTACATTTCTGTTAAACATACCGTAATGCAGATTCTGCAGTAATGCTTTTATGAGCTACTATACAGCCAAATGACCTTCTGGCAGCAAAATGGACTAAAACCAGTTCCACTTAGAATATAAGAGTCGCATTTGCTATTTTTTTTCTTGTAAGAAATGCTACTTGCCAGGCTGCTGATGTGTGACTACCTTAAGTGAATGACTTGTAATAAGTGTAGTAATTATTCTAAAATATGCTTGTTGCACATCTATTCTAACCATGCTGTAGTGCTCTTATGAAGTGTACTTTAAAAGATCAGCAATGGAAACAATAAAAATATGTAAGCAACACATTTACAAATTTTGAAGGCTTTCTTTTTCTTCATCAGGAATGTAAAAAGTGAAAGCACATGTATATTGACAACAAACATTTAGTAGTATGTTTGTGAAATGTAGAGGTAACCAAGGGGAAAGGGTACACCTATGGTCAAAATAAAACTATTAGATATAGTTTGATGCCTACCCCCAAAGTATTCACAGAAAAAATGAAAATAGGAATGAAAAAAATGGGATTTATAGGATTTATAATAATATTATATTAATATAATATATCTAGTGAGTTATATTCTCAGCATACAACACACGTTCAATACAAAAATAGTGCATTCAGTTAAATGATCCCTTCCTCGTTAAAACTTGGGGGATGCTGGACCTATATACTAGACAGAATGAACCCTGGCTGATGTCAGTGTTACATGGAAATAGTAACGTCTTGTGTCCAGATGCGTTTTGCCTATCCTGGCTTCCTCAGGGGACCTGTTAGCCGTGACATACAACTGTAAATAAAGATGACATACATATATATTTACTATGAATGATACATAGGTACTATGAATGATAAATATTGCATGCTAGATAGCTAGGTTTCAAATTGTTGAAAGTTGTATTATTGGACATAAAAGGTAATTACATTTAGAAGCGTGTAAAGAGATTAATGCAGGTAATGATTCAACCAATAGATGCAAACATAATGTCTGGACAGATGCTATGAATTAAGAGTGTATAGTGGTTTAATACATTTCCGTAACATGGGATTCTAAATACAATAAAATAAAATTGTATCAGAGAATGATAATTCAGATTATGTAAGATTATGTACATATCCTAACTTTTTTAAATAGTTCAATCCAAACAGACCATTGCAAAGGACAAATTTCATGTGGAATATTTATGGCAAATATAATGAATAATAGGTAGAAAGACATTCCTAACTGTGTACAAATGAACTGTTATTAAGCAGGTTAAGGGGTGATGGCACAAAAGAGGAGAGGAAAGCAGGGGTAAGTAAGCAATGCATTAGGTAGTAGGTAGGAAAGGTTTGTAACTGATCATGTCATTCAACCTGAGTGCCATGATTGCTTGTAAGTTAACAATCCATTTACATTCGTTCTGGAGCAGTATCTTGTCCAGATCTCCTCCTCTTGAGTTGCTGGGAATATGTTCAAGACTCGAGAAGGAAATCATGGAGGAATCGAAATTATGATGGGTACCCACATGATGACCTGTGGGTTTGATGATTTTTCCTGATGGTATAGAATGGACATGTTCAAAAATTCTCTTTTGAAGGCTCTTTTTGTCTTCCCAACAAAAAACGAGCCACATTTGTGTTGTACAGCAGATGTGGTGGTTGGGGTGGTGTACTGAGCTGTTAGGGAGTATTGTACACAAAGTTTCTTGGATCCAATGACATTGGTTGCTATGGCCACATTTAAAGGTGCCCTCATGATGGTAGATGGTGGAGTGGTAAAGACTCCGTATCAATTGATCTCTGAGGTAGGGCGATTTTCTAAAGACAAAAAGAGGTTTATTTCCTACAAATTCTACAAATTCTACATTCTTCAGAATATTTAGATCCAAAAATGGTATACGGGTTAAGTCTGAGCTAACAGTGAATTGTTGAATTCTTTATATTGTATAAGGTTGAAGAATTCCTGCAGTTCCTAAAATGATCTTATCCAAAAAAGAAGGATGTCATCTATGTACTTTCACAAAAGATTAATTTTTTTTTGGCATAGATGGTATCAGCTAATGTCTTAAATGGTTCTTTCTCCCATTCTCCTAGGGACAAGTTTGTGTAGGATGGTGTACACTTCGTACTAGGGATGAGAGAGCGAAAATTGTAAGATCGATCCCGCGAATCAGACCTCTTGCTATTTACCAAACAAGACTGTTTGGTAAAAAAAAATTCTGTCCTACTATATAAAAAATAGAGATATTTCAGTGTTTGATACCTCTTGCTATTTATCAGAAAAGACCGTTTGATAAAAAAAATTTCTGTCCTACTATATAAAAAATACAGATATTTCAGTGTTTGATACCTCTTGCTATTTTTCAAAAAACACCGTTTGGTAAAAAAAAATGTCCTACTATATAAAAAATATAGATATTTCAGTGTGAGATACTTCTTGCTATTTACCAAACAAGACCGTTTGGTAAAAAAACAATTTCTGTCCTACTATATAAAAAACACAGATATTTCAGTGTTTAATACCTCTTGCTATTTACCAAAGAAGACCAACTAGTAAAAATAAAATTCTGTCCTACTATATAAAAAATACAGATATTTCAGTGTTTGATACCTCTTGCTATTTATCAAAAAAGACTGTTTGGTGAAAAAAAAAATGTCCTACTATAAAAAAAAAAAAATAGATATTTCAGTGTTTGATACCTCATGCTATTTACCAAAGAAGACTGGTCAAAGAAAAGTTATCACTATAAAAAAAATACAGATATTTCAGTGTTTGATACCTACTATTTACCAAAGAAAACCGTTTGGTAAAAAAACTATTTCTGTCCTACTCTATAAAAAAATACAGATATTTCAGTGTTTGATACCTCTTGCTATTTACCAAATAAGACTAGTCAAAGAAAAGTTGTCACTATAAAAAAATACAGATATTTCAGTGTTTGATACCTACTATTTACCAAAGAAAACCGTTTGGTAAAAAAACTATTTCTGTCCTAGAAAAAAAAAGATATTTCAGTCTTTGATACTTCTTGCTATTTATCAAAGAAGACTGTTAAAAAAAAATATACTACTATATAAAAAATACAGGTATTTCATTGTGATACCTCATGCTATTTACGTTTGGTACAGAAAATTTTCTATTCTATCAAAAAAATACAGATATTTCAGTGTTTGATACCTCTTGCTATTTACCAAAGAACACCGTTTGGTAAAAAATAATTCTACCCTACTATATAAAAAATACATAAATTTCTGTCTTTGATTCCTCTTGCTATTTACCAAAGAAGACAGTTTAGTACAGAAAAATGTATGTTCCCCTATATAAAAAATACAGATATTTCAGTGTTTGATACCTTTTGCTATTTGCAAAGCAGACCGTTTGGTACAGAAAAATTTCTGTTCTATTCTACAAAAAAAAGCATATATTTCAGTGCTTGATACCTCTTGCTATTTACAAAAAAAAAGAAAAAAAGTTTGGTAAAAAAAACAAATAATTCAGTCTTTGATACGTCTTGCTATTTATCATAGAAGACCGTTTGGTAAAAAAAAAATTCTATCCTACTATATAAAAATACAGATATTTCAGTGATACCTTTTGCTATTTACGAATGAAGACCATTTGGTACATAAAAATTCTGTTCTATTATAAAAATATACATATATTTCATTGCTTCATACCTCTTGCTATTAACAAAAAAAAAAGTTTGGTAAAAAATAAATATTTCAATGTTTGATTCCTCTTGCTATTTATCAAAGGACCGTTTGCTAAAAAAAAAAAATCTGTCCTACTATATAAAAAATACGGATATTTCAGTCGTTGATACTTCTTGCTATTTATCAAAGGAGACTGTTAAAAAAAAACTTCTGTCCTGTAGAAAAAAACAGGTATTTCAGTGTGTGTTACCTCTTGCTATTTATCAAAGAAGACAGTTTCGTACAGAAAATGTTCTGTTCTACTATAAAAAAAATACAGATATTTCAGAGTTTGATACCATTTACCAAAGAAAATCGTTTGGTAAAAAAACAATTTCTGTCTTAATTTAAAAAAAAAAAATTTTTTAGTTTTTGATACTACTTACTATACCAAAGAAGGTTTGGTAAAAATAATTTTTTTCTTACTATTAAAAAAGTTATTTCAGTGTTTGATACCTCTTGCTATATACCAAGCAAGACCGTTTGGTAAAAAAAGATTTTTTGTCCTATAAAAAAAAATTACAGATATTTCAGTGTTTGATACCTTCTGCTATTTACCAAAGTAGACAGTTTGGTAGAAAAAAAGTTTCTACTATAAAAAAATTACAGATATTTCTGTGTTTGATACCTCTTGCTACTTACCAAAGAAGACCGTTTGGTAAAAAAATGTATCCCTTACGATACAAAAAAATCAGATTTTTTTGTGCTTGATATCCCTTGCTATTTACCAAGGAAGACCATTTGGTAAAAAAACAATTTCTGTCCTACTATAAAAAAAAGGTTTTTCCGTGTTTGATACCTCTATTTACCAAAGACCGTTTGGATGAAATACATTTTTTTCTTACTATAAAAAATACAGATATATCAGTCTGTGATACCTCTTGCTATTTACCAAAGAAGACCGTTTGTTAAAAAAAAAAATTCTGTCCTACTATATAAAAAATACAGATATTTCAGTGTTTGATACCTCTTGCTATTTACCAAAAAAGACCATTTGTTAAAAAAAGAATTTTGTCCTATGATGATAAAAATAGATCTTTCAGTGATACCACTTGCTATTTACCAAAGAAGAATGTTTGGTAAAAAAAAAGTTCTGTCCTACTATGTAAAAAATACATATATTTCAGTCTTTAATACCTCTTGCTATATACCAAAAAAGACAGTTTGTTAAATAAAAAATCTTTCCCACTATAAAAAAAAAGATATTTCAGTGTTTGATACCTCTTGCTATTTACCAAAGAAGACCTTGTAATGAAAAAAAACATTTCTGTCCTATATAAAAATTACAGATATTTCAGTGTTTGATACCTCTTGCTGTTTACCAAAGAAGACAGTTTCGTACAGAAAAATTTCTGTTCTGCTATAAAAAAAATACAGATATTTCAGTGTTTGATACCTCTTGCTCTTTAATACAGAACACCTTTTGGTACAGAAAAAATTCTGTTCTATTATAAAAAAAAAAAACATTTCAGTGCTGGATACCTCTTGCTATTTACCCAAAAAAAAAAGTTTGGTAAAAAATACAGATAATTAGAAAAAATTCTGTTCTATTATAAAAAAAAACATTTCAGTCTTTGATACGTCTTGCTATTTATCAAAGAAGACTGTTTGGAAAAAAAAATTCTGTCCTACTATATATAAAATACATATATTTCAGTTGTTGATACTTCTTGCTATTTATCAAAGAAGACTGTTAAAAAAAACAATTCTGTCCTGTAGAAAAAAAGGTATTTCAGTGTGTGATACCTCTTGCTATTTATCAGACAGTTTGGTACAGTTTTAGATACTATTCACTATACCAAAAAAGACCGTTTGGTAAAAATAATTTTTTTTCTTACTATAAAAAAATAGTTATTTCAGTGTTTGATACCTCTTGCTATTTACCAAGCAAGACTGTTTGGTAAAAAAAAAAATTTTGTCCTACTTTAAAAAAAAAATTACACATATTTCAGTGTTTGATACCTTCTGCTATTTACCAAAGTAGACAGTTTGGTAGAGAAAAAATGTTCTACTATAAAAAATTACAGATATTTCAGTGTTTGATACCTCTTGCTACTTACCAAAGAAGACCGTTTGGTAAAAAAATGTATCCCTTACAATATAAAAAATACAGATTTTTCTGTGCTTGATACCTCTTGCTATTTACCAAGGAAGACCGTTTGGTAAAAAAAAAAATCTGTCCTACTATGTAAAAAATACATATATTTCAGTCTTTGATACCTATTGCTATATACCAAAGAAGGCAGTTTGTTAATAAAGAAATTCTTTCCTACTATGAAAAAAGAGATATTTCAGTGTTTGATACCTCTTGCTATTTACTAAAGAAGATCTTTAATAAAAAAAAACATTTCTGTCCTACTATATAAAAATTACAGGTATTTCAGTGTTTGATACCTCTTGCTGTTTACAAGAGAAGACCTTTTGGTAAAAAAAAATTTCTTTCCTACTATATAAAATATACAGATATTTCAGTGTTTGATACCTCTTGCTATTTACCAAAGAAAACCGTTTGGTAAAAAAAAATTCTGTCCTACTATATAAAGAAATACAGATATTTCAGTCTTTGATACCTCTTGCTATTTACCAATGAAGACAGTTTGGTACAGAAAAAACTTCTGTCCTACTATTAAATAAATACAGAGATTTAAGTGTTTGATACCTGTTCCTATTTAACAAAGAAACTAGAGATGAGCAAATCGAAGCTGACGAAGTAGAATTTGATCCGAATTTCAGAAAAAATTTGATTTGCAACGAATCCAAATTTCTTTGCGATACGTTTCAACAAATTTTTTCCAAAATGGCGGCTACACGTGTGAGGACATGGGGCAATGCCATGCATGCAGCCAATCAGCAGCCAGCCAGCCCTGTGATGTCACACCTCTTTAAATAGCCACAGACATCTTGGATTAAGACATTTTACAGTGTTCTGAGTGCAGGGAGAGATGTGTGCAGGCGCTAGGGAGAGTGTTAGGAGAAACCTGATTGTGTTAAAAAAAACTCAAAAAACGATTTATAAGTGCAGGGAAAGGATAAGGAAGAATCATTTCACAGCATCTTAGTGCAGAGAGAGACATCAGAAAGAGCTAGGGACAGTGCTATAAAAACGATTTTCAAGTGCAGGGAAAGGATAGGGCAGAATCATTTCACAGCATCTTAGTGCAGGGAGAGACGTCAGAAGGCGCTAGGGACAGTGCTAGAAAAGCGATTTACAAGTGCAGGGAAAGATTATTTGGGGATCCAAATAGCCATTATACAGCTCTGTCATTCCATCAATTTAAATATCCAGAAAAATATACACGCACTTCACTGTTGCACTGTTGTTCCCTCAGCCACAGAAGTATTGTATGCTGTGGGCTCAGCTCCACTATACAGCAAGGACGAGCTAGTAGAGGACAGTCAGCAGCTACTGCCCAGCCAAGATCTGGAGGAGACATCGGCAGCTTTCTCTGCTAGGCGGGCAAGTAGTGATGAGGAGAGTGGCATGGTAGGTGGTGTTGCGAGCGGTCAGGCTCCTGACCCAGAGAGCATTGAGGAGGACATCAGTGAAGTGCATACACTACTTGATGATGATGAAGCCGATCGCCAGGTGAAGAAGGGGCTTCATCATCATCAGGAAAAGAGGATGGCAGCTTGCCCATGAGGCAGCAAGGTAGTAGCATGGCTGGTAGTCAGCAGTGGGAGGTCAGGAGCCAAACGTGCCTGGGGTAGACCACCTGCTTTGCAGCAGCCTACCTGTCCAGGAAGTAGTGGTGCAGGTGTTCACGGAGGCAGCGGCTGTAGCAGTCAGTCAGTGTAGAGTGTTGGGGGAAAGTCACCTACTCGGCGGTGTGGCAGTTTTTGTTAAGCCGCCGGAGCAGGTTAACATGGCCATCTGTAGAATATGTGGGCAGAAGGTGAAGCGTGGCCAACATGCCAATGTTGGCTCAGCGGCCCTGCGTCAACATATGCAGCGTCACCATAAAGTGGCCTCCGATGTGGTAGTTCAGCCTGCCGCAGCAACCGTTACATCACCCAGTGGCACACGCCAGCTTTCAGGCAGTCAAGGTTCCACCACCTCAGCCGAGGGGAGCTGTATATCATTTCCATCTTCTGCTGGTCCAGATGCCCCTGCTCCTTCTTATTATTACACAGTATTTATATAGCACCATCATATTACACAGCACTGTACAAAGTTCATAGTCGTGTCACTAACTGTCCCTGAAAGGAGCTCACAATCTAATGTCCCTACCATAGTCATATGTGATTAAAGTAGTCTAAGGTCAATTGTTAGGGAGAAGCCAAGTAACCTAACTGCATGTTTTTGGGATGTGGGAGGAAACCCACGCAAACTCCATGCAGATAATGTCCTGGCTGGGGATCGAACCTGGGACCTAGCGCTGCAAAGGCCAGAGTGCTAACCCCTGAGCCACTGTGCTACTCCTCGTCAGCCAATCCATATGCGTTGTAAAAGTTGAATGTGCTCCTGTCAAAGTTGCTGGTGCTGCAGTCCCTCCGTTTCCAAATGGTGGACTCTGCACCTTTCAGATAACTGATGGCTTGTGCCGAGCCGAGGTGGAGAGTCCCAAGCCGTCATTTCTTTGCAAAAAAAGGCAATGCCAGCCCTACACAAACATGTAGAACAGAAGGTGGGCCAATCCTTGAGCCTGTCGGTGTCTGCCAAAGTGCACAGCAGCGCCGACGTGTGGAGCTGTAACTACGGTCAGGGACTGAGTTCCCACTGAGTCCCACTGAGTGAATGTGATTCCTGCAGAGCCTCACCAGCAACTTGGCCAGGTCACACCGCTACCGCCTTCACGTTCTTACGCCGCTGGCCCTGCGACAATGTCCGCCTCTGCCTCCTCATTCTCCACCGTGTCCTCAGCCTCCACTGTAGGGGCAATTTACAGTGCCCCTCCAGCATACCACATGTGCATGGCACAGCGGTGTCACGCTGTTCTGCACCTGGTTTGCCTGGGGGAACATAGTCACACGGGAGGAACTGCTCCGTGTGATTCATGAAAAGTCGAATCATGGCTCTCTTCGTGACAACTCAAAATTGGAACCATGGTGACAGACAACGGGAGGAACATTGTGTCTGCGCTGCGTCAAGGAAGTCTGAGCTATGCACCCTGCATGGCACACGTCTTCAATTTGGTTGTCAAGCGGTTCCTGAAGTTTTCCACCCATCTGCAAGACATCATAAAAATGGCCAGAAAACTTTGCATGCACTTCAGCCACTCGTACACCACAAAGCACACCCTCCTTGAGCTGCAGAACAGCATCCCCCAACATAGGCTGATATGTGATGTTTCCACCTTTCTGAACAGAGAAAGGCCATTCTTGATGATCCAAGAGGATAGGAGTACTCCCATGTGTAACTTCCATGTCTGCCAGTGGCAGCTCATGCGTGACACCTTCCGTTTGCTCAGGCCCTTTGAGGAGGCCACGTTATTTGTCAGTCGCCAGGACTACGGGATGAACAACGTCATTCCACTACTTCATGTCCTAGAACAGATGCTGGTAAATCTGGCTGGTTAGGGGACTGGAGACGTGGCGCCTAGATCTCACGGCCACATGAGCCCTGTGGGGGCTGAACTAGAGGAGGAGGACATTGGATCAAAGGCAATGTATAGTGAAATCGGTGGTTTTTCTACTCAGGTGACACGAGAGGAGGAGCGGAAGCAGTCAGAGGAGCAAGCGGGAGATGAGGAATAGTGTTGGTCGAATAGCTCACTATTCGATTCGGCAGCTATTCGCTCAAATATAGCAAAAAAATTCGGGTGGTCGAACATCGAATTCGAACACCATTAAAGTCAATGGGAGTAAAAAATTAAAACGCTGGATAAACGCGGGAAAACGCTTCCATTGAACTCAATGGAGGCTTTTTCAAGCATTTTTAAGCTTTTATGAAAGCTTTCATTGAAAACAATGGGGGCTTTCATAAACATTTTTAGCAGGACTTAGGAATCTGGAAGCCCCCTTTAATAAGGAGACTCCCAGATAAAGTTCCCACAGTCCAGGAATCCCACAATGACATTATGATTCATAATATTTTTTTTTCTCCCGAATATTTGCTGTTGAATGCAGCAAAATTCGGGTCGGATCTACCCAAATTCGAACAGCCATATTTGGGTCAAATATAGGGACAACCCGAATTCGAACATCAACACTAATGAGGAGGATGAGGCAAAGGACCCAGACACACCATGGCAGTATGCAGTGGAGATGAAAGCAGGGAGTCCCTCCGAGTCGCTTGCAGAAATGGACCACTGCATGCTCACTTGCTTGCGCAGTGACAGCCGAATTGTGACCATTCGACAGACGGATGACTTCTGGCTTTCCACCTTGTTGGACCCTAGCTACCGGTCCAAAATGGGGGCCTTTTTACACCCGCTGAGAGGGAGGACAAACTGAACTACTACAGAGACATCCTATGTGGTCAGTTGGCCGCTGCCTATCTGCACCATTGTCCATCCTCTGGCAGGTCTGACTGGGGGGGCCCTCTGCACTCACGTTCTAATGCCATAGCTGCTGTGGAGGGTTGGGGTGGCAGGAGCATTACCAGCTCCATCAGCAGAAGCCTGAGTCTAGAGTTGCTGATGAGCAGCTTCTCTGCACTCGCATAGTGAAGAAACTACTGACCAGCAGCTAGACATAGAGCAGAACCTGAACCAGCAGGTGGTGGCATACTTGGAGTACACCCTGCCAGCCGTCACTGAAGATCCGCTGAATTACTGGGCAACCAAACTGCATTTGTGGCCACAATTGGCCGAGTTTGCCCTGGAAAGCTGTCCTGCCCAGCCAGTAGTGTGCCATCAGAGCGGGTGTTTAGTGTGGCGGGGGCCATAGTAACTCCAAGAAGAACTCACCTATCCACCCAAAATGTGGAGAGACTGACCTTTGTCAAGATGAATCAGGCATGGATCAGCCAGGATTTCCACCCACCAATGCCTGATGCATCTGATTAGATGATCCATGCCGCCTGATCCAAACCTTGACAAAAGAGACCGCCACCCGCCTGATGCCACACATCAGATACCAAGTGCTCCTTCTTTCACCCACCTTCGTCAGCGGGTACTGATATTGCCACCCACCGCCCCAGTCTGTCACCTGGTCACTTTGTGGCCTCCTGATGCTGCTGCTGCCATCTCCACACTATGTCACCTTGCCGCTCTGTGGTCTCCTGATGCTGCTGCTGCCATCTCCACACTATGTCACACACTATGTCATTGTTCCACTCTGTAGCCTCTTGATGCTGCCGCCACCTCCGGGCCCTGTCATTGTGCCACTCTGTGGCCTCCTGATTCTGCTGCCACTTCCACACTCTGTCATTGTGCCACTCTGGGGCCTCCGCCTCATGCTGCTGCTTCTGCCGCCACCTCCAGACTCTGTCATTGTGCCACTCCGTAGCCTCCTGATGCTGTCGCCAACTCCAGACTCTCTCATTGTGCCACTCTGTGGCTTCCTCCTGATGCTGCTGCTGCCGCCACCTCCAGGCTCTGTCACTGTGCCACTCTGTAGCCTCCTGATGCTGTCGCCAACTCCAGACTCTCTCATTGTGCCACTCTGTGGCTTCCTCCTGATGCTGCTGCTGCCGCCACCTCCAGACCCTGTAATTGTGCCACTCTTTGGCCTCCTGATGCTGCTGCCACCTCCACACTGTCATTGTGCCATTCTGTGGCCTCCTGATCCTGCCACCACCTCCAGACTCTGTCATTGGGCCACTCAGTGGTTTCCTCATGCTGCTACCACCTCACCACCATGTCATTGTGCCACTCTGTGGATTTCTCAAGCTGTTCTCCCACCCTCCCCACTTCATGACTAGGCCCCTATTTTGCCTTTTGGGCCTGGATGACATCACAATTTATTTGACCCTTCTTCTGATCTGTCAGAAGGAAGGAAAAAAGAGACACACAACGGATCCTGTCTGTGTAGCAGCTGTAAGGCTTGTATGGTCCCATCAGAATTGGCTTATGATTTGGTAGCCAAAAGCAGGAGTGGGTACAAAACACAGAAGACATGCAAATATTCCATTTACGTGTCATCTCTGTTTTGGATTCACTCCTGTTTTTCTTGGCATTAGCAATACTGATGGATTATTGAGCAAATGCTGACCGAGTGAAGGCAGATGCTCCGCAGACAGGATCTGTTTTTTGTGGGTTAATAATCTGATGTATCAGAGGAAGGGCAAAATAATCAGTGACGTCAACACAAACCTAGTGCTGACACCCTCTCCACTCTGTCAGGGGGGCTCTGCTTATTTAAGCGGTTAATAGAACAGGTTCTGTAGACATCTTTGTGGAATCAGCTATCAAGGGTGTAAAAGGAGTGCGCTTCTTCTTGACTCTAACATGGACCTGTAAGGCTGAATTCATACTTGAGTCAGTTTGGCCCTGTGACTGCCCAAAAAAGTGAAGTGTGCAGTGATTCTAATAGCGACGCCTGTCATCTGCATGTCATACTGACTCACAGTATTATTTCACTACCACAGCAGACTCCCTATGCGTGTTACTGCAAGGCACAGTGTTCTACACAACTATCAAGGCTCTCTGCAGGCCGGAATTAGACGTTTTTTCAACGCGATTCGCCGCAAATAAAATTGATCGAAGCATATCTTTTCAGGAAATTCGGCGAACCTGCCAAATCGAATTTTTGAGAAATTCGCTCATCCCTAAAAGAAACTGTTCAGTACAGGTGCATTTGTGCCCGAATAAGTATAAGATGAGCAGTAGACACAGGGGATGGCGTGGCTCTCCTTCACCACTCACTGGGTGACCTTGCATTACTCAGTAGACGGTAGTCTGCAAGAGGCATTACAGTACCTTGTACCCCCGCCGAGGGGTGGGAAAGCATGGGCCACCCCAGTCCTCTCCCTCCTCCTCCTCCTGCATGCCTTCTACCATCAATCCCTCTCTTTTCGACACTCCTTCTGAAAGGCCAGCAGCAAAGGACTCTGTGGTAAAGCGGGCACGCCACTACGGCTCCCTCAAGCACACGCGTTACCAGGAAGTGCTGAAACTGTTGTCCTTTGGGGAGAAAAGTCACACTGCCAGGGAACTCTTGTCCACTGCCAGGGAACTCTTTGCACAGAGAGATTGAGGCTTGGCTGACGCCCTCCAAGCTCACAACAGGCAACGTAGTGTGCGACAACGGGGTCAACCTTGTGGCCGCGCTGTGCATGGGCCGCATAACACATGTCCCCTGCTTTGTTCAGATACTGAACCTGGTGGTGCAGAAGTTCCTCTGCACGTACCCAGGACCACAAAACTTACTGAGACAGGCTCGCTCTATCTGGAGCCATGCACGCCGATCCACTGCAGCCGCGGCACTTAGCAAAATCCAGTGCAAACCGAGGCTGCCACCGCATAGACTCATTTGTGACACTGTGACTAGGTAGAACTCTACCCTGCACATGCCCCAGCTTTTGTATGAGCAAAAGCTAGCCATCCGCCATTACTTGGTCAGTGTGGTAGCGGGGCCCTTGGTACAGCCACACAACTGAGCTGTTTTACCAGTGACCAGTGGCTGCAGATGGAGATGCTTTGAGCAGGCCACAAATGTCGTTAGGAGCTGTAAGGCTGGAACGATGTCATACCCATCATCTTTCTGCTTGATATTACCCTGTGTGGCCTGATGGAAAGTGGCAATGGGAGAGGGTGGGAAAAAATGGGGGAGGAGAATGAGGGTGACATTGTTACACTCCATAGCGCACAGCCAGCTTTAGGAGGAGCAAGAAGGGACACTGGCCAGCATCAGGATTTTCAAGAGGAGGAGGAAAAGGAAGATGATTATGATGATGATGAGAGAGACCATGTGGGGGCTGCTGGATAGGACCCGTCCAACCCGCATTTGTGCTGTCACGCCCCAGGGCATTGTGTGGACAATGGAACAACAGGAACTGATGCAGCTTGAAGAAGAGAAGGTGGATGATGAGGAGGAAGATGTTTTGGTGCCTACTGAGGGACAGGAAGAGGATAAGCCCAGGGAGCCCCTCTTTCATATGTGTGTCTACAAATTGCGGTGCCTATGGAGGGAACCCCGCATATGTAGCATCAAAAACCGGGGTGATTACTGGCTAGCCACCCTTCTGGATCACAGCTACAAAGACAAAATGTCACAGTTTCTACCCAACCCGGCGCAAGAGAAAGAAAAGGTGACCCGCCTAAGCAGAATACTATGCGACTGGCTGTGTGAGGAGTTCCGCGTACCACATTCCACATAGGAAGCTCAGGCGGACACTGCCTCCACCGTATCCTCCTGTAGTGGCAGCAGCAGAAGTAGTGGCAACAGGATGCACACATCCAAAAGGACCAAGGCAGGGGGGATTTTCTGGATGCCTGGCAAAACCTGATGCGGCTATCTCAAACAAGTGAAGTGCAGGGGGATAACCATTTGGAACGGATGACGCCCATGGTGCTTGATAACATTGGCTCTTTTCTGGCTGGTGGTGGTGCTGGTGTTGACAACAGCAGTTATAGGGAGCCTGCCTGTCCTGACAGTAGTGACGCCAAATAATTTTTGGGTCAACAAGCTTGAAATCTGCCCGCAGTTGGCACAATATGCCATTCAAGCTTCTTTCGTGCCCGACATCCAGTGTTCTGACTGAAAGAATCTTCAGTGCCGCTGGCAGAGTGGTCACGAACATCAATCACGACTGTCGCCGGAAAATTTCAATCGCCTCACCTTTTTGAAAATGAACGAAAGGTGGGTTACTAGCAACTATCATATCCCCACAGCAGATGTCACTGATTGACTGACACAAGTACTCACTGGCCAACCAAGATGCCTCTGTGAACCATCACTGCTCCTGTGCTGAATCTGTGGCTGTCTATCACCAACACCCTGTCAGCTGAGCCTGCCTCAGCTGAATTTTTACGCTAGTTATCCCATCGTCCAGGGGTGGCATTAATCGCCAGTGTCATGCCTGCCATTGTGCTAGCTAGCAATATATTTTACATTTCTGCTGCTTCCAGGAGGCTGACAAACTTCAGATTAAAACCCCCAGTACCTCCACACTGATAGGTATCACTACCTTTGCATAATTTTTCAGCTAAGAATTGTAAGATTGAGGGTTGGCATTCATGTCATCCACTTCATGATGCAAACTAGCAATATCATCTACCGTCTTACCGCTTCCGGCACCACAGACCACAGCAACAGTGCTGGTGCACAAAACATCTTGGTCTGGACCTTTACAATTTTCAGGTATTTGGATTACACACTTCTGGTTGGCATTGACGATGGACTACACCCAGCTCTAGATTCCAATGCGGTCCCCGCTCTGTCTCAGGGCCCACCCCCTCCCCCTCCTGCTGCTACTGCTGCCGCCTGTCAGTACTCAATTTACTAAAATTGTATTACACACTTCTGGGTGGCATTGATGATGCACTACACCCAGCTCAAGATGCCAGTTACCAATGCGGTCCATGATCCATCCCTGGGCACACCGCCTCCTCCTGCTGCTGCTGCCTGTCAGTACTCAATTTACTAAAATTGTATTACACACTTCTGGGTGGCTGGCATTGTCAATGCACTACACCCAGCTTTAGATGCCAGTTACCAATGAAGTCCACAGCCTCCTCCTGTTGCTGCTGCTGCTGCCACCTGTCAGTACTCAATTTACTAAAATTGTTCATTTCTGGGTGGCATTGATGATGCACTTCACCCAGCTTTAGATGCCAGTTACCAATGCAGTCCCCACTGCATCTCTTGGTCCACCGCCTCCTCCGCGTGATGTTGCTGCTGCTGCCTGTCAGTACTCTATTCACTAAAATTGTATTACACACTTCTGGGTGGGTGTCATTGTCAATGCACTACACCCAGCTCTACATGCCAGTTACTAATACGGTCCCTGTTCTATCTCAGGGCCCACCGCCTCCTTCTGCTCTTGCTGCTGTCACCTGTCAGTGCTCCATTCACTAAAATTGTACACTTCTGGGTGGCATTGATGATGCACTACACCCAGCTCTAGATGCCAGTTACCAATCCGGTCCACACTCCACACATCTCAGGGCCCACTGCCTCCTCCCGCTGCTGCTGCCTCCTGTCAGTGCTCCATTCACCAAAATTGTACACTTCTGGGTGGTATTTATGATGCACTTCACCCAGCTCTAGATGCCAGTTACCAAAGCAGTCCACGCTCTGTCTCAGGGCCCACTGTCTCCTCCTGCTGCTGCCGCCTGTCAGTACTCCATTCACTAAAATTGTACAATTCTGGGTGGCATTATAGATGTACTACACCCAGCTCTAGATGCCAGTTACCAATGCGGTCCACGCTCCTTCTCAGGGCCCACTGCCTCCTCCTCATGCTGTTGGTGCTCCCGCCTGTCACTACTCTATTTACTAAAATTGTACACTTCTGGGTGGCATTGACGATGCACTAAACCCAGCTCTAGATGCCAGTTACCAATGCGTTCCACACTCCGTCTCAGGACCCACCGCCTTCTCCTGCTGCTGCCGTCTGTCAGTACTCCATTCACAAAAATTGTATTACACACTTCTGGGTAGCATTGACAATGCACTACACCCAGCTCTTCATGACTCTTACCAATGCGGTCTCCCTGGCGATAGTTGACCAGAGGCCACACAATAGTACTGCTCTCGCTGACCCACGCCCTGTCTCTAGTCCTCCATGATGATTGTAATGTCGTTAATAATGCATTGGTATGTGTGGAAGGGGAAGGAAGGGACAGCAGGAGGGGGGATTATAGGCACGAGAGCTGCGGGCCCTAGTGCTTCAATTTACTGGGGGGGGGTTTAAGCGGGGGGGCCGCGGGGGACGGCCATAAGAATGGAATGGGAATTGGGGGTGAGGGAGTGCCGGATATTGGGGGAGAGGGGCTGGTTACTAGGGGGGGCAGTGGGGTGTCCACTCCGATATCGGCTGGTGCTGGTGGTAGTTCGGGTGCGGTGCTTCAGGGGGCGGAAGGTGAAGGCCTCAGGGATACGGTGGGTGAGGTGAGTAATCAAGGGATAGCGGACGGGGCGAAAGGGGAGGTTTATGTCTGCTTTGAAGGGCCGTTAGGTGCTCACTTGGCTCCGGAGATTAGGGAAAAAACTTGGAAAGGGGAATATGTTAAAATATTCTCCTTGTTGCCGGTTGAGCGTTTTGGCGGGAGGGAGGCCAAACCGGGTGAGGGCAAGCGATCAGGCGAGGAAAAGGGGTTATGGCGCTTGATTCCCCGGACTTTCCAAAATTGGTTGCAGGCTTTTGCAATCTTAGCGTGTATTGTGGGGGAAAGGGCGCCTGAGAACTGCTCAGCGCTTTTTTGCTACCTTGATGCCATTAGTGAAGCCTACAGGGTTTATGGGGGCGTTGCGTGGCTGTGCTATGATGAGAAGTTCAGGCAAAGGAAGGCGTTACGGCCGGGCATGCGTTGAGACCATAAGGACATCTTTGGATGCGGCTTATGACGTCGGCGAGGATGTCCCAACAGCCATTTCTCGGAAGCGTCGGGGGTTCCGTACCGGCAGGATCCCTGGAGGGTAAGAAAAAGGGCCTTTGCTGGTTGTTCAACGAGGGGACCTGCAAGTTTGCACCCACATGCGGTTTCAAACATGAGTGCTCCAGCTGTGGGGGAGCGCAATCGGGTGTCCGTTGTCTGGCCAGAGGGAAGGGGCGTCCAATGGAGCCTGCAGGAAAAAGGGATGACGCCGGTGACGGTGGAAAGTATGTGCCATTTTCTAGGTAAGTACCCGGATCGGAAGGCGGCTAGGGAGTTGGAGGTTGGTTTTAGGGAGGGTTTCCGTATACTGTGTAATTTGGTGAGTATTCACAGGGTAAGGAAGAATTTGCAATCTGCGTCGGGTAATCCTGGGGTGGTTACTGCAAAATTGCAAAAGGAAATTGCTCTGGGTCGCATGGCGGGACCTTTCAGGGAATTACCATTGGAAAATTTAGTGGTCTCGCCGTTAGGGGTGGTTCCGAAGCGGGAGAGTAATCAATTCAGAATGATTCATCATTTGTCTTATCCTAAGGGGGAGTCTGTGAATGCCGGTATTGCGCCTGAACTTTGCAGGGTTGCTTACACTTCATTTGATGTGGCGGTTGATTTGGTTAGACGGGCTGGGAGGGGATGTTTAATGGCTAAGGCGGATATTGAATCGGCTTTTCGTTTGTTGCCTGTGCACCCAGATAGTTTTTGGTTGCTGGGTTGTTGTTGGGAGGGAAATTATTATGTGGATAAATGTTTGCCCATGGGTTGTTCTATTTCATGCTCCTTGTTTCACGTTCATAGAATGGGTTGTAAAGGAGATCTCTGGGATTAAGTCTATTATTCACTATCTGGATGATTTTTTTGTGTGTAGGCCCTGCAGGGTCTCTGGTGTGTGCCAATCTGCTGGGGACATTGGAACATGTGGCGGAGCAGTTTGGGGTGCCATTGGCGGGGAAGAAAACGATGGGCCCGTCGACAGAGTTATCTTTTTTGGGTATAGTGTTGGATTCGGTACGCATGGAGTGCAGACTGCCGGAGGACAAATTGGTGGCATTGAAGGAGGAGATTGGGAAGGCTTGTTGTCTTGAGAAGATACGGTTGAGGGAGTTACAGTCCCTGCTAGGGAAGCTTAATTTTGCATGCCGGATTATGCCTATGGGCAGGATTTTCAGTCAGAGGTTGGCTGCAGCAACTTCTAGAGTGCAGAAACCGGAGCACTTTATTCGGTTGACGCGGGTACTAAAAAGGGATTTGGGAGTATGGAGGCGTTTCTTGGATCAGTATAACGGTCGGTCACTTTGGTTGGAGTCTTCGGTGGATAATGAGGCCTTAGAGTTGTGGACCGATGCGGCTGGGGGGGCAGGTTATAGGGCATACTTTGCAGGGAGATGGAGTGCGGGGGCATGGCCGGTGGAATGGGAGCAGTTGGGGTTATGCAAAAACTTGGTTTTGCTTGAACTGTTTCCAATTGTGGTGGCATTAACATTGTGGGGTGTGTTGCTTAGCAACCGGAAGGTCCGGTTCCATTGTGATAACATGGGGGTGGTGGAAGTGATCAATAATAACTCTGCGTCTTCCCCTCAGGTGGTGTGTCTGTCGCAGCATTTAGTTTGTTGTGTCTGCGATTGAAAATTCATTTGAGGGCAGTGCATGTTCCCGGGTGCGAGAATGTAATTGCGGATTCCCTTTCTCGTTTTCAGTGGGAGCGTTTTCGAGAGGTGGCTCCAGAGGAGGAGGTGAGGGGGGCCCCGTGTCCGGCGGAGGTTTGGTCGGTGGTCTGGGGGCCCTTGCTGGACTAATCAGGAGCTCTGTGTCGGTAGGCACTTGGAAGGCATATGTAGGTATTTGGCAGGAATGGTTTGGTTTTGTTAGCAGGGAGGGGGAATTTGCAGATAGTAAAGGGGGGGCTGATGTGGTGCTGTCCTTTTTATTGTGGAATCTTCAAAAGGGGGTTTTTAGTTGTGTCATGGGAAAAAAGTTGTCAGCATTGGCTTTTCTCTTTAAATTGTTGGGTTGGGATGACGGGACAAAATGTTTTGCGGTGCGCCAGGCCATGAAGGGTTATCGGCGGGGTAGTGGGAGGACGGATAGGAGGCGGCCGGTTTCATTTGTGATGTTGGAAGACATTTGTCATAGGCTGGGTTCGGTTTGCTTTTGTGACTTTGAAGTGTTATTATTAAGGCGGTGTTTGTGCTGACCTTCTTCGCTGCCTTGAGGGTGAGTGAAGTGGTTTGTCTAACTAAAATTAGGGAGGGTGGCTTGCGGTTGGAGGATGTGCGGTTAGCAGGGGGGGAAGTGTTGGTGTGGATACGCAGGTCAAAAAACGGATCAGAAGGGAAAAGGGGCGTGGTTGGTGTTGCGGGGACTGCAAGGTGTGGAGTTGTGTCCGGTTAAGGTCCTGGGGGAGTACCTTGCGGTAAGGCCAGGAAGGGGCGGTCCTTTATTTTTACATGGGGATGCCTCGTTCGTGACCCGATTCCAGTTCATGGCAGTGTTTAGGAAATGTGTGGCGGCTTCGGGCAGAAGACCGGGTGAGTATGCCACTCATTCTTTCAGGATTGGGGCGGCCACAGAGACTGCTAGGTGGGGCCTGGGACAGGAGTTTATAAAACAGATTGGTCAATGGAAATCACAGCGTTTTCGCTTGTATGTCCGGCCTCATTTGTTGTAGGGAGTTGTTGGTGTGGTGGTGACGGGGTATGGGTGTGTATGACCCCGAGTTGCTGTAATGGTTGGTTGTTTTGTTTCTTTGTTACAGATGGGCCGGCATGCTTGGTGTGGATCCTGGGACACTCTTATGTGTATTGGGGGGTCCGAAGGGCTGATATGCGGCGGACTGGCCGGCAGTTAGGATTACAGAGGGAGGTGGCTCGGGTGCGGTGGATCGGGATCCCAGGTATGCAGTGGCGGAGGGTGGTTCCCGAGGTGAATAGGTTTGCTAGCTTAGACAGGGCGCCCGATGTGTTGCTGTTACATGAAGGGGGGAATGATTTGGGGGCACGTGCCATGCGGGATTTATTTTGGGATATCAAGTGTGACTTGTTGCGCTTGAGGGATGCCTTCCCTAACATGGTTTTGGTGTGGTCAGAAATGGCTGTGCGGTTGGCTTGGCAGCAGGCTCGGTCTGTGGTGCTGCTGAAAAAGGCTTGCATAAAGATTAACAAGGAGGTGGGGCGTTTTCTGGTACGAATTGGGGGGGTGGTGGCACGTCATCGGGAATTGGAATCGGAGCCGGAATTAATTTTGCGGGGTGATGGTGTCCACCTTAATGCGGTGGGCACCGACCTGTGGTTGTTGAGTTTGGAGGAAGCACTGCTATGAGCTGTCAGGGTGTGGCGGTGCTCGCAAACTTAAGGTGTCAAGTTTGCGTCAGTTGGCATATTTTGGTTTGGGTCTATGAAAGTGAAAGGCGGGGTAATGGAAAATATAATGGAGATGGGGGCACAAAAGAATGGTTTGGGGTTCGGACAGTAAGGTTGGCCTTGCATGACACTTGGTTGTTGTGGAGGCTAGGTTGTGGAAGGTGATCCGCTAACTGTCCCCGAGGCGGCTTATGGGCGTCTGGGGGCCTAACGATGGATCGGAGACAGCAAGATGATGTAGGAGGATAGGTGACTTTCATAGACCTATGTTTTAAGAGATATACGATAAAATATGTTTTTGTTAATAAAGAGACTTGGTGTTAATAAAGGGGCTGCTATGGCCAATTTTCTCCAACGCTAAAAGATGTAAGTGTCATTCTTTGGTGAAGGGGTGGTTGGAGGGAGGTAATTGGTCGGGCAGCGAAGACTTCCTATACTGTACCCATGTCATGCATTCTTCTGCTGTTTTGACAGCAGAGACTGTTGCTAGTTGGTTTAGTTCACCCTTTCTCAATGTCCTAATGTTTAGGTTGCCTTCTGAACATTGTTCATCACACAAAAATCTTGCGATCATCCAGCACTATTGTCTTCTGTAGACGTCCAACTCTTCTGGCGTTGCTGAGTTCACCATTGCTTTGTTTCTTTCTCATGATGTACCAAACTGTAGATTTGGCCACTCCTAATATTGTAGCAATTTCTTGGATGGGTTTTTTCTGTTTTTGCAGCTTACGGATGGCTTGTTTCACGTGCATGGAGAGCCCCTTTGACCGCATGTTGTCTGTTCACAGCAAAATCTTCCACATACAAGCACCCTCCTCAAATCAACTCAAGGTCTTTTTGCTGCTTAATTGATAATGACATAACAAAGGAATTGCCTACACCAGCTCATGAAATAGCATTTGAGTCAATTGTCCAAATACTTTTGAGGCCACTAAAATGAAGTTATTGTGTTAATAAAGGCTTTAGTTCCTCACATTTTTATGCAATCCTTGTTCAACCCACTGAAGTAAAGCTGAAATTCTGCAGTTCAACTGCATCTGAGTTGTTTCATTTCAATTTTTGTGGTAAGAACCAAAATTAGAAAAAAGTTGTCTGTTCAAATATTTATGGACCTAACTGTAAATCCCTGAAGACGTGGAAGTCCAGAGCTTTGAAATTCTGAAACCCCATTTGATTTTGTTTAAGATTAGTGTCAGGGGTTTTGTCAAACATGGATTTAGGCATTAAGTTGTGTGCAAATAAGTTATTATCTTAAATTCATTAAATTTAATTCATTAAATTCAAATTTATCTAAGTTACTTGGTGGGCAAAATGATAGACCATATTCTAAAACCTCAATTTCTGATTTGGTCAGGCTATGTGAAGTAAGATTGATAATCTCTAAGTTGGGTTGTCTTTGTGAGGTTTGGGAAAATATTGTTCCATTGATTTTTTTCTCTTGATGCCAACTGTGGAACCAACGGGTCAAGTTGGCTATTAAGTATTTCAAGTCGGTCACTGATGTATCTCTTTTTGGAGGGATTGACATTTAAATCCCCTAAATTGGTAGTTATGTTGGGAATTTCTGTTTGTGGTAGTGTGTCATACTGTGGAGGGGGAAAGGGATGTTTAGTTTGGTGTGTATTGGTATCTTGGTGATTTTTAGGAGATTTGAGTGCTGGGTTGTTATATTGTGCCTGGGGGGGTCTCATTTGTAAGCTTTGTTATTGCCCACTAGTCTCTTTGTATTTTTTTTTAATCAAAACAGCAGTATTGAACTTTTTAAGATGTTGTTTGACCTCGATAAATTTCTCTTCAAATTTTGGAGACGTAATTGCGATGACGTTTTCTGCTGTAGGGCTTGTATTTCCAGATCAATTTTGACAATGTCTTTTCTGTAATATGAAATCAGTATTTTCATCAGCTCTTCTGAGCATCTATTTAACCCCCTTAGCGCCATTCCTGAGTCACACTCGGGTAAGCTTTTAACTAAAAAAAACCCCACTTACCTTGTTCTGTCGATGTCCCCCGGCGTCCTGCTTGTCCCCACAGGTCCTGGGGACACGTCCTTCCTCCTTGATCTCCAGCTGTGAAGTGCAGAGATTAGAATATATATTATATATTCTACTGTACACTTACATTACATTAAACGTTTAAATTTTTTTTACAGATTTTGGTGTTTTAGTATTTAAAGTTTATTAATTTTAATTTAATTAATATTAGTGAGTTATGTCTAAGAATTATAGCCTACAATGAAAAATACATTTCCATGCAAAAAAATTGTACCTCTTTTTGCATGGAAATTTGGACTGAATTAGACTGCTAGAGAGGTTAAGGCGCTTTCCCAAGCTTCTTTGATAGATTCTATATTTTTTCACATTAGGGAACAGTTTGATCCTCAATTCATAATGGTTACATTTCTCTTGGATGTATCTATGAAAGAAATTGATGTGTCAATGTGATAAGTATTTCTTTTCCAAAAGGTGTTTAAACTTCCAAATCAAAATTTCCACTTTAGGTTCTGCACCTTTATGAGCGTTGCAGGATTCCTCAAAACTGAGCATAAAATTGTCCCAGACGTCAATTACTTTTTTTTATTTATTCTGAATATAAAGTATAAAATTGAGTAGAAACTTTTGGTGGAGGGTTTTAGGGAAGCCTTGAAAACATTGCAGTAAATAAGGGGAAAGGGTCTACCTATCCTCAAAATAATACTATTAGATATAGTTTGATGCCTACCCCCAAAGTATTCACAGAAATAATGAAAATAGGAAAGAAAAAAGCTGGGGTTTATAGTCAAAATAAAGGATTGGTATTATTGTTATTATTATTATTATTGTTGTTATATTCTCAGCATACAACACATGTTCAATACAAAAAAAGTTAGATGGTCCCTTCCCCGTTTAAAATGCTGGACCTGCTGTTTGTACAGGCTCAGGTACCGGCTGAAAGAAAAAAAATCCAGAATACTTTTAGATTTTTAAGGATCAACGTGAATTTTCTTTAACTAAAATTTCAAGCACCTTTTTCCTCTCCTATTAAGTATGCAGACAGGATTGACCAGAAGTCCTAACTAGTGTTGGTCGAATATCTCACTATTCAGCTATTCAATCGAATAGTGAGATAATATTCAGGTGATCAAATGCCGAACACCATTCAAGTCAATGGTGGGAGAATTTGGGTTATTTTTAGGGACTATTAGGGGCTGCAAGAGCAATCAGATTGCTCTTGCAGCCCTTAACTAGTTGTATGTACTCTTAGATAAAGTTTCTCTATCCAAGAAGACAGGGAGTCCTGTGTTCTTAAATAGAGAAGTTCTATCCAGGAACACATACTACAGAACTTCAACAGCGATCCCGATTGCTGTTGCTAGTAGTATGTGTTCTTGGATAGAGTTTCTCTATCCAAGAACACAGGGCTCTAGATGTGATGAATGGGGAAACTTTTCGCCATTCAACCTTTAGAGTCCCGAGGTTTGCCTGCAGTCACAGCTGTGATCGCAAAGTTCCCACGATCATGTGACCGTGGGAACTGAACTGCAGATAAACTCTGCAGTTCCACTAACATCCCTGGGGCACTACAGGTTAATTAACCTGTAGTGCCCCGGGGATCACACACTCTTCTCAATGATTGCAGCCTTGGCTGCAATCATTGATTAGCTCATTGTGCTATTCAGGGGCACTACAGGTTAATTAACCTGTGGTGCCCCAGGGATCACAAACTCTTCTCAATGATTGCAGACTCTGCTGCAATCATTGAGAAGATGCCCGGCAAGTGTCTCTTACTCTGTAAAGCTGCGTACACACTTCCAATTTTTATCGTTCAAAATGAACGACGAACGAACGACGAACGATCGATTGGGCAAAAATCGTTCATAAAAAAAGTAACCAACGACGCCGACGAACGAGAATAGTCGCTGGAAATGAACGACCGGACCGGCGGATCGGATTGGACGACGATCGTTGACCATCGTTCGTGTGTACGGTCGTTCAGTGATCGTTCATGGTCTGAGCATGTGCGACGAACGAATCGTCCAACGATCGTCCAACGATCGGATCTATTGTGTGTACAATATCTGCGAACGATCGTGTCGTTATCTGCAGTTACCTGCATGTACAGGATCGGTGCTATGCGATCGTTCGCAGATATCGTGCAGGATCGCTCGTCGTTCGTTTACCAACGATAATAATTGGAAGTGTGTACGTAGCTTAACACGCACAGTAATATGATACATTTGTTACATTTTTCTTGCAGTGGATAAAAGACAAATGTAACAAATATATCAAAATATTACTATGCTAGAAAGTGTATTACAGAGTAAGAGATATCATGTCATTGTACGATAACCTGTAAAAAACCAAAAACAAAAGGTAAATTAACACAAACACTCAATAAATTAATTTAACATTATTTTTTATTTTTTTTAACATTTTTTTTATCCACATTTGTACCTGTTGAATCTCGTTTTTTTTCGGACCGGGTCTACTCGAATTCGATCAGCCATTTTCATGTCGAATATAAGGACATCCCGAATTCGAACACTAACACTAGTCCTAACCCTTCTTCGCTCTACTAAAAATGCTTTTACTTCTCTCTGTATAACCAAATCATCTATTTTTATGACCACATTTGAAAAGTGGAAATTCTAATACTATCAGTCAAAACTGTACCAAAATATGAAATGACATACCACTAGATTCTTTAATTAATCAGGCCCCAGTCTATAAGAACAATATGACTAATCACTGACAGCAAAATTTACAGGCAGCCTAACTTTTAATATGATACAGATGTTGAACCTAACATTATATTACTTAATTTAAGTACAAAATAGACTTTTTCCCTGTATTTTGATGTGGTAAAAAACATACTAAAGCTGCGTACACACGGCAAATTTTTCTCGCCCGATAATCGGTATCGGCCAATTATCGGGCGAAAATCTGCCGTGTGTACATGCATCCTGCAGTCTTTTCTCGTTGGAAAGGATCGTGAAAGATCCTTTCCAACGAGAAAAATTGCAGGTGTGTACGCAGCTTTAGTAGGAACAAGATAAGAGGAACAAAGGACCAAACCAAGGGCATACTAAAGAACAATATCAGAAGGCTGCTCTGGTATGATCTAATGAAGCACAGTTGACATAGTTGCTTCAACCTCCTTCTGCAGGCATGGGGACAAAGAGTTACACACAATTTAACTCAAAAAAAGTCTGAGAAGGTTGAAAAGTATTAAGACAGAATCCCTGGCTAGTGCTACTGCCCCAATTGGTGTTATATGTTCCTGTAGTTTGCTTGTTAAGCAGTATTTTATTATTTTCTCAGTAGCCATTTGCAGTCTTGTGGACATTCATTTAATTATTGGCAGCAACATTTCTTTAATAATCTGAGAGCATCGGTATGACACTAGACTGGTAAGACTATCCCATTTTCACATTGAAATTACTATTTATTGGGAGCCCACATGGACAGATCTTTTAAGAGAGAAATGGTTGAAATATGATTAGAAATGCCCAAGGGGATTTATATTAGTTTTAGTTTTTTGTCTAATTCCTGTGTGTGCTAGCATGGGTCTATGTTATGTGTGTGAGTAGAAATTTGTAAATAGGAATGTTTGCACAGAGCGCAGGTGTAGCAGATTCCTAGGTCAGCTTCATATAATTGAGAATAGGAGTGTGAATAGTGGCATATACACAAACCTAGAGTTGAAACCTAACTCTTCTTGTTCTTTCTAGATCACCACTAGATAAGGGCAAATGAAGGAAAGGATTCAAATGCACTAGTTCAGCACCAGTACTCTTTACCTATAGCAAGCCCCTGCTCAGCCATGGAAAGCTAGTTGCACTTTAACAGCACACAGTTGCCCCTCAGGACTTCTGTGAGCAAGAAATGGCATCTGGGGGAAGACCGACAGAGGACCAAAGACCCAAAGATAATACAATGCAAAAGATTCCAGTAGAGACAATCCCAGAATTCAGAGCCAGAGGTCATAAACAGGAAAACAGTCAACCAGACAAGTTATCCAAAGGTAAAGACAAGGCAGAATGGGAGACACAGGAAAAAGATTGGTGTAGGCAGCATACAATCTCAGGGTCAGCAACTGTAAAACTAATGAATAGACACACCATACATTTTTTTATTAGAAAACTATAAAAAAAATTACTATAAATAAATAAATGTACACAATATATCCAAATAACAAAAAAAATTAATAACTCGATCAATTCAAAGTGAAATATTCTTTCTTCATCACTGTTCTGCTAAGAAAAAACAGATTACAAATAGATATACAGAAAAAAAATAATTCTCTTCTTTCAGGTACAAAAGGACAAGTTTGCATACATTTTACATCAAAGAGGTCATAAAAAAATGCACATTTCTCCCAATATTTATAGTACAAATATACTATAAAATCACACATTTCTTTCCAGGATTCTACATGAACGAAAAAAAAAAAAAACAGGTAGGTCACTAAACATATTATGCCAATTAGCAGGTAAGTAAAATTTATTTTACCCTTAGACTACAGGATCCAAGTTATATTAACATCTAAAGGTTTGAGCTTTAATTTCCTACAATCTAATTTCCTACAATCCAGAAGGAAAAACACAAACAAGTCACTCAAAGCAAGATTTATGCAATACCTTTCTGGGATTAGGTACCCCTTAAATAGTAAAACGTTTCTGGCCTTCCAAATTGCCACCTTTAAAGCAGTTTGTAATTTCCAAGAAATAAAATATTATCAACAGGCAAGGGCTAGTCTACACCAGAGGTGCCCAAACTTTTTTGGCTCGCAAGCTATGATCTACCAACAATATAAATGCAAAACATTTATTTATATATATATACATATTATATTGTGGGAATTAGCTGGACAAACAGTAGGCAACTAGAAGGACTGGATGCCAAATCAGGGTTTATTGCAAAAAAACAACAACAAAAAAAAGGGTCAGGATGACTTAACTTTAGCCAGTTAAAGATCAAAGACATAAACACGTATCTCCAGCTGTCCTGGGTGCTATAACAGTCCATTTCCAACAAAAGTAGGCAGAAAATAAACTAGGGTCACCTTGTTTGTAGAGTCTTGTCTCTCTCTCTCTCTCTCTCTCTCTCTCTTTCTCTCTTTCTCAGGAACACTGTGTAGAGGAAGGTTCTCAAGCCCCCTCCAGTAGAGTCTTTTTCCTCCCTTGCTCTCTGGCAGTCATTCCCTTTTTACTCCCTCTGGGAGCTGCACCTGGACTCTTCTCCAGCAGTGGGGAAAACCCAGGATGGCCTGCTAGAACAGCCCCACTGAAATCCCTGGAATTTAGAGCATTGAGATCAGCAACCTGCATGGCACATATCTGCCCTCCAGTACCTTTCCTGCTGGTTGCCTACAATATATATATATATATATATATATATATATATACTGAGTATGACACAGAAGTGACTGAAGTTAATAAGACATTGAATGGCAGAACATTGCACAGACATTGCACTACAAGACTATAGTGACAGGAAAGCTACAGTTTACCTGTCTTGCTGCACAAGAAACCGCACAGCACTGCTCACCTCAGACTGCCCTTCCACCCTCTCTGCCTCCCTCCTCACTCCCCACTGTTACACAGCCTTCACACACAGAATGACATCTACACCATCTATATAGACGTGCAGCTGGGCTGCTAGTAAACAGCAGGGAGGGGTAAGGTAGGGCTCTGCAATCGACTCGGATTACCTTTGCGATCGGCTGGTAGATCGCGATTGATGTTTTAGGCACCCCTGGTCTAAAACATGGCACATAGCTTCCAAACCTAAAACCTCAAATTTAAGTAAGAGCTCTATTGATGACCAGATTTTCCTAGCGAAAGGGCAGCTCCAAAATAAACGTAGTACTGGTTCATCCACCTAGCACTGAGGCCAAGGGCACTTTGGACATCTTACAATGCCTCTCCTGTATTGGAAAGCCCTCATTGGCAAACATTAAAGCACAATTTGCCAAACTAGGTGTGATCAACACCCTTTCTCAGCTGTCACCCAGCGCATAGATTTTCTAGCATACTTTAGTCTTCAAACTCTTAAAACAAAAAGCAAAAAAGTTAAGCAAGAGAAACATCTTTATGTTAGGGACATCCTTTCCACTGTTCTTTTTTTTTTTTTGATACAGGATTTACCTTTTACACTTGACTGCTTTTGAGCTGTACAAAAATCTAAAAATGTGTTTAGTAATTCTTTTCTGTATTAGGTCACTTGGAAAGTCATCTCGTCTCGTCACCTCGTCTTTATTCTCGCCATCCAATTTTTCACTAAAGATTTTGGAATTCTTGTTTTGCATTGGCTTGCTGCCCCCAATAAAAAAATCACTTTTTGATTAACTAGTGTTGTGAGATTGAATAGTCATAAGCTTTAAAAAAGTGCAGGGACAGGTGAGCAGTTTTTTGCTATCTTGTTAACACGAGATGAGGTCTCTAATTAAATTTAAGTGGTCATAGGGGCCACGTCCTGGAATTCCACAGATCTGGTCATGGTAAAATACTTTACCAATCACCTTCTTTAACTGATTGACAAGAACTTTTGCTAAAAACTTACTGTCTGTATTTAATAAAGTAATCAGCCTCCAATCTTCCAAATAAGTTAAGTCCCCCTTTTTCGGTATAAGGGTGACTATCCTTATCATTCTCTTCACCTAAAAACCTTAATTGTTTTTAAAGCCTTAAAAGATGTTCTTTTTGCTGACTCTTGTTTATCTTTTTTAATACTCATCATTACTTTTTAACTTTCTCCATGCATCTTTTAGGTCAAAATCATACATGATATTAAACATATTCACAGATGTTTCTTGTCTGTCAGATCTAGAACCAGACCACACTTTCCCTTTCATTAAACAGACCCCAGCAAATATCAATAGAGATGTTCCTGCCATAAAAGGTTGTATAAATTCAAAATTGTCCACTTGTTCCTGCTTCTCCACAGGAGCATAAACAATAAAGATCCTCAGTTCCTTACCACAATAATTCAAATTTACCAGCAGAGTCCTGCCATGAATTATCTCAGTAAAAGATTAAATCACAACACCAGTAGATTTGTTGATGTTATTGCCAGCCAAGACTCACAGTTCAAGACTCTAATCTTTCCTGAGATAGTTATAATTGGGGTTAAGATCAATTCTGCACTCCTGAGCACCAACTCAGTGGCCAATGACCTCATCAGAGCTAAGTCTCAAGGGAACTTTTTCCTCCTCCTTCTCATTGATCTTTTCTCTGCTTTTGACACTGTTGAACACCCCCTTCTGTTGATTATGAATATTATCTGCATAAATATGGATAATATACAACCCTATCCATGCACATATATATTCAATGAATGAGGGTTCATGTACAAATAATAGTTAGTCACATGTACAGTTTAATTAAGGAACAATTTGAAACATAAAATACACAGCAGTATTGTTGATATGAATATACGAACTTAAATCAACAAAATTTACAGTACATAAAAATAATGTTGTTAGTAGGTAAACTCCTGTGGTAGCCTGATAATGATTAGGACATCATCCTGCAATTACAAAACAACAAAACAACATAACACTAACATAGACACATATAAGACATGTTTTTGGAAAACATTCAAGAATATCTTATAGTAAATTGTTAAGATGGTAATGGGTACCCCAGGAGTTCCCACAGATCAGTACAGAACAGACCTCCATTCACTCAGATCCCATTTTGATATTAATTCCCATTCAGTCTCATGAGGGATCATGGATTGTTTATAGGGTGTGATCTGTGGGATGACTATTGGTTGACACACACCCCCTAGATTGGGGTTGGTTAATGTAACTTCAGGAATTTACCCTCCCTAGTAGTACATTTCTTTCCGGTTTTATATGTCTAACAACGGTACATTGTTTTTCATGAAAATTTATTTTACAGTATAATAAAATAGTATGAGTAAAATTTTATTTTTAATAAAGTTTCAAACACAAAACCATGTAAAAATATGAAAATAAATACAATTTAAAACATATATATATTTTTTTTTAATTTTAAAAAAAGTATAAATATTATAGTCATACTAATTTATGTATTGTAAAATAAATGTTCTTGAAAACAATGTACTGCTTTTACACATTTAAATCCAATGTATTCCATTCAATACAGTTAAGGTGCGTACACACTTCCAATTTTTATCGTTCAAAATGAACGACGAACGATCGATTGGGCAAAAATCGTTCGTAAAAAAAGTAACCAACGACGCCGACGAACGAGGAAAGTCGTTGTGTGCAGGATCGGTGCTATACGATCGTTCGTAGATATCGTGCAGGATCGTTCGTCGTTCGTTTTCCAACGATAATAATTGGACGTGTGTATGTAGCTTTACTTTGTATTGAAAGCAATACAAATGGTTTTTTCAATTTCCCGCACACACGCACCGATGACTCATCGTGTGCAGAAGATGCTAAAGGAAGAAGACAGGGATCTCGGCAATGGACGACGCAGGACGCCGGCGGATCAGGTAAGTGCTGTATTCCTTCCCATAGGTTTACCCACCCCGAGTGTGATTCGGGGTTACCACATTTAGCAGCTTTTTTCCACCTGGAGTAACACTCGGAGTTATCGCTAGGGAGGTTAATAGACTTCCCAGATAATTTTATATGGAAAACTGGAGACAAAATTTCTGGAGTCATCTAAGTTTTAGTGGGCAACAAAGGTCCAGCTGGGTCATCAGCCCAACCCACCTGTCCAGTTATTCATCCATCTCAGGCTTAATTGATTTATTACCCCTAAAAGACCCTACTGGTAACCAGCTTGTCTCACAGATCTTCTAACCTCAGTCACGGAAGGGACCGTGACAGTACCCCCTCCCTTCTACAGGTGGCCTCCGGACACCCAGGACCGACCTTATCCGGATTAACCCCGTGGAAAGCTTTCACTAGGTGACTAGCATTAACATCGGTCGCTGGAACCCACATTCTCTCCTCTGGACCGTAACCCTTCTAGTGAACGAGATACTGGAGGGATCTGCAGGGAATCTGGGAGTCCAGTATCCTGGCGCTCTGAAATTCTAGATTGCCGTCCACCATGACAGGAGCGGGAGGCAAGGAGGACGGTTCCGCAGGTTCGACATTCTGATTCTCTGAGACAAAACATCTCAAATAAGCTGGAAAATGGAAAAATGGAAACAAACTGAGTACCCCTATCAGACACCACATCAGAGGGAATACCATGTAGCTTCACAATGTTATCTATGAACACTTGTGCTCGGGTTTTAGCATTAGGTAGCCCTGATAATGGTATAAAGTGCGACATCTTACTGAAGCGATCAACAACCACCAAGATCACCGTTTTTCCTGAGGAATTCAAAACGTAAATCTGTGATAAAGTCCATAGATAAATGAGTCCACGGTCGGGACAGGATGGACAATGGAAGTAGAGATCCTGAAGGCCGAGTATGTGTCATCTTAGCACGTGCACAAGTACTACAGGCTTACACATAGCCCTCAACACATTTACGCAACCCCGGCCACCAGAATCTACGAGAGATGAGATCGACCGTGGATCTGCTCCCGAACTGAACAGTGATGTTCCTTGAACACCTTGTGACGCAATTCAGAGGGGACCCCAGAGGACAGGAATCCGGTGCATCTCCCTGGGCCTCCAACACCTCTGTCTTAAGGTCAGGATGAAGGGCTGATATTACTACCCCTTTAGACAATATCGGACTAAGATCTTCCGAATCCCCCAGGAAAGCTACGCGACAAACCGTCCGCCTTGAAGTTCTTAACTCCAAGGTGATAGGTGACAATGAAATTGAATCTGGTAAAAAACAATGACCATCTGGCCTGTCTTGGGTTCAGACGACGAGGGTTCAGAAGACAAAGGTTTTAGCTGACTCCAAGTAAGCCAGATTTTTGTGATCGGTAATTACCGTAATTGGATGAATCGCTCCTTCCAACCAATGACGCCATTCCTCAAAAGCCAACTTAATGGCCAGCAACTCTCTATTACCTAAGTCATAATTTTTTTCTGCAGTGGAGAGTTTCTTAGAGAAGAAGGCACATGGGCGCCATTTATTAGGTGAAGGACCCTGCGACAAGACTGCTCCTACCCCTAGCTCAGATGCGTCAACTTCCACAATAAATGGTTGTGACACATCTGGTTGCACCAGTATAGGAGCAGAAGCAAAACACTCCTTCACAGCTAAAAAAAGGCTTATAATGCCACATCCGACCAGACTGAAATATCCAAACCTTTCCTAGGTTAAAAGTTTAACCACAATCGAGTAGTTCAAAATAAATTTACAGTAGTAGTTGGTGAACCCCAAAAATCGCATGAGTGCTTTCAGATTTCCGGGTCGATCCCAGTTCAACACAGCACGGACCTTTTCAGGATCCATACGAAAAGCTGAAGATGAAAGTAGGTAACCCAGGAATTGCACCTCCGGAACTGCGAATACACACTTACAATTTATTCTCTCTAAGGATCTGTAACACTTGTTTCACCTGATCCTGATGAGTCACCATGTCTGGGGAATAAATTAGTATATCATCCAGATACACCACAACAAACCTGCCCACCAAATGATGAAAGATGTCATTAAGGAAATGTTGAAAAACCGCAGGAGCATTGGTTAACCCAAATCGCATGACCATATTCTCAAAATGACCTTCAGGGGTATTAAAGGCCATCTTCCATTCGTCCCCCTCTCTCATCCTTACCAGATTATATGCCCCTCTCAAATCCAATTTAGAGAACACCTTGGCACCGTCAATCTGATTGAACAAATCTGAGATTAAAGGAAGGGGGTAAGGGTCACAGACAGTAATACGGTTAAGCTCACGGAAGAGTTCCGTTCTTTTTCTTAACAAAGAAAAATCCTGCGGCTACTGGAGATTTGGATGGTCTAATATGACCTTTAGCCAAACTCTCGGTGATATATTCTCGCATGGCCGCTCCTTCGGGTTCGGAAAGATTATACAACCGAGACATGGGCAACTTGGCTCCTGGAATAAGGCTGATGGGGCAATCATACTCCCAATTTGAAGGTAACTCCTGGTCTCCACCTTCAGAGAATACATCAGAAAACTCAGAAATAAATGAAAGTACAACTTTAGTGGTTACAACAGAAAGCGATGTGTTAAGACAGTTGTCTATGCAATAATCAATCAAGAATCTGTCTCGCTTGGCAATTGATGGTAGGATTATGTTTGCTTAACCATGGTAAACCTAGCACCAACGGAGCAGGCAGACCCTCCAGCACAAAGCACTAGATGGATTCTTGATGAAAATCACCCACCTTTAAACAGATGTCCTGCACCATTTGTGACAAACATTTCTGAGTGAGTGGAATCAATAGCAAATACTGAGATATTTTTGTATAATGCACTAGTTAATAACCCATGCATATGGACAAACTGACCATCAACTAAGTTAACCCCTGCCCCACTATCAACAAACACTTCTATTCCCACAGTTTTGGAGTCTAGCGTCACCTCAGCAGACAGGAGAAATCGAGTACTACCGGTAAATGACAAAAGTAAATTCTCTGATTCCCCACACAGACCACCAAGAGAGAGATGAGGATTAAACACACATTTTTTTTGTTTTCACCTTGGCGCTGAACATTGAGACAGATGTTAACAAAATGTCCCCGTTTTTAAGAGTCCCTTCTTATGCCTAAAGTTCCTATTCCCAGGTCCAGGGGTAGCACCCCCCAACTGCATAGGTTCGTCACTAGACATGAACTCAAGAGTCTCTCCACCCAAAGTGTCAGAGGGGGCCACCACCTTATATGATAGTACGTCTATCCATACGTACAGCAAAGGTAATAGCCACTTCCAATGACCCAGGATATTCCTGAAATGCCAATGCGTCCTTCAAGCTCTCGGATAGCCCTTGACAGAATTGACTACGGAGAGCTGGATCATTCCACTCAGTGTCCGTATCCCACCTCCTAAATTCAGAGCAATAGGTCTCCGCAGAACGCTTTCCCTGCCGTAAGCCACGCAACTTGGTCTCGGCCAGGAAGATCCGATCTGGGTCATCATAGATAAGACCTAGCACTTTGAAAAGTTCAGAGGGACTGTGATCCGGTCGGCAAAGAAAAAGCCCAAGACTGAGCATCACCTTTAAGCAAAAAAATGATTATACCCACTCTTTGACTCTCATCCTCAGATGAGTGTGGACGTAGTTTAAAATATAGTTTGCACGACTCCCTGAACAGAATAAAATTGTCACTTCCCCCAGAAAACCTATCCAGGAGAGCCACCTTAGGCTCAGGGCAGACCTGGTTCCCGCTGTCGGGAACCAGCTGCCTGTGGTCTCTGGATCTGTGAGAAGGTCGTGCGGAGGTCAGCTACCTCCAAAAGACAGTCCCTGCAATTGTCTGACCAGTGCAGCAATAGTCTCCATTGCCGCACTAAAACAAACAAAATGGCGGTTTTTCTTTTTCTTTTTTACGGCAGTTGATAATGTCATGAATTATGGGGAGGGGGGAAGGTTCACCAGAATGAACACATGAACAAGGATAATAACAAGGGACTAGGCCTTCATAGGCTAGGGAGAGGGAAACGGTCACTACCTACGAACACCCTAACCTAGCCCTAACTCCTGTCAGTATGAATATCCCCTGAAGGTGGGAATATTCATACGCTGGAATCTAGGTCCTAGTAGCCCTGAATTGTCCTAGGAATAGTGACAGGGTTTGAGACTACTGGTTCCTCCCCTGATTAAAGAACCAGCGTCTCCCTGTGGCCTAGTAAACAACAACACAAGAGAACAACAAAACACCAAGAGCAGTACAACTTATCTTATATCTTATCTTATATCGTATCTCTTTTATCTTATCTTATCTTATAATAGCAAATAGAGGAGCAGGAACTCTGGAAAAGACAACACACCAGCTCTTCCACATCCAAGTAGTGAATATCAACGGCATAGCATGAAGTGTGAGGCCAGACTAAATAGAGGAGCAGTAATGACCACCAGCTACAGCTGAGACAAGAGGTGTGGTCATTACAAACAACAACACAGAAACAAGTGAAAACATAGAGACTGTCAGACAACCTCACGTGCAGCTTGTCTCACAGATCTTCTAACCTCAGTCACGGAAGGGACCATGACAGTATGTATATCTAAGGGAATAAATATTATATATATATAAACAATCTTGTTGTGCAACACTTCCAATACAAATCATATACTCCATTGGTATCAGTGACACTGCTCTTTCTTAGTTTGGTTCCTAACAGTCTCTGACTGTTCCTTTCAGGGTTATTTTAATGTTATTTTCTCCTCTCACACTCTCCTCCCTGTTAGTGTTCCCCTGTCGCCCCCTTACTTGTCTCCCTCAGTCCTGGTTAAGGTTTCATGCTACCTGTCAGCCATTTTGTCACAGATGGCTCACAGATTTCTGAAATTTGGCTGGATAAAACCAAACTCATCATCCCCCCCCCCCCCCCCATTCCAAAACTCCCCCTGACATATTCCTAACTGTTAGTTATTCTTCCCTTCCACCCAGGCATGTTGTCTTGGCGTCACCTTGGATTCTGCCTCTCATTTACTCCTCATATTCAGAACATTTCCTGGTCCTGCAACTTTCGTCTACAAAATCCACCCCTACCTGTCTTATCATCTCATTCTCCTCTCTGCAGCCAAACTCATGCATCCTTTCCCCTGCTCCTCTTCTGCTGCATCTCTTTTTAGTTCTCTTCATTGGCTTCTATTTCACCTTAGAATCATATTCAAGCTCTTGCTTTGACTTTAAATCCCTCCACAGTTCTTGTCCAACTTACCTTTCTGACCTGGTAAAAAAATACTCCCTCTCTTCTTCCAATGACCTACTACTGACTTCCTCCCTCATAACCTCATCACCCACACAACTCCAAGACTTTTTTAGACCTGCCCCGACTCTCTGGAATAGTCTTCCTCGTCTTATTTGGCTAGCTCCTACTTTCTGCTCATTTTAAATAGCACTCAAACCCCATTTTTTAAAACTTTCTTACCTGTCTTCTGTCTTTTGAAACCCCTACTACTTCAAACCACTACATGTTTACCCCCCATTGTTTGTTTGTTTTTGTGCGTTATTTGCTTAGCAAGAAAAGATTACATTGAAATGTATGCAATCATTTTTGGGCCTGCTGGCTTTACCACCAGGTAAAGTGGCAGTTAAGCTTTGGTGTGAGAGGTTCTGAAATAAGTGAATTTTGTTCTATACAGATAACAAAGGAGTTTGATACACACCTTATTGCCTTATATCCCAATCTCTGCCTATTATTTAATTCCTTTGCTATTTAATACTGAAATTTTAAAATTTAAATATTTGGTTAATAACCTCACTATATGCCTGGCACACAAAATGTAATTGCTGATACTTTGTCATGATTTTAGTTTGACAAGTTTTGTTCCCTTTAGCCAGAAGCTGATGTAGTTGGTCTTCCTTGACCGGGTCACCTTTGGGGTTTGGCCTGAACAGATTTAAATCTTCTATTGTGCATTTGTTGGCGCCATCTACATGGGCTAATTACACAGCAGCATGGAATTCCTGGATGTCCTTTGTGCCACAGTTCTCTTCTGACCTTCCTTATTTTCTGAACGTTTGCTTTTGCTATTTATTAATTTCCTCATTTCCACGGGTTACTCACATTTTCATTTTTCTAGTCCTCTCTGAGGTTTTATTTTATCTGCAAGGGCAAGACCTGCTTGTGTATTATAGTTTTTTCTTGGTGCATCAGGCTATGAAAGGTCTTACAAAGCATTGTTTTATTCCTAATTATCGAGCACTGAATATTTTGCCACTACTCCATAGGTTGTGTGCGGCAATGGATTCAGTTTGTTTTTTCCCATTTTGAAGCATTTTTCCCAGTTTTTTTCCCTTTTGTTTTTCAGCACTTTGCATATTAACACATTTTTGGTTTCCTCTCCTTTTTTTCCTGACCAATCTGCTTTTACAGGATGTGGATGTTCAGTCTACCTCTCTCTGTTTGTTTATCTGTATGTTTAAGACTGATCATCTGGGTAGGAGGACCACTTTCCCTGTAAGTCTCCTTAGTTTTTTCTTTCCTGAATATTAGGCCTGTAATGAAGGCCCTTTTCTCGTCCGTGCGAATGGCATGCCACTGTTTAAAGTTTACGCATCTTCTCTCGCTCTATTCCAATTGGAGCTGCCACTAAGACAGCTCACTTGGGGTTTTCAGCTTCTGGTATTTGTAATCTTGGGAAATGGAAATCTTATTGTTACTGTGTCTATGTGCACCCTGATTTATTTATGTAACTCCCCCCTCCTTCTTTTATTGCTAGACCCATATACATTTCTCTTGATTGTGGGTCATTCCTGCATCTATTGGGTGCATAATAGTAGCGATGAGCGGGTAAAATTTTTAATTTCGATCTTGCGGCAAATCGGGGCATTCTCGCTTACAGAACATGATAAGCACAGCCCCGTGACTGTGGGAACTGAACTCAGATGAACTCTCAATAGAGAAACTCTGTTGAGAGTTCATCTGAAGTTTGCCCGCAGCCACAGCAGGTTTCCATGTTCCCTGGGCTATATTTATCAATGATAAGTACAGCCCAGGGAGTGTGGGAACCTGTACTTCAATGGAATTTGCAAAATCGGTTCGCCGAAGCTGTCCAAAAGGTTACAAGCTTTGTGCTGTTTTTATTTCCATCATGTCAATCTGGGAGGTGGGATTCCAAGCTTGTACAAGATTCAGTATGTTTATTGGATGTGAGTTTTTTCAGTTTTTAATTTGGGCCTTTAGCTGGCCAAAGAATTGGCTTGCGTTGTGGTGGTACTAGTCCTGTCTAAAGAAAGGGCTGGCCATTGGAAGTATGAGTGGAACTTCAGGACCTGAGCTGTGGTAGCTAGGCTAGTATTGGTAGTTTATACCAGATAAGTGATTTTAGTCTAATTTGAGTTTTGTAAAGAAAATAGAAAAGGCAGTGGCCAATTGAAGATCCACATTATGTATTGCCAGTGCGTTATTAAACCTCTTTTAATAATATATATAGTGAAGTACGTTTAGTATACAATTGCTCAATTAGGTTTAGTTGTACTGTTAAAAAAGCAGTGCTAGCTATATTCCCATGGTAAGGCTTTCTGATGCTACCAATGAATGTGATCCTTGGACTGCCAGTGCTTTCATTGTTTGTCTAGTAGTGGAATGCAGTGTTCACCGCCCTTGTCCCCCAGGCTCATCAGCCAGTGGAATATACCCTCCCCTGGCTGCTGCTGGAATTGTTTATTTATATTCAGCAGGTTATCTCTGTCCCAGACACAATAATCACTATTTATTATTAATATTATTATTATTAATATTATTATTAATAATAAACAGGATTTATATAGCGCCAACATATTACGCAGCACTGTACATTAAATAGGGATTGCAAATGACAGACTAATACAGACAGTTATACAGGAGGAAAGAACCCGGCCCCGAAGAGCTTACAATCTAGTAGGTGGGGGAATTTCACACACAATAGGATGGGAGATATCTAGTGGTGGGAAGTAGTGGTGGTTTCAAAAGACAAAAGAAGACGGTTAGGCAAGTTTGAAAAAATGGGTTTTGAGAGCTCTTTTAAATGAGCGGAAAGTAGGAGCAAGCCGAATAGGATGAGAACGACCATTCCAGAGAGTCGGGGCAGCTCTAGAGAAGTCTTGTATCCATGCGTGTGATGAGGTTATGAGTGAGGAAGTCATTAGTAAGTCATTGGAGGAGCGGAGAGAGCGGCAGGGGGAGTATTTTTTTCAAGTCAGAAATGTAAGTGGGACAATAACTGTGTAGGGATTTGAAGGCAAAGCACAGGAGCCTAAATTTGAACAGAGTGGCACAATGACATAGTGTGGAGGTGGCGGCAGCAGCAGCATCAGGCGGAGGCCACAGAGTGGCACAATGACAGAATGTGGAGGTGGCAGCAGAATCAGGAGGCCACAGAGTGGCACAATGACAGAGCGTGGAGTTGGTGACAGCAATAGGAGGCTACAGAGTGGCACAATGGCAGAATGTGGAGGTGGCACCAGCATGAGTAGGCCACAGAGTGGCACAATGACAGAGTGTAAAGGTGGCTACAGCATCAGGAGGCCACAGTGTGGCACAATGACATAGTGTGGAGGTGGTTGCAACATCAGGAGGTCACAGAGTGGCACAATGACAGAGTGTAGAGGTGGCGGCAGCATGAATAGGCCACAGAGTGGCACAATGACAGAGTGTGGGGTTGGCGGCAGCATCAGAAGGCCACAGAGTGGCACAATGACAGAGTGTGGAGGTGGCCCCCCCGGTCGAACCTGCAAGAGGATGGACGATGGCGCAGATAGGCAGCGGCCAACTGTGACTACATAGGATGTCTCTGTAGTAGTTCAGTTTGTCCTCCCTCTCAGCGGGTGTAAAAAAGGCCCCAAGTTTGGACCAGTAGCGAGGGTCCAACAAGGTGGAGAGCCAGAAGTCATCCCTCTGGCAAATGGTGACGATTCGGCTGTCACTACACAAGCAAGTGAGCATGCAGCGGGCCATTTGTGCAAATGAATTAGAGGGACTCCCTGCCTCCATCTCCACTGCATACTGCCACTGCCATACTGGTGTGTCTGGGTCCTCTGCCTTGTCTTCCTCATCTCCCTATTGCTCCTCTGGCTGCTCCTGCTCCTCCTCTTCTGTCACCTGAGTAGAAAAACCACCCATTTCGCTATACATTGCCTGTGCTCCAATGTCCTCCTCTAGTTCAGCCCCCACAGGGCTCACGTGCCCGTTAGATCTAGGCGCTACGTCTCCACTCCCCTGACCAGCCAGATTTACCAGCATCTGTTCCAGGACATGAAGCAGTGGAATGATGTTGTTCAACCCCGTAGTCCTGGGACTGACAAATAACGTGGCCTCCTCAAGGGGCCTGAGCAAATGGCAGGTGTCACGCATGAGCTGCCACTGGCTGACATCGAAGTTACACATGGGAGTACTCCTATCTGCTTGGATCATCAAGAAATCGTTGATGGCCTTTCTCTGTTCATATAGTCGGTCGAACATATGGAGGGTGGAATTCCAACAGGTGGAAATGTCGCATATCAGCCTATGTTGGGGGATGCCGTTCTGCTGCTGCAGCTCAAGGAGAGTGTGCTTTGTGGTGTACGAGTGGCTGAAGTGCATTTAAAGTTTCCTGGCTATTCGGTCGAATAATGCATAATTATTCGGGTGATCGAACATCGAATTTGAACTCCATTAAAGTCAATGGGGGAAAAATTCTGGTTGTTATTTGGGTCAGTGAAGAGCTTCTACAGCCTATAAATACCGTATTTTTTGCCATATAAGACGCACTTTTTCTTCCCCAAAAGTGGGGGGGAAAAGTTAGTGCGTCCTATACGACAAATGTGTTAAAAAAAATAATTAAAATATTATACTCATTCAGAATCTTTTTTTCTAGATTTTCCTCCTTTAAAATTGGGTGCGTCTTATATTCCGGAGCGTCTTATACGGCGAAAAATACGGTACATTTAAAATGTCAAGACTCCCCCAGCTCTGCACAACACTGTACAAGTAAAAATAAAATAAGGAAGTCTTTTTTCAGTTGCTGGCAAGTAGTTTTGGTTGAATAGCTCATGCCATTTTATGGGTTGGCCAAGGGAACATGCCAGATTTTACACGGTCTCCGAGTACAGCCAGAAAGGGACATGAGGGGGTTCCTCTGGTCCAAAAATTAGCCACCAGGTTTCACCGCTCCGTTACAAGCCTTACACAGGCTTCAGAGTACAGGCAGAGGTCTCTGAGGGCGGTCTTTCAGTTCAAAAATTAGCCAGCTGCACAGCTCTGTTATACGTTACAAGTGACAGGTGGCAGCAGCAGCAGCAGTAGGAGGAGGCGGTGGGCACTGAGATGGAGTGGGGACCACATTGGTAACTGGCATCCAGAGTTGGGAACTGGGCAGGCGGCATCAGTTACAGCATGAGGAGGAGGCGTTGGGCCTTGAGAAGGAGCAAGGACGGCATTAGAGGTTAAGGCCATCACCGATATGGACAGTGTCGAAGCTGTAGCTATTGGAGACATGAATAGATCAACGAGATTCCAATCCGTACCTACTATGTAGCAAAACCACATGAAACGGAACAGGCTTAGTGGAATCAGAGGGGAAAGAAGACCCTGTTGAGTCTGGCATCTAGAGCTGGGTACTGGGCAGTGGGCAGGCAGCAGCAGTAATAGCATGAGGCTGTGTTACTCTTCCTGCTCTTACTGCTGCCACCTGCCCACTACCCAGCTCTAGATGCTGAACTAGACTCAAGCTCAACAGGGTCTTTTTGATTCCGCCAAGCCCGTTCCCTTTTATGTGGTTTTGCTACATAGTAGGTAGGGACAGATTGAAATCTCGTTGATCCATTCATGTCTCCAGTAGCTACAGCTTCTACACTGTTTATATAGGTGATGGCCTCACCTCTAATGCCCTCATTGCTCCGTCTCAGGGCCCACCGCCTCCTCCTCCCAGTACCCAGCTCTAGATGCCAGTTACCAATGCTGTCCACGCTCCGTCTCAGAGCCTCTTCCTGCTCTTCCTGCTGCACGGCCCAGGATTGATCAATATGAGGCATCAGGATGCAGGTATACTTCCGATGAGCCAGCGAGTGGGTGGCATTTTTAACCCTGGAGCGCAGGTCGAAGCGTAAGTTGAAGTGCATGTCAATCACATCCAATTGGTGCAATCTGCCAGAGTGGCCTGTAGAAATTCCCTTCTATGATGTCCCAGTGCACATTAGGAACGGTGTACTCTAGCACTTCACCAGCTTTGATCCCAACAGACATGAACATGTTGCATATCACCAGACATTTGGGGCTCAGCACCTCGGTGAGACGAATAAACAGGTGGTCCAGGTTGGTTTTTCAAACTGGCTCCAAAAGGCCGCTGCTTCCTTGTACTGTATTGGTGCAGTCCTGAAATCTACTGTACTCAGTTTGAGTGTTTCACTGTTAGATAGATAGATTGATAGATAGATAGATAGATAGATAGATAGATAGATAGATAGTCAGTGTGTTACATACACGCAGCCAGAGTCAGGGTACCCTCCCTGAATGCATGCACAGTATAACACTTGTACTGAGAGACAGACACACAGACGCAGTGTATACTGCAGTATATAGTTTGTATACTGTGCTGCACATTACAATCGTCACCACTGAAGGAAAGTGCTGCATACAACACACACAGCGCACTTGCATTTTTGGTGTAAAATCCACTTACTATACATATTTACACTTTGTGAAGCATGTTAGCTACAAGGTAAAAAAAGGTAATGCTTGGCTACATGACTTGACAAGTCATAGTCTTTCATCGTCGGAAGCTGCCTGTCACCACAGCTATGCCTCAACAACCGCGGGCCGCCACCACGAGCAACAGCTCCAGAGCGCCGTTTGGCCCAGTTAGATGTTCGCCCGTGTGGGCATTTTTTAATGTCCATAGACATTTTTCAATGTCCATGACACTATGGTCATCTGCAAACTGTGTGCTCAACACTTCAAACGAGGCAAAAACACAAACAAAATTGGAGCAAGTTGCATGATCACTCATTTAAAAAGCCACTACCCGGTAACCTGGCGGGAACAACGGATGAAAACACAGAGCTCTGTGCGACCACCTCCGCCCAAGAAGCAAGCTCAAACTGCTCAATCTTCCTCCACTGCCTTTCCTCCTTCTGCCACCAAAGTTACCTGTGCTGCTGCCATCAATTTGAGTGGGGCATGTAGCCAAGCATTACCTTTTTCAGGCTCCACCAGTGGTGAGCAGGAGCTCCAATGCAGATCAGCTGCTGTGTGTCACATTGCTAGCAGTCAAGAGCAGGCATCATTGCCATCACCCACAACTTCTACCCCACCGTCCAATCTTTCTGTGGTTAGCATTAGCAGCATCCAACCTTCCATCCCCCAGATGCTGGAGCGCAAGAGGAAATACGCAGTCCTGAGGTTGCGAAGCCTGTGTTCCCTCTGCCACATGGGCGCAGCCATTCTAAGTGCCTTGTTGGAGCAGGAGGACATATGGCTAACTCCCAACAGACTTCAGCCAGGCAAGGTCGTGTGTGACAAAGGGGCCAATCTGCTGGCAGCCCTGCGTTGTGGGAAAGTCACACACGTACCTTGCCAGGCTCATGTCATGAACCTGATAGTACAGAGCTTCCTTAGGAATTACCCAGGTCTCCAGCCGCTGTTGCTGAAGGTAGGAAAGTTGTCAGCGCATTTCTGCCGGCCGTACACAGCCAGTGCCAGATTGGTGGATTTACGGCGAAATCTGAACCTGCTAGTGCACCGGTTTATTTGTGATGTGGCCACACGTTGGAATTCCACCTTTTACATGCTGCAGCAGTTGACTGATCAACAGAAAGCTGTGGTGGATTACGTGGCATAGTCTGTTCATTTAAAAAGTATACCTACACTACCTTTCTTCAGCCCTGCGGAGTGGCTGCAAATGTAGGACTTGTGCACTGTATTGTCACCTTTTGAAGAGGCCACCAGGATGATCAACAGAGATCAGGCCGGTCAGTGACACCATCCCCATCATATGTCTGCTGGAACAGATGACGGTGGATCTCGGACACGACACAGAGCGGACGCTGCATCAAGAGACGTTTCAAACATCATCTCGGACATGCGTGCCTGCCTACTAGACATAGTACACCACAAATCCAGGAAGAAGAGGTGGAAGAGGATTAGGTGGACATTGCAGGCATGGCAGAAGGGGAGGAAGGGGCAGAGGAGGATATGGAGGGTACTTGAGCATCCATCCACCCAAACACAAGGCGCCATGTTCCGTGGATGGCAAGACCAGGCAGAGGAGGAGGAGGAGGACGACGACGACCCTATGCTGCTGTTCGACTAACAGTAGTCTGGGTACAGAATTATCTCAGCTGTGGGTAGTTTAAGCCACAAGCGAGGCTTCATGCAAGAGTGCAAAGCCAAAGATACACACATTGAACACATTAAAACTAAGACTGATGACTTTTGCATTGCTACGTTACTGTATCCACGTTACCAGCCTGAGATACAACAACTGATCTTGCCCCAATAAATGGGACCTAAAATGAAGCACTACCAAGAACTGCTTGTAAGGGACTTGTGCTCAGCCGACTGCCAGCAGCAGCAGGGATCCCTATGGCAGTTCCACCAGCCATGGGAGTCAAACAACTGCTTTAAGCAGCGGTAGAGGTCATCATGGGCGGCAGAGGTTGTCGAAACCAAACTATGCAGGCTTTTTTTCAGTAGAAGCAAGCTGCCAGTCGTGCAGCAATTGCCAATGACACTGAGCAGCGGTAGTCAGTCATGGTGCAGGAATACATGAGCTCTGCATGGGACATCTGCAACCTGTAAAGCCAGGACCCACTGGGCTACTGGGTATCCAAGCTTGAGCAGTGGCCGGAGCTGGCAGAACATGCCATTCAGATCCTTGCCTGCCCAGCAGTAAGTGTGTTATCTGAAAGAGCGTTCAGTGCAGCTGAGGGCATAGTGAGTGACAAACGGATTCGGCTCTCCGCAGAAAATGTCGACCGAATCACTTTTATTAAAATAAATGAGGCTTGAATCGGCAATGACTTTAACACCTCCTCTGCAGAGTGTACTGATTAGTCGTCAGCTGCTGCACGGACACCTTGATGGGAAGAGCACATTCACATTCATATGTATCAAAATACATATCTGTTTTTTTTTTTACATAAAAACAGACATTTTTTGGTTCATTTTGATAGATTGCAAATGGTATCAGAATTAAATATCTGTATTATTTTTATAGAAATACAGAAACTTTTAGATTTATTTTGTTAGATAGCAAGTGGTATTTGAATGAAAATTCTGTATTTTTTCACAGAAATTTTTCAGTTCATTTTGATAGGTTGCAAGCGGTATCAGAATTATCTGTATTATTTTTACAGAAATACAGAAATTTTTATATTTCTTTTGATAAATATATAAAAATTAAATATCTGTATTTTTTTACCCTGCCTTCGGGTGATCGAACATTGAATTTGAAATCCATTAAAGTCAATGTGGGAAAAATTCGGGTTGTTATTCGGGTCGATTTTACACTGTCTCCGAGTAGAGACAGAGAGGCACATGAGGGGGTTCCTCTGGTCCAAAAATTAGCCACCAGGTTTCAACGAGATCAACGAGATTCCAGTCTCGGTACGGACAGATTGGAATCTCGTTCATTCATTCATGTCTCCAATAGCTATAGCTTTGACACTGTCCATATAGGTGATGGCCTCAACTTCTAATGGCCTCCTTGCTCCGTCTCAGGGCCCACCGCCTCCTCCTCATGGTGTTACTGCTGCCGCCTGCCCAGTACCCAACTCTAGATGCCAGTTACCAATGCTGTCCATGCTGCGTCTCATAACCCAACGCCTCCTCTTCCTGCTGTTCCTGCTGCAGGCATCTTAACCCTGGAGCACAGCTTAAAGGGTAAGTGGAAGTGCAAGTCAATCACATCCAATTGGTGCAAATATGCCAGTGTGGTGCTGTAGAAATTCCCTTCTATGATGTCTCAGCGCACATTATGAATTGGGTACTCTAGCACTTCACCAGCTTTGAATCCAACAGACATGGACGTGCTGCATATCAACAGTCATTTGGGGCTCAGCACCTCGGTGAGCTGAATAAACATGTGGTCCCTGTTGGTTTTGTACATTTGTAGTGACTGATTGCTTATCATGATGATACCTGCTATCATCCCATATACACGAGGTGATGATGACAACGTCAGGCTAAGGTCCATGTTGGAAGCTGGCCAGCACGTTCTCTATGTACTTCGAAGAACCACGGGTCAGGAAATAGAACCGTACAAGTTGGTGATCATTTCTGTAATGATGCACTTGGCGTTAAATTATGGCATTGTGCATTTCAGCCAGAGATCTCCCAACGTATCGTTTGCAAATGACTTGTCACCCTTCCCTTTCAGCTGCTTCTCAGTCTGAAAGTAATCATTCTGCAGTATTTTCACAAGACCCTTGTTGACGAATCTTTGAATGGAGTCTCCCAGGACAGCCACATACTTTTTGTGTAGAAGTCTCTAGACGTCTGCTGAGCTCAATAACTTCATGGCTCCATGTGGTCATGCAGGACCTCTCGGTTCCCTTTAAATATACCGGTGTTTCACATCTCATCCCCCCAACATATACAGAGGGACTGCTGTCCCATGTCCCAGTTCCAGGGTAACATACACAGAATTTCAGTACGATAAAGTGTGGTACGGATGGATGAAGCAGAAGATTTGGCCTTCTACATTCAATCCCGAATTTCAGATTACACACTTTGGGGTGTCATTAAAGATGCACTACACCCAGGTCTAGATGCCAGTTACTAATGCCTTTCCGCACTCCGTCTCAGGGCCTGCTATCAAGTGAAAGCAAATGAAAGGAAATGGGGGTTGGCGGAATCCGTGGGGAAAGAAAATCCTACTGAGCTTGAGTCTAGTCTGGCATCTAGAGCTGGGTATTGGACAGTGGGCAGGCAGCAGCAGTAAAAGCAAGAAGAGTAGGCGGTGGGCCCTGAGTAGTGTGGATGGCATTGTTAACTGGCATCTAGAGCTGGGTACTGGGGGGAGGAGTCGGTGGGCCCTGAGATGGAACAAGGGGTGCATTACATTTTGAGACATGAATGGATGAGCGAGATTCCAATCTTTCCCTACCTACTATATAGCGAAACCACATGAAAGGGATTGGGTTTGGAGGAATCAGCGGGGAAAGAAGACCCTGTTGAACTGGAGTCTAGTCTGGCATCTAGAGGTGGGTACTGGGAGGAGGAGCAGGCGGTGGGCCCTGAGACGGAGCAAGGAGGGCACTACAATTTAAGGCCATCACTTATGTGGACAGCGTAGAATCAGTAGCTATTGGAGACATGAATGGATGAGGGAGATTCCAATCTGTCCCTACCTACTATATAGCAAAACCGCATGAAAGGGATTGGGCTTGGAAGAATCAGCGGGGAAAGAAGACCCTGTTGAGCTGGAGTCTAGTATGGCATCTAGAGGTGGGCACTGAGAGTAGGAGGCGTTGGGCCCTGAGACGCAGCAAGGAGGGCATTACAATTGAAGGCCCTCACCTATGTGGACAGTGTGGAAGCAGTAGCTATTAGAGACATGAATGGATGAGCGAGAATCCAATCTATCCTTACCTACTATATAGCAAAACCACATGAAAGGGATTGGGATTGGAGGAATCAGTGGGGAAAGAAGACCCTTTTGAGCTGGAGTCTAGTCTGGCATCTAGAGGTGGGTAGTGGGAGGAGGAGGAGGCGGTGGGCCCTGACACGCAGCAAGGAGGGCATTATAATTGAAGGCCCTCACCTATGTGGACAGTCAAGGAGGGCATTATAATTGAAGGCCCTCACCTATGTGGACAGTTTGGAAGCAGTAGCTATTGGAGACATGAATGGATGAGCGAGATTCCAATCTGTCCCTACCTACTATATAGCGAAACCACATGAAAAGGGATTGGACTTGGAGTAATCAGCGGGGAAAGAAGACCCTGTTGAGCTGGAGTCTAGTCTTGCATCTAGAGATGGGTACTGGGAGGAGGAGCAGACGGTAGGCCCTGAGACGGAGCAAGGACGACATTACAATTTAAGGCCATCACTTATGTTGACAGTGTTGAAGCAGTAGCTATTGGAGACATGAATGGATGAGGGAGATTCCAATCTGTCCCTTCCTACTATATAGCGAAACCACATGAAAGGGATTGGGCTTGGAGGAATCAGTGGGAAAAGGAGACCCTGTTGAGCTGGAGTCTAGTCTGGAATCTGGAGGTGGGTACTGGGAGGAGGAGGCGTTGGGCCCTGAGATGTAGCAAGGAGGGCATTAAAATTGAAGGCCCTCACCTATGTGGACAGTGTGGAAGCAGTAGCTATTGGAGACATGAATGGATGAGCAAGATTCCAATCTGTCCCTACCTACTATATAGTGAAACCACATGAAAGGGAATGGGCTTGGAGGAATCAGTGGGGCAAGAAGACCCTGTTGAGCTAGAGTCTAGTCTGGGATCTAGAGGTGGGTACTGGGAGGAGTATGTTGACAGTGTAGAAGCTGTAGCTACTGGAGACATTGTTTTGTAGGACACTAACTTTTCCTATCTGCTAGCTGTAACTTTCTAAAATGCAGCATGGAAAGCCTTGTTAACTGGCATCTACAGCTGGGTACTGGGCAGGCGGCAGCAGTAACAGAAGAAGGAACAGGTGGTGGGCTCTGCAACAAAGTGTGGACGGCATTAGTATCTGGCATTTAGAGTACTGGGCAGGTGGCAGCATCATTTACAGCAGGAGGAAGAGGCAGTGGGCTCTGAGACAGAGCGGGGACTGCATTGGTAACTGGCATCTACAGCTTGTTACTGGGCAAGCAGTAGCATCAGTAACAGCAGAAGAAGGAGGAGCTGAGCCTTGAGACGGAGTGTGGATGGCATTAGTAACTGGCATCTAAAGTTGGGTACTGGGCAGCAGCAGTAACAGCATGAGGAGGATGCAGTTAGCACTAAGACGGAGTGTGGATGACATTGGTAATTGCCTTGGCATCTAGAGTTGGGTACTAGGCCGGCAGCATCATTTACAGCAGGAGGAGGAGGTGGTGGGCTCTGAGACAGAGTATGGACAGCATTATTGTCTGGCATCTAAAGTCAGGTACTGGGCAGGCAGCAGCATCATTTACAGGAGGAGGAGAAGGCGGTGGGCTCTGAGACGGAGTATGGACGACATTATTGTCTGACATCTAAAGTCAGGATCTGGGCAGGTGGCAGGACCATTTACAGGAGGAAGAGAGGGCGGTGGGCTCTGAGACGGAGTATGGACGGCATTATTGTCTGGCATCTAAAGTCAGGAACTGGGCAGGCGGCAGCATCATTTACAGCAGGGGGAGAAGGCAGTGGGCTCTGAGATGGAATATGGACAGCATTATTGTCTGGCATATAAAAAGTCAGGTACTGGGCAGGCGGCAGCATCATTTACAGCAGGAGGAGGAGGCGGTGGGCTCTGAGACGGAATATGGACGGCATTATTGTCTGGCATCTAATGTCAGGAACTGGGCAGGCGGCAGCATCATTTACAGCAGAAGGAGGAGGCGGTGGGCTCTGAGACGGAATATGGACGGCATTATTGTCTGGCATATAAAGTCAGGTACTGGGCAGGCGGCAGCATCATTGACAGGAGGAAGAGAAGGTGGTGGGCTCTGAGACGGAATATGGACGGCATTATTGTCTGGCATCTAAAGTCAGGTACTGGGCAGGCTGCAGCATAATTGACAGGAGGAGGAGAAGGCGGTGGACTCTGAGACGGAATATGGACGGCATTATTGTCTGGCAAATAAAGTCAGGTACTGGGCAGGTGGCAGCATCATTTACAGCAGTAGGAGAAGGCGGTGGGCTTTGAGACGGATTATGGACGGCATTAGTTTCTGTCATCTAAAGTCAGGTACTGGGCAGGCGGCAGCATCATTTACAGCAGGAGGAAGAGGCGGTGGGGTCTGAGACGGAGGGGTCTGAGACGGAGTATGGATGGCATTATTCTCTGGCATCTAAAAGTCAGGTACTGGGCAAGTGGCAGCATCAATTACAGCAGGAGGAGGAGGCGGTGGGCTCTGAGATGGAGTATGGACAGCATTAGTTTCTGGCATCTAAAATCAGGTACTGGGCAGGAGGCAGCATCATTTACAAGCAGGAGGAGGGGGCGGTGGGCTCTGAGACGGAATATGGACGGCATTATTCTCTGGCAAATAAAGTCAGGTACTGGGCAGGTGGCAGCATCATTTAGAGCAGGAGGAGAAGGCGGTGGGCTTTGAGACGGAGTATGAACGGCATTAGTTTCTGTCATCTAAAGTCAGGTACTGGGCAGGCGGCAGCATCATTTACAGCAGGAGGAAGAGGCGGAGGGGTCTGAGACGGAGTATGGACAGCATTAGTTTCTGGCATCTAAAATCAGGTACTGGGCAGGCGGCAGCATCATTTACAAGCAGGAGGAGGTCAGGTACTGGGCAGGCGGCAGCATCATTTACAAGCAGGAGGAGGCGGTGGGCTCTGAGATGGATCGTCGACTACATTAGTATCTTGCATCTAGAGTTGGGTACTGGGAAGGCCGCAGCAGTAACAGGAGGCATTGGGCCCTGGTAGGGAGCGTGGACCACATTGGAGGTTGAGGCCATAACCTCTATGGACAGTGTAGAAGCTGTAGCTAATTGGGACATTAATGGATTAATGAAAGTCACGCTTTCCATACCTATTATGTAGTGAAACCACATAAAAGGTAACGGACTTCGTGGAATATGCAGGGAAATACGTAATTTTTTTATCATTTGTAGATATCTAGCAAGTGCTATCACAGTTAAATAAATGTATTTGTCTCACATAAATACATACGTTTTTATGGGTTTTAGGATTCATATCCAAGTGCTATCAGAATTTAATATCTGTATTGTTTGTATAATAATACATACATTTTTCTGGCTTTAGGGATATATAGCAGAGTGGGATCAGAACTAAAGATCTGTATTTTCTGTTGAGAAATATCAAATTTTTTATGGTCTTTTGGATCGATACAAAGTGCTCTCAGAATTAACTAGATTTTTGAAAGAGAAATATAGAAATTTTTATGGCTTTGGAGATATATAGCAACGTGGGATCAGAATGAAATATCTCTATTTCTTGCCGAGAAATACTGAATTTTTTATGGGTTTTAGGAAAGATACGAAGTGCTATCATAATAAAATATCTGTTTTTTTTTTACAGAAATACAGACATTTTTAGTTTTTTTGGGATAGATTGCAAAAGGTATCCAAAATTATACCTCTTGTAAAATATCACAAAAAACAGAAAAAATTCTATATCAATAAAAAATACAAATATTTTATTATGAAAGCACTTACCCTATCTATCCAAAAACACATACATTTTTCTTTATTTCTGTAAAAATAATATACAGATATTGAATTTTTATTACACTTGCTATCTATCTAAATAGCCTTAAATAAACAAATATATAATAATAATATATATATAAATAAATGTATTTCTCTCTAAAAAAAATAATGATATTTAATTATGAATCATAGTTAAATATCTGTATTTTTAAAAAAGAAATACATACATCTTTATGTCTTTCATAGATAGTAAGTTGTATCTATAGATACAAGTTGTATATTTGTATTTATAGAAAAATAGAAATTTTACTGTTTATTTTGATAGATAGCAAGTGTTATCAGAATTAATTCTTTGTATTTTTTTTACAGAAATACAGAAATTTTTCTGTTTATTTTGATAGGTAGCAAGTGGTATCGGAAAAATTACCTGTATTTTTTTTACAGAAATAAAAATAAAAGTTTGGTTTATTTTTATAGATAGCAAGTGGTATCAGAATTAATTCTCTGTATTTTTTTTACAGAAATAAAAAAAAATTCAGTTTATTTTGATAGATAGCAAGTGGTATCAGAATTAATTCTCTGTA
>NC_092871.1:38674831-38716047 GCF_032062135.1 Pyxicephalus adspersus
CACTTGCTACCTATGAAAATAAACCGAAAAATGTCTGTATTTCTGTAAAAAAAAAAATAGAGAATTAATTCAGATCCTTCTTGCTACCTATCAAAATAAACAGAAAAACTTCTGTCATACTGTAAAAAAAAATACAGAGAGTAAATTCTGATCCTTCTCGCTACCTATCAAAATAAACAGATAATTTTCTGTATTTCAGTTAAAAAAATACAGAGAATTAATTCTGATCCTTCTTACTACCTATCAAAATAAACAGAAAATTTTCTGTATTTCTGTAAAAAAAATAGAGATAATTATTTCTGATACCACTTGCTACCTATCAAAATAAACAGAAAAATTTCTTTATTACTGTAAAATAAATACAGAAAATTAATTCTGCTATGAAAGCAAACATAAAAATTTCTGTATTTTGGAAAAAAATACAGAGAATGAATTCTGATCCTACTTGCTACCTATCAAAATAAACAGAAAACTTCTGTATTTCTGAAAAAAAAATACAGAGAATTATTTCTGATTCGCCTTGCTACCTATCAAAATAAACAAAAAATTTTCTGTATTTCTGTAAAAAAAAAAATACAGATAATTATTTCTGATACCACTTGCTTCCTATCAAAATAAACATGAAAATTACAGTTTTCTGTATAAAAAATACAGATAAATAATTCTGATAGCACTTGCTTCCTATGAAAATAAACAGAATAATTTCTTTAATTCTGTAAAAAAAATACAGAAAATTAATTCTGATAACACTTGCTATGAAAATAAACATAAAAAGTTTTGTTTTTTGGAATAAAAAGTACAGAAAATTAATTCTGATCCTACTTGCTACCTATCGAAATGAACAGAAAATTTTATGTTTTCTGTAAAAAAAAAATACAGATAATTAATTCTGATACCACTTGCTAACAATGAAAATAAACAGAAAAAAATTTGTATTTCTGTAAAAAAATACAGAAAATTAATTCTGAAAACACTTGCTACCTGTCAAAATAAACAGAAAATGTTCTGTATTTCTGTAAAAAAATACAGAGAATTAATTCTAATCTTTCTTGCTACCTATCAAAATAAACAGAAATTTTTCTGTATTTCTGTAAAAAAAAAATAATTCTGATCCTTTTTGCTACCTATCAAAATATACAGAAAATTTTCTGTATTTCTGTAAAAAAATACAGAGAATTAATTCTGATAACACTTGCTACCTATAAAAATAAACAGAAAATTTTCTGTATTTCTGTAAAAAAAAATACAGAGAATTAATTCTGATAACACTTGCTACCTATCAAAATAAACAGAAAAATTTCTGTATTTCTGTAAAAAAAATACAGAGAATTAATTCTGATAACACTTGCTACCTATAAAAATAAACAGAAAATTTTCTGTATTTCTGTAAAAAAAATACAGAGAATTAATTCTGATAACACTTGCTACCTATAAAAATAAACAGAAAATTTTCTGTATTTCTGTAAAAAAAATACAGAGAATTAATTCTGATCCTACTTGCTATTCATCAAAATAAACAGAAAAATTTCTGAATTTCTGTAAAAAAAATAAAGATATTTCTTTCTGATCAAAAAAGCAGAAAAATTCTGTGTTTCTGTAAAAAAAATACAGATATTTATTTTTGATAGCTCTTGCTATCTATCCAAAAGGACAGAAACATTTATGTATTTCTCTACTAAAAATACAAATTTCTTAATTATGAATCACACAGTTCCATTACAAGTGATATAGGCCTAAAAGTAGGTAAAGGCAGAGGGCCCTGAGTGCTCGGTAAAAAAATATTTGCCAGATACACAGCTCCATTGCAAGTTATAAACCTCAGAGAAAGAGTAGCGGTAGAGAGCCACTAGGGTGAGGAGTATAAGGAGATACCGAAAGGCTGTGAACGTGCTCTTCCCATTTTGATGTCTGTGCAGCAGTTGACGACTAATCAGTACAATCTGCAGAGGGGGTGTTAAAGTCATTGCCGATCCAAGCCTTATTCATTTTAATAAAAGTGCTCCAGCATCTGGGGGATGGAAGGTTGGATGCTGCTAATGCTAACCACAGAAACATTGGACGATGGGGTAGAAGTTGTGGGGTATGGCAATGATGGCTGGTCCTGACTGCTAGCAACGCCACAAACAGCAGCCGATCTGCGTTGGAGCTCCTGCTCACCACTGGTGGAGCCTAAAAAAGGTTAAAAATCGGCTACATGCCACACTCAAATTGCTGGCAGCAGCACGGGAAACTGTAGTGGCAGAAGGAGGAAAGGCAGCGGAGGAGGATCGAGCAGTTGTAGCTTGCTTCTTGGGCGGAGGTGGTCGCACAGAGCTCTGTGCTTTCACCAGGTGGTGAACCTGTGCTTTTGCCAGGTTACTGGGTGGTGGCTTTTTAAATGGGTGCTCATTCAACTTGTTCCAAGTTTGTTTGGGTTTTTGCCTCAAGTGTTGAGCACACAGTTTACAGATGACCATAGTGTTGTCATCACTATGCACATTAAAAAATGCCCACACTGGCGAACATTTACCTGGGCCGAAAGGTGCTCTGGAGCTTGTGCTCGTGGTGGTGGTCCGCAGTTGTTGAGACCTAGCTGTGGGGACAGCTTCTGACGATTTATGTCTATGACTTGCCTCACTGGTAATTGAAGTATGCAGAGTGTGGGCAGCTTTTACCCTCTTCCTCCCTCTCCCCCTTTGAGGGTGCTCTGCAACCTCCTCGTCCTCTTCTTCTTCTTCCTCCTCCTCCTCTTCTTCTTGCCTTTGATGATCTCCTTGTTCGCCCCATGTCGATCAAGGACATCGTTATCATCACCAGAAGAGATAGGATCCCTATATGTGCCAAAAGTAAGCTGCGGCCTTTTGGAGCCAGTTTGAATTGGCTTGTCTGGCTCAGAGTGTTCTGGTGAAAAGTATCTGGGGGGAAAGCCTGTCAACCGACTCTCTTCGTTAGATGACTTAAACAACTGAGCATCTTCAATGAATGATTGTAGCTCCGCCTCTCCAACCCCTCGGTGGGACTCCTCTACATACTGCCGTACACGTGACTTTCCAGCCGCTGATGAGGAACTAGGAGGAACAGGTGTATCATGGACTGTTTGGGACACCTGTAAGGCCTGTGTGTGGAACTGGGATGAAGTGGGGGTATAATCACTAGACCCAGGCTGGGTCATGTACTCCACTACGTCTTCTGCCTGGTGTGGCAATAATGGACGCCCACCACCAACAGCAGCGCTTCTTGTTCTTGGGTCTGCAGCTAAAAACAAACTCATACTGGTTTGCTTGGCACCCCTGCCAAAGCTGCCCTTCTTTGGCCAGACATTGTAGAAATGTTTTTATTTATGTGGCTTGATACCCTGAAAAATACTTTGTTGCTAATATGATATATGTATATATATATGTGTATATCTATCTATCTATCTATCTATCTATCTATCTATCTATCTATCTAGCAAACAGTGAAACACTCTACCTATCTGAGTACAGTAGATTTCAGGACTGCACAAATACAGTACAATCCAACAATCTATCTGACTAATAGTGTGAGAGTGACACAGTCTAGTCACAGCCGTCAAAGAAATGACGGCTTAGGACTCTCCACCTCGGATCGGCACAAGCTATCAGTTCTCTGAAAGGTGCAGAGTCCACGACTTGGAAAGGGAGGGACTGCAGCAACAGCAACTTGGAAAGGAGCACATTCAGCTTCTGCGCCATTGGATGAGTGCACACATACTGTTGTCTCTTGGCAATTGCTTCGGTGATCGATTGCTGATAGAATGACGGACGAGGAGTAGGAGGAGGAGGAGCAGAAGCATCTGGACCAACAGTAGAAGGAAATGACATACAGCTCCCTTTGGCTGAGGTGGTGGAGCTTTGACTGCCTGAAACCCGGTGCGTGCCACTGGGTGATGCAGTGGTTGCTTTGGCAGGCTAGACCACCACATCGGAGCCATGGTTCTCCCAGGCCACTTTATGGTGACGGTGCATATGTTGATGCAGGGCTGTGTGACAACATTGACACCCTGGCCACGCTTCACCTTCTGCCCAGAAATTCTACATATGGCCATGTTAACCTCCTCCGGCAGCTTAAAAAACAACTGCCACATCGCCGAGTAGGTGATTTCCCCCCAACACTCCGCACTGACTGACTGCTACTGCCGCTGCCTCTGTGAACCCCTGCACCGCTACTTCACGGACAGGTAGGCTGCTGCAAAGAATGTGGTCTACCCTGGGCACGTTTGGCTCCTGACCTCCCACTGCTGCCACCCTGCTGACTCCCAGCCATGCTAAAACCTTGCTGGCTCAGCCGCTGCCTCACAGGTAAGCTGCCACCCTCTTCTCCTGATGATGATGAAGCTCCTTCTTCCCCTGGGCTCCCAAGTGCGATAAGCTTCATCACCATTGAGGAGTGTCTGCACGTCACTGATGTCCTCCTCAACGGTCTCTGGGTCAGGATCCTGACCGCTCGCAACACCACCTCCCATGCCACTCTCCTCATTACTACTTGCCCGCCTAGCGGAGGAATCGGCGGATGTCTCCTGCAGATCTTGGCTGGGCAGAAGCTGCTGACTGTCCTCTACTAAATCTTCCTCGCTGTTTAGTGGAGCTGAGCCCACAGCATACAATACTTCTGTGGCTGAGGAAACAGCAGAGGACAGAGGCAGGTTGAGGACAGGTGAGGACACAGGGCCTGCTCCCGGGCCATGTCAACTAAGACCGCGACCGTTGGCTGGGGGTGTCTGATGTCACGGGATAAAGTGGATGACCGAGTTAACCAATGAAGAATGGCTGGGTTGCTGGTCAAGACACGACCGCTAGATGACACCGGGAGCTCAGACCTCTCTCTGCGACTCCTGCTCACATGCCCCCTTACTCTGCTGCGACCTCTGCCTGCGCCAGAAACATTTAGGCCTCTGCCACTCCTCTGTGCATGGCCTGCTTTCACCACATATAACTGCAGAAGTGAAATGCGTATATATTTTTCTTTTTCCACAGATATAAGCCACTAAAGGCTTTTCAACATAGCACTTGCACCCCAAAAACAAGAACAAATTGTTGGAATGACAGAGCTGTATAATTTCTATTTGGATCCCCAAATAATCTTTCCCTGCACTTTTAAATCGCTTTTCTAGCACTGTCCCTAACCCCTTTGCGATGTTTCTCTCTGCACTAAGATGCTGTGAAATGATTCCTCCCTATCCTTTCCCTGCACTTTTAAATCATTTTTCAGTTTTTTTTTTTTTACAATGAGGTTTTTCCTATCACTCTCTCTAGCACATGCAGACGTCTCTCCCTGCACTCAGAACTCTGTAAAATGTCTTAATCCAAGATGGCTGAGGCTATTTATAGGGCTGTGACATCACATGGCTGGCTGGCTGTTGATTGGCTGCATGCATGGCATTATGGGTCATCCCGCCTTCCCAGAGTTCCTTACCCCATGTCCTCACACGTGTAGCCGCCATTTTAGGAAAAATTGCAATTCGTTACCACAAAGCCCGAGGAAATTCGCATTTGTTGCAAATAGAATTTTTCCTGAAATTTGGATCGAATTCCACTTCGTCAGCTTTGATTCGCTCATCTCTAGTAATTATGTTTACACTTCCTTACCTTTATTCTTTTGATATAGAATATGTATAAAAAGTTTTGGAAATGCCACATTGTGTAATCAAAAATGTGTCAATTTTGTCTTTTGTGTTATTATGTATTCATCTGTTTATGTTTCTGTAATGTTCAAATGTTTTTGACATTACAGAATTTTAATATCCTTGGGGATCTATATTGCATTTGATGTTTATATGTTAAAACACCTACTATTTATGTGTTTGCAGAGCAATAAATTATATCAATGTAAGAAAAATACAAAATATTACAGTACAGAATGTGTCATTTTGCAGACCAGTCACTTAGGGGTGATCAAAAGGCTTTTATTTAGTGAACACATTTACTCGGTGAGGTTTTTAGGGTTGCCCTTCATTTATTCTTTTCCTTTGGAAGTACTTTTCGAGTGCAAATTACTGCAACAAGAAGCCTTGAGCTGAAAGGCTATTATTCTCTGTGTTCAGATTAAATAAATTTTAAACAGTTTAATGCAGCATGTCCAAGTTCTAAGTCCAAGTGGTGTCAAATCTATTTCCCTGCTTTTTTAAGTTGCAACGTCAAGGACAGCAATGTTTATGGTAAGTGCATACCAAAATACATTTCAAAAGCACTTTTGCTTTCATTTCCGAATCATGAAACAACAACTTTTAAATATGTTTTCCTGAACATGTAAAATGGTCTGTTAATTATAGCCGTGGAACACTGGAGATAAGCAACATGACTTACGTTTTACATTGGAATTTAGGAAATATTCCTGAGTAAAGTTATTTAAATTATGTAAATATATTTTTTTTACTAAACTACCATAAATAAATGACTACCTCAATTTTACCTAGGTAAAACTATTGTACTTAATTGAAAATGTAAAAAAAAAAGCATGAAGTGAATGACTTAAGACTTCAGAATACCCAGGCTATGATCGGGTGTGTTCATAAAGGCTTATTAGCTGCATTGATGCAGACTTAGCATTCTTTTCTTATCAGATGCATAAGATATACCAGAGGAAAAGGGGAAGAGGAACATTACTGACCAGTATGAAGAGTACTATTGCACATTTATGAACCAAAAGGCCAGAGCATTGTAAAGCTGACCCAAACATTTGCAATAAACAAAAGCAAACAACAATAAATGATATGAAATAAAGCAAAGAGGCATGTATGAGAGTCTAAACAAGTTCCAAACACAGCTAGTATGTGATACACAAATCTCAAAGCATTATGCTGATAATCCAGAAAGTAGTGAGCAGGACTAGCTGTGGCCAGGTGCTGATTGACATGTAATGAGTTTGTGAATCAGCAGTAATAATGCTAATAGCTTCACACCTGGCAACAATTTTTCCCTGCACTTTAATGCAAATGGACACATTTTTTTAAATTCAGGAGCAGTGCAGGATCATTGTTATCCCATCACATGAAAATGCATGCACTTATAATTAAGTGCTCAAAAAACGGAGAGAAATATTTCTACCTAATCCTTTCTCATTTTTGCAGTTTTATCACCCAATAAAGGTTTGAAAGTTGTCATATTTAAATGTTATTTTGAAAAGGCTTAGGATATTCAGTTCCAAAAGGTTAAAGCTATTTTTTAAAATTTGTATAATATAAATGTTTATTTTTTGAGATTTCAAATTGAATCAGTTGGTTAATATTCTGCGTTTTCTAAATATTCAATCATTTTTATTTTTAGCTTTAGTAATTTTTTAATAAGGTTAGGAAAAAAAGGCAAAAAAGATGCACAAAAATTGTCCAAGTTTGCTGATGCCTGTTTCTCAACAGAAAGTAGAGTCCAGGCAGCAAGAATAGAAAGTCAGGGGTAGCACACGGTTACACAATCGGTCTTAAAGTATAGATCAAAAGTCCTGGGGGATTACCCCCACAAAGGAGCACCTGCTTTCCCCTATCCTATGCATAAGTGGGAGAATTGATCCCATGCCCTGAGTTGCATGAATAAAAGAAACAAGTTGAGAGTAAGAGACAACAAGAAGGGGTAACAAGAAGAGGAGAAAATAGAAAGGGACTAGAAAGGAATGAGCAGAGAAGGGGGTTGCAGTGTGTGTGTGTGTGGGGGGGGGGGGGTAGATCAACTGCCATCAAGCAATAGGTTTCTGAGGAATCAATACATCACTGGGTTCATGGGAATCACAGCAATCACAGCATTTTGAGTGGTCCTATCCCATAGGCATGTAATAATCTATCCAGGTATCTATTTATCACTTATGTCATTACTATTAATCTGGATTAAATGAACTAATGATTCTCCAACACATCAAATTAACATGGAACTAGTCTCTGTCATAGTAATTAAAAACCTATTAAACATATAGAAAAATCATGATTTTATGAAATATATTTTTTTTAATAAGGTGAATTATATGATCAGTTAAGACCTTTTTTAAACAAGAATAGAACCTTTTTATAGATTGAATTATGATGTTTAGTACCTTATAGACACACATGAGTTGAAATTTATATGCATACATAGACATACATGTTAAGTCTCTCTGTGATGAGGAGTAGTAATTAGACAATAGCAATAGAATATCATTCACACATATACCCAAATAGAGGCTAGCTGAGTTAACCATTTTTAATTATTCTCGTTCATTTGATGTTACCATCTCTGCTAGGAATAATAGGATCTCACTTGGAGACGTGTGTGTTGGTTACTGCCTTCCCCTTGCTTAATCGTTAAAACATTTTACCGGTCATGAGATGCTGGGACTGATGTAGGCAATCTTGTAAGTTTAAATTTATACATGTATGTATTGCTTATTAAAGTTATTATATGTATACATGCTTATCTATCACCTAATTGCTGGATCATGTATTGACACTATAGATCTCCTGAAACCGTCCTGAAGAAGCAGGTTTTTTATTCCTTAAAACGTGTCGACAATCTAGAACCCATTAATTTGGTGTTTAGCACAGGAGATATGCTTTTATGCTGAAATATGCTATTATATGTTTGATATTGAAATAAAGTAATTTAAGCTATATGTCATTTGTACCTACTTTGGCATTAAAAGTCCCAAAACCTATTCTTTTTCTCTTTAATGTTTTAAAAAATTGGGGATGTGGCCTATTGGCAATTTGAGTAGAGGAAATTTCACCTTACTACTGTCACCTGTTACTTTAATTCACGTTCATTTTATTCATTAAATAATAACTATTATTCGTGTTAATTTATATTGACTATATGTTGATTACTGTTTTAAATGTTAGCAGTGATGGTCAGTTTGTGTCCTGGGTTTATTATCAAGTCCATGTATTTTTTTGTTTTTACGGGAAATACTGGGTACCTTAGTTTATATTTGGATCAGTTTATATGTGAGTATTTATAGTTAGAATTTTTCAATACTTTTTATGTGGGTAATTTTTGTTAGGGTTGTTGTAGCACAATAGCATGGTGTTTTAAACTAAGATTGTACTATTTTCATAAAAATACATACATGTATGATCTTGCATTTTTGATTCAGATTGTGGTAGTGTCAGAGTGTCTCGGAAAAACAGGCTTGGAATATTGGAAGTGTAGTGCATTATTGATTGAAGGCTCAATCCTCTAAGTTATAGCAATAGCTTTTTGCTATAACATTAGTTGTTTTCAGCAGTAAGAGACAGTGATTTGGTGATTTTGAGTTTAAAATACCAGTCATGGGGCTGGAAACAAGCATTATTATTACACATGACAGGTGTAACTTGAACTTCCTGTCTTTTAGTGATATAAAAAAAAATCAAAGCCATACGTCTGTGTATAAGGTAAGGCCAGAGTAGTCAGTACAGCACTCATATCCCATACCTGGGATGAGAATATCAAATAAATAGAATTATAGTAGTGGTTGGCGGCAGGTGATGGAGGTGCATAAGCAGACTTCATAAGATGAGACAGTTAATTGACATGAGTTGATTGACATGAGTTGATTGACATGCAAACTGAGCTTAGAAATCTGGCAAGAAAATATATACAGAAGTTGGGTCTTACAATTGGCAGGTGAAAAAAAATCAATGGCTAGAGGGTTGGTAACTAATAGGTCCAGTAATGTCAAAGAATGTATCATAACCAATAGTTTACAGTGAAGTTTTTAATGTTAGATCTTTTAGTGGGATGGTTGCTATTGAAAAATATACTGTACAAGACTGTAGGGTGGGTCCTGAATGAGAGCTACGTCTCCCCATTATGTAGAGCATGGTTCTTTAAAACCAGGGTGCATTCAAGGAAATGAGTCCAGGAGTAGTGGAGAGTAACTCTGATAGGGTTGCCATTATTAGTTCATTCCAGGGCCCTGGACCCTGGAATGGAAAGGAAGGTACTGAGTGGGCGTCTGCAGGCTTCCTGCATTGATAAATGAGCAGTGGGTACCAATTAAGGCAATTAAGGCAATTAACCACCTGGGCGTTACACTGAGGTCTAGATTTCTGTACCAAAAGCGTTACAGTTTTTCATGAATTTTTTTTTAAATTGTAGACCTGTAACTTACAGAAATATGTCCGAACAGGGTTCTGGTAGATATCATGAATATAAAAAAAGTTTGAAACACACAATCATGTAAAAAAAAAAAATACTTTTAATAAAATTAAAATACACAAAAATCAGCTTAACCTCCCAACCGCTAACCCCGTACTTTTTCGTCCCAAAAATTTTGCTACTTTCGATAACCCTGTACTTTTTCGCCTATCTTAAAATCCCACTTACCTGGTCCCGCTGTGCTCATCCAGCGTCGGGTCCGTGTTCCAGCGTAGGGTCCGTGTTCCAGCTTCGTCCTCCAGCGTCGGGTGTTCTCTCCTTAGAAGAAAAAGCTTTCTCTTCTAAGCCAGCTGGCTTCCTCTGCCTCCGTTCTGTCCAGCATCGATCGCTGGACAGAAAAAAAAAATACTCACCTTCTCCCTCCGCTCCTCCGGACACGTCCGTCCCCTTCTGTGTTCAGCTGGCGAGTGCAGTGACGATCACCGGGGTTTCCCGGTCATGTCGCTGCATGCGTCGGCGCGGGAGGGAGGCGGGGCGGGAAATTCAAAATTTTGTATTGAGTTCCTTTGTATTGAACTCAATACAAAAAAGCTGTATTGAGTCCAATACAAAAAAATCCTTATATAATATATATATAATTGTATTATATATATATTATATAAGCTACTGTACATTACATTATACACTATTTTTTTTTTTTTAACTTTTTTTAGTTTTTTTTAAAGATTTTTTTTTTTAAAGGTTTTTTTTTTATGTTTTATAAAAAAAAAGAATTTATTATTAAATTTATAAAATTTTGGACATATTTCGGTAAATCATGCGGTAATTCGGTGAATTAGAGCCTACAATCCAAAATAAATTTCCATGCAAAAAATGTAACCCTTTTTGCATGGAAGTTTGGAAAGAATTAGAATACCCGGCGTTCGCGTACGCGTCCCTCGGTGATTTCTGATGATGACCGTGCATGCGCCTGTCGATGGGGGTCGTAGCGGAATATTCAAATATTTTGTATTGGATTCAATACAAAGTCCTGTATCTAATCCAATACAAAATAACAGAAAATATATTTATGTGGTTTTATCTATAGGTATGTGATGTTGGACGGTTGGACACTAGGCAGGTGTTTTAGAAAAATATATTACTATACAGTATACCGAATTATCGCATTTTCAGTATTTTTCATTTATTTATGTATTCTTAATATATATAATATAATTATATATATATATTAAATAAGGATTTCTTTGTATTGGACTCAATACAGCTTTTTTGTATTGAGTTCAATGCAAAGGAACTCAATACAAAATTTTGAATTTCCCGCCACGCCTCGCTCCCACACCGACGCATGCAGCGACATCACCGGGAAACCCCGGTGATCGTCACTGCACTCGCCGGCTGAAGCAAGAAGACGGAAGACCTGTCCGGAGAAGCTGCGGGGAGAAGGTGAGTATTTTTTTTTTTCGATCGACGCTGGATCATCGCAGCGGGGACCAGGTAAGTGAGGGGAAATTAGGTAGGGAGAAAAGTTCAGGCTTATCGATATTTGTAACTTTTTTTAGCCCGAACCAAGGTTGGGGTTATCGGTTGGGTGGTTAATTGTCAGCTGCACGATTCAGGGGGATATGTTAAGTTCTGATGGTGATGTCATAACAATCAATTAGCGCACACCTGATCCCTGTTCTGTGCGCACCTACAGTATATTACAGGTCAATTTGAATCTTTAGTGCTTGATCTTTTTTTGGGTAAGTACTACATTTTTATGTTACAATTTTTATGATACATGATAATAATTCACAAAATTGCTTTATTTATACTTTGATTTGTTGCAGTTGTTGTTTTGATACTTTTTTGTTTGGTTGCAACACTGCAAACTAATTGATATCAAGTTATACATATAATAGTTAGCACTTTATAGTATGTCATCACACAATAGTATGAATAAAAAAAATGTGACCAAGCATTTTGGATCTGATTCAAATTTAATTTTAGTTTGGTTTTGGAGAAGTCAAATATTTGCAAAAAGATTGTTGCCAAGGATGTGATAATACATGTATTAGGGAACATTTAGTGATTTCACTTGTGTGTGTATGTCAAAATACATTTAAATGTATATAAATACATATGCATTTTCATTTTTACTATTTTAACTGGTCTGGTTTGTGTGTGTGTAGGGGGGGGGGGGGGGGGATTAATCATGTAAGTTTGTTTAGATGGTATTCATTGATGTGACTTTTTTACTTTTTGTAATCTTCATTATTGTTGGCTTCATCAGGTGCTGCATTGTTTTTATGCCTGGTTTCTAATTACGGTTTTTGTTGTTTAGCAGTTCTTCAGCAATGTTTTGTCATTTTAACCACAAATAATTGGAACCAATGTTTGCATTGTTTCCACTCCAAACTGCTACTTGACCCCCCTCGTTGCCTCTGTCCCATTCTCAAAGTCATGTTTTCATTTGAATGTATTGTGTATATAGTCCCTTTATGAAAAAATTGTCATAGTTATTATTTCTTGTATTTGTTTTTTTAATAGTCGGACCTTTGCTGAATAAGCTGTAGTTTTCCTTTAACATACTTCACTTATGTTGATTTGCTGCCACTGTTCTACAGAACTCTTCTGTTCATTTGTAGTAGTGTTATAGGTTTCTTCTCAATGTGCTGTGCTGCCTGCATGTTTTAGGTGTTTACACAATTCAAACAATACTAGTATATAAAACTTCCAGGGACAAATCCACTTTGTACCAAACAAATGTTCTTGCTTTTTTAGCCTTTCAGGGTGTTTTTTCAGGTTTGAATGCCATTTTAGACCTTGACCCACTATATATTTAGTTATATACCTCAGCTTGGTAGGGGAAGCACATAAAGGTGGATTCCTCCTTTAATCAGAAGCAATATCATCCATGAATGTTGCTTTGAGCCAAGCCCATGACATCAGAAATCATAGGAAGAAATAGGCAATCTTTTTAATTTGAAGCATTTTAAGCAATATGCCAAAAAAACCCTCTTTGCCTATTTCTTCCTATAATTTCTCTTTTTTATTTAAATGCATACATACATATATGCACATACATGAGTGAACATGAAGTAAAACAAACAATATGCACATAAAAATAAAAACTTACCCGAATGAAGATCCTTCTCTGCAAAAGTGGGCTGCGCGTTTTTCAACTGATACAACACAGGTTACGGGCACAAAGCGTCTCCGCATTGGCGCACAACAATGCGCATAAAACACCTGGGGTTTGGCGTACAACAATGCACACCAAACAAAGGAGTTTAGAGAAGACAATTGTGCTGTTTTTAGCCTTTCAACAATTCATAGAAAGGAAATGCTTTAAATCAATTACAATTGACTTGTTAAATTGTAGGTCTGTTGGATCACCCAAAAGTCAAAGACCCTGGGAGATTGTAAAGGAGATTACATAAAAAAAAAAACATAACTACAAGATTTTTAAAAACTTCATTCAAAATAAACACATTTTCTAAACCTTAACATTAAAATATAGAGACCACACAGACATCACTAAATTTTCATGACAAAATAAAAAAAAAAAAATACACAAACAACAAACACATGTAAAACCACATTTCCATATAAAGAAAAAATAGTTCAAAAATGGCCCAAGAAATACTGCATTCAAAAATACTTATCAAACCAAAATGCAATTTGGACCTATCAGGGGTGTAAACTGGATTAGAAAATATTTATGCAGAACAAACATTTAAAGATGGTATGAATATATATTATTGCAATGAAACAATATGGCTACAAACACAATAACCTAGCATTAACATTGCCTTTTTAATTGCAAAATGGACACTGTAACATTCAAAGTTTAACCCCCCTAGCGGTTTGATTCTGTCCAAATTTCTGTGAAAAAAGTGATACAGTTTTTTGCAAGGAAATTTATTTTACATTGTAGGCTATAATTCTTAGGCAAAACGCACCAAAATATGTCCAATAGCTAATAAATTTAACCCCCTAGCGGTAATCCCGCGTGGGGTGGAAAAAACTTGAAAAAAGCGGTAGCCCCGAGTAACTTTGGAAGCCCCTCTTACCTCTGCCCTGCACTTCAGCGGCGATCGGATGATCCCGCTGTGATGCCAGGGCGCCTGTCCATCGGGGGGCGTGGCTAGGTGGGAAATTTAAAAGCAGATTACCAAGTAATCTGCTTTTAAACGCTGCTGCGCCTAATATCAGTTAGATGTGATTCACCACATAAAATATAAAATCTTTATATATTATTATATTATATTATTATATATCCAATGAGTTTCTCTTTGCAGTAAGATTTTATCCCAATCCCCTCTGGGATTAGAGGATAATTTTTCATGGGATGAGAATGGTATTGCTTCTTTATCAAATTTTTGTCGGGTACCTATGTGGTGACTAAATGGTGTTGTTATTTTACCAGTTTGTATGGTGTACAGATGTTCATAAATACATTTTCTAAATGCTCTTTTAGTCTTGCCTACATAGAAACACCCACATTTGCATGTAATCAAATAAATGACACCTATAGAAGAATGTAATTTATGTATTTGTTTGGAAGCTTAACAATATCCTGTTCATTAATCCATCTACACTTGGAACATTTCCCACATCTAAATGTTCCTTGTCTTGTATTTTGTGTATTTCTATATGGATAATCCTGTAGATGGCTAGTAACTAAAGAATCTTTCAGGGATGGGGACTTTCTAAAGGTAATGCTCGGTTTTGAATGTAGAAATTTAGAGAAACCAGGGTCCCTCAGAAGGATAAGCCAAAGTTTAGAGAGTGGGGTAGCAATTTTATTGTGTTGTTTGTTAAATTTTGTAATAATTCACACAGGTCCTGATTCCTGTTGTTTGGTTTTGAAAAGTAGTTCTTGGCGATTTTGGGCTTTTGCTTTTTGAAGAAGTTTTGTACTATATCCTCTTTGGAGTAACCTATCCTGCTTCTACATTGAAGTCTATATCGTCTGAGCAATTCCTTCTCAACCTAAGGTATTGGCTGTAGGGGATGCTGCGTTTTAACGAGATAGGATGTGCACTATCGGCGTGTAATATAGTGTTTCCTGCGGTTTGTTTCCTGAAAAGTGTAGTGTTGATTATACCTTATTTTGTGGCGCTGTATCAAAAAAAGGTACACATTTTTTGTTAAACTCCATGGTAGATTTTAAATTGTAATGGTTGTCCTGAGGATTACAGTGAACATTGATAAGGGCGGATTCAGGTCCCGTCCAAATCAAGAAGATATTGTCAATATATCTTTTACAGATAGGAATATATTACAGAAAAATGCAGAATGGTTGATTGGCGAATAGATTTTCCTCCCAGTGGCCCAAATACAAATGAGCATATGATGGAGCACACCTTGTGCCCATGGCTACGCCTTGGACTTGGAGGTAGTGTTGGTTCTTAAAGGTGAATGTGTTCCTTGTGTGGATATACTCCAGTAGGGATACAATTACATTTTTTAAACCTAAGTTAGAAGTATAGTGGATTTGCAATTGTTCCTGGATAATATTTATGCCTTTAGAGTGAGGTATGCTGCAATACAGTGCCTCAACGTTGATAGTATCCAATAAAGGGTTCGGGGAGATTTGCAGATTAGAAGTGAATTTGAGAAGTTCTATGGTGTCTTTAAGGTATGAAGGTAATTTGGTTACCAATGTTCTGAGTAATGTGTCTATTTTTCACTGGCTTTGGCAGATATAGATCCAATATTATTGAATGTCCTGATAGATTAAATAGGTCCTTATGGACTTTAGGAAGGGCATAAAATGTGGGGGTGATTGGATGTTTGGTGTCTAAATTAGTGTTGGTCGAATAGGTCGCTATTCGATTCGACCGCTATTCGGCCGAATAATGCATAATTATTCGGGTCGTCGAATGTCAAATTCAAATTCCATTAAAGTCAATGGGGGAAAAATTCGGGTTGTTATTCGGGTCGGTGGAGAGCTTCTACAGCCTATAAATACATTTAAAAAGACATGTCAAGACTCTCCCATCTCTGCACAACACTGTACAAGTAAAAATAAAATAAGGAAGTCTTGTACTGGGCAGGTTGCAGCTTCATTTACAGCTGGAGGAAGAGGCGGTGGGCTCTGAGACGAAGTATGGACGGCATTAGTGTCTGGCATTTTTAAAGTCAGGTACTGGGCAGGTTGCAGCTTTATTTACAGCTGGAGGAAGAGGCAGTGGGCTCTGAGACAGAGTATGGACGGCATTAGTGTCTGCCATTTAAAGTCATGTACTGGGAAGGTTGCAGCTTCATTTACAGATGGAGGAAGAGGCGGTGGGCTCTGAGATGGAGTATGGACAGCATTAGTGTCTGGCATTTAAAGTCATGTACTGGGCAGGTTGCAGGCTCATATACAGCTGGAGGAAGAGGCGGTGCGCTCTGAGACAGAGTATGGAAGGCTTTAGTGTCTGGCATTTAAAGTCATGTACTGGGCAGGTTACAGCTTCATTTACAGCTGGAGGAAGAGGCGGTGGGCTCTGAGACGGAGTATGGATGGCATTAGTGTCTGGCATTTAAAGTCATGTACTGGGCAGGTTGCAGCTTCATTTACAGCTGGAGGAAGAGGCGGTGGGCTCTGAGACGGAGTATGAATGGCATTAGTGTCTGTATATATATATGTATATGATATATTTATAGGTCAATTTTATTGGGGGGGGAGTTGACACACAAAATCCAAGTGCGCTGTGTTGTATGCAGCACTTCAGTGGTGACGCTTGTAATATGCAGCACAGTATACAAACTATTTAATGCAGTATACACTGCGTCTGTGTGTCTGTCACTCAGTACAAGTGTGATACTGTGCACGCAGTCAGGGAGGGGACCCTGCCTCTGGCTGCATGTATGTAACACACTGACTGACTATCTATCTATCTAGCTTTCTAGCCTTCTAGCTTCTAACCTTCTAGCTTCTAACCTTCTAGCCTTCTAGCTTCTAACCTTCTATCTATCTATCTAGCTATATTTCTAGCAAACAGTGAAACACTCTTCCTATCTGAGTACAGTAGATTTCAGGACTGCACAAATACAGTACAATCCATCAATCTATCTGACTAATAGTGTGAGTGTGACACAGTCTAACAAAGTAAAGCACTTTTTTCACTTGACAAGAAAGCAATCGGCTGTCTGCCACAACAGAGATGGAGGGGGCATCCCTGCTGTAATTAGAGGGCATGGGGGAGTTGCCCACCCTGCCCAGTTGTTTCAGTGCATTCTGGGAAATTCGAATTCGGGTTTGTCGAATGCAGCAAAATTCGGGTCGGGTCGACCCGAATTCGAACAGCCATATTCGGGTCGAACAAAAGGACAACCCGAATTTGAACAACAACACTATTCCTGAATTGGACGGTTCTGATTCATATGGTTTAAACATGTTCAGTCGTGCTTTACATTTTTCTTCAGTGTATACCAACACTGAGATAAATGAATATTTTTGATTGTTCTGTTATGGGAACCACCCTACTGCCTAGAATAGAAAGCAGGGGTTCAAATTTACATTTTTAACACAGAGGATTTGGTTAATATGTGGATGTTTTTTATGTGTGGATAGAGTCTTTCAGGTGTCTGCCCTAATCAGAGGTACAGATCTAGTGTTTTTGATTTATAGGAACAGAATTGGTTTGCTATTGAATTAGAGTGCCCCTGACTGTCTGAGATTGGGGAAACTCTTTATTAGAATGGGTTGGGTTGCATGTTACTTTTGGACACCACCATGACGCCTCCCTTCCACCTTCCCTCTCATATAGTAGTTAACCCTTTGACAAAACTATCTTTATTATCTTGGAATGTGGCAGGTTTAAATAGTCCCCAAAAATGCAAGAAAGTTCTGATTAGTGTTGGTCGAATAGCTTACTATTCAATACGACTGCTATTCAGTTGAATAATGCATAATTATTTGGGTGATCGAGCATCGAATTCAAACTCCAATGAAGTCAATAGGGAAAAAAATTGGGTTGTTTATCGGGACAGTGTAGAGCTTCTACCGCCTACAAATACATTTAAAAAGACATGTCAAGACTCCCCAAGCTCTGCACAACACTGTACAAGTAAAAAAAAAAAAAATAAGGAAGTCTTTTTTCTGTTGCTGGGAAGGCCATTTTAAGGGGAGGTCAAGGGAACATGCCGGATTTTATACGGTCTCTGAGTGGAGGAGGCGGCAGGCCCTGAGACAGAGCAAGGACGGCATTACAGCTTGAGTCCATCATCCTTTATTGACAGTGTAGAAGGTGTAGCTATTGGGATGAATGAGATTCCGACTGTCCCTACAGTGGCAGTGGGCCCTGAGGCATAGGGTGGATGGCTGTGTTACTCTTCCTGCTCTTACTCCTGCTCTATAATAACAGCAGGAGGAAGGGGTAGTGGGCTCTAGAACAAAGTGTGGACCGCATTAGTATCTGACATCTAGAGTTTGGTACTGGGCAGGGGGCAGCATCATTTACAGCAGGGGGAGGAGGCGGTGGGCTCTGAGACGGAGCCGGGACTGCATTGGTAACTGGCATCTAGAGTTGGGTACTGGGCAGCAGCAGTAACAGCATGAGGAGGAGGCATTTAGCACTGAGACGGAGTGTGGACGACATTAGCAATTGGCATCTAGAGTTGGGTACTAGGCAGGCAGCAGCAGTAACAGCATGATACGAAGGCAGAGGGCCTTGAGACGAAGTGTGGATGGAGTTAGTATCTGGCATCTACAGTCGGGTACTGGGCAGGTGGTAGCATCATTTACAGCAGGAGGAGGAGGCGGTGGGCCCTGAGACGGAGTATGGATGGCATTAGTATCTGGCATCTACAGTACGGTACTGGGCAGGTGGCAGTATCATTTACAGCAGGAGGAGGAGGTGGTGGGCTTTAAGACGGAGTGTGGATGGTTTAGTGTCTGGCATCAAAAGTCAGGTACTGGGCAGGGGGCAGCATCATTTACAGCAGGAGGAGGAGGCGGTGGGCTCTGAGACGGAGTGAGGATGGCATTAGTATCTGGCATCTAAAGTCGAGTACTGGGCAGGCGGCAGCATCATTTACAGCAGGAGGAGGAGGAGGTGGTGGGCTCTGAGACAAAGTGTGGACTGCATTAGTATCTTGCATCTAGAATTGGGTACTGGGAAGGTGGCAGCAGTAACAGGCAGTAGGAGGCGGTGGGCCCTGTGACGGAGCATGGACCGCATTGGAGATTGAGGCCGTCACCTCTATGGACAGTGTAGAAGCTGTAGCTAATTGAGACATGAATGCATTAACGAAAATCACACTTTCCATACCTACTATCTAGTGAAGCCACATAAAAGGGAACGGACTTGGTGGAATACTCGGGGAAATACATACATTTTTTATCATTTGTGGATATCTAGCAAGTGCTATCACAGTTTAATATCTGTATTTGTTTCACATAAATACATACATTTTTATGGGTTTTAGGATACATAACAACTGCTATCAGAATAAAATATCTGTATTTTTTGGAGAAAAATATATAATTTTTATGGCCTTTTGGATAGATACCAACTACCAAGTGCTATCAGAATTAAATATCTGTATTGTTTGTAGAATAATACATCAATTTTTATGGCTTTAGGGATATAAAGCAAAGTGGGATCAGAACTAAAGATCTGTATTTTCTGTAGAGAAACATGGAATTTTTATGGTCTTTGGATCGATACCAAGCGCTATCAGAATTAAATATCTAGATTTTTGGTAGAGAAATAGAGAAATTTTTATGGCTTTGGAGATATATAGCAAAGTGAGATCGGAATGAAATATCTCTATTTTTTGGAGAGAAATACTGAATTTTTTATGGGTTTTAGGATAGATACCAAGTGTTATAATAAAATATCTGTATATTTTTTACAGAAATAAAGACATTTTTAGTTTTTTTGTGATAGATTGCAAGAGGTATCCTAAATTTTACCTCTTTTAATATATCACAAAGACAGAAAAATTTCTATATTTATCCATAAAAAATACAGATATTTAATTCTGATAGCACTTAGTATCTATCCAAAAACCTATAAAATTTTCTTTATTTCTGTAAAAAAAAATACAGATATTGATTTCTAATCCCACTTGCTATCTATCTAAATAGCCATAAAAAAACATATTTCTCGCTAAAAAATACTGATATTTAATTATGAATCATAATTAAATATCTGTATTTTTTGGAGAGAAATACGTACATTTTTATAGCTTTTTTGATATATAGCAAGGTAATTAAATACTGAATTAAATATCTGTATTTTTTTTATAGAAAAACAGAAATTTTGCTGTTTATTTTTAATAGATAGCAAGTGGTATGAGAAATAAATATCTGTATTTTTTTACAGAAATACAGAAAATTTTCTGTTTATTTTGATAGATAGCAAGTGGTATCAGAATGAAATATCTGAATTTTTTTACAGAAATACGAACATTTTTCTGTTTATTTTGATAGATTGCAAGAGTTAGCAGAAATTTTGATAACTCTTGCAATGTGATAAGTCTTGCAAATAATGATAACTCTTGCAACTTGTTGTCATCACTATGGACATTAAAAAATGCCCACACTGGCGAACATCTAACTGGGCCGAAAGGTGCTCTGGAGCTGGTGCTCGTGGTGGCGGTCTGCGGTTGTTGAGGAATAGCTGTGGTGACAGCTTCTGACGATTTACGTCTATGACTTGCCTCACTGGTACTTGAAGAATGCAAAGTGTGGGCAGCTTTTACCCTCTTCCTTCCTCTCCCCCTTCCTCCCTCCCCCCCCTCTTCTTCCTGTCTATGATGATCTCCTCGTTCGCCCCATGTCGGATCAAGGACATCATCATCATCATCATCAGATGAGACAGTTTCCCTATATGTGCTGAAAGGAAGCAGCGGCCTTTTGAGCCAGTTTGAACTGGCTCATCTGGCTGAGAGTGTTCTGGTGAAAAGTAGCTGGGGGAAAGCCTGTGAACTGACTCCCTTCGTCAGATTACTGAAACAACTGAGCATCTTCAATGAATGCTTGTAACTCCGCCTCTCCAACCCCTTGGTAGGACTCCTCTACATACTGCCGTACACGTGACTTTCCAGCTGCTGATGAGGAACTAGGAGGAACAGGTGTATCATGGACTGTTTGGAACACCTGTAAGGCCTGTGTCTGGGACTGGTGTATGCAGCACTTTTCTTCAGTGGTGACGCTTGTAATATGCAGCACAGTATACAAACTATATACTGTAGTATACACTGCGTCTGTGTGTCTGTCTCTCAGTACAAGTGTGATACTGTGCACACAGTCAGCGAGGGGACCCTGCCCCTGGCTGCGTGTATGTAACACACTGACTGACTATTTATCTAGCTATCTTTCTATCTATCAATGTATCTATCTATCTATCTAGCTATCTATCTATCTAACAGTGAAACACTCTACCTATCTGAGTACAGTAGATTTAAGGACTGCACCAATACAGTACAATCAAACAATCTATCTGACTAATAGTGTGAGTGTGACACAGTCTAGCAAAGTAAAGCACTTTTTTTCACTTTGACAAAGCAAGCCAAGCAGCACAGAAAGGTTGTAATGCTATCAGCAAATCTCTGTCAGGAGTGGTAAATGCAGGCACGCCCTGGCCTTATATAGGCCAATGGCTGCCTGTGTGGCATGCAGTGACAGAAAGCCAATCGACTGCCTGCCCCAACAAACATGAAGGGGGGCATCCCTGCTGTTATTGGAGGGCCCTAGGCATCATGAGGGAGGTCCCTAGGCATTGTGGGAGGGTCGAATTTGGGGCTTCGAATTCAGCAAAATTTGGGTCGGGTCCACCAGAATTCGAACAACAACACTAGTTCTGATACATTCAAAACATAAAAAAACTGGATATTGTATTCTTGCAGTAATCTCACTGGAAAACAGGTGATACTGCAACTTTGTGTGACTCATGGATAGGGGAGACGATAGCCACCACCTATGTAGCTAAGAGGAGTGGCGATCCTCTCAAATAAAAATCTCCCTTAAGATCATTTCCACAGTCATGGATGAGGAGAAAAGATTTGTGGTGATGGTGGTGGTGGATCTGTCAGACCAAAGGTAATGATTTTCAATTTCAATTTTTGCCCCTAGTGGTAATTCAAACTCATTTTATGCGTATCTTACACAAAAATTTCTTGAAGAGAATTTCCCGAATTTATTTGTGACAGGCGATTTTAATGCTATAGTGAATAATGTTTTAGATCGGTCTAGTACAGCCCAAAAAATACCAGGGATGGTCTCAGCGGGAGTTAAGCATTTGATAACCCAGACAACTCTGGTCGACGCTTGGAGACTCTATAACCCCAGAGAGAAAAAAGCTGTACATGTTACATATACAAGGCCCACATGTTCTTCTCAAGGATTGATTATACATTAATTGATGAATCCCTATTCTCAAGAGTCACAGAAGTGTCTAAAGCAGATTTTATTAGATCTGATCATGCCCCTGTAGTAATCGTCTTAGACCTTCCACAGAGTTGATTAGGACATTTCAATAGAAATTTCTGACATCATTAATGGGTTATCCAGAAATTTGCAAACTACTATGTGAAATGTCACTGAGCTAATAGTCCTGATGACAATTTGGAGAATTGGGACATGCCCATATTCCTCTGGCGTACTCTGAAAGTTGTCATGAGAGGTCATCTTATGGACTATACTGAACGTAAATACAGAGAGCACCTTGGGATATACACAGACCTACAGAGCAAGGTAACTAAGGCCCATACCAAAGTAACCAAGGCCCATTAACTCTGGGCTCATCCTATAGACTGATATTTAAATTAAATTGTGATTATGAAATTCTGGTCAAGCTAATGGCTAACAGACTCCAACAATTTTTACCTTCCCTGCTGACCAAACATCAACTAGGACCAGCTATGGCTGCAACGGTTGCAGCACTAGATTCTAATTCTCCAAAAACTATGCTACTAATTCTGGACGCTGAAAAGGCCTTTAATAAAGTAGAGTGGCCACTTCTGCATGTGGTATTGGCTCAACCGGCATTTGGTTATAATTTTTCAGTATTTATCCAGTATATTTATAAGTCACCGGAAAAATGATTGCTGATCAATGGATCTTTATCTTCCCAAGTGGAAATGAGCAGAGGTACCCACCAGGGATGCCCACTCTCACCACTGTTGTTTAATCTGGCCCTAGACCCCCTGCTGAGGCTTCTTGAATATTTACCAGATTTTGAGGGCATACTTATAGGTACCAAAAGAGTGAAAGTGATGGCATTTGCAAAGGATTTGTTACTGTACATAGCCAAACCTAAGTCTAGCCTTCCGGCTATCCTAAATTTTTAATACAAGTTGTTCAGTTGTTGTTCAGTTCATTTGTTTGGGGAGGCAGGGGAGCTCGGGTGAGCATGCATATTATGCATCCGCCAGTAAAAAATGGTGGGCTGAACTTCCCGGATGTGGAACCATATAACTGAGCAGCACTAACTAGGTATCTTAGGGATAGGCTCCATCATACCAGTCATTATACAGACCTTTTTGAAGCCTTTGCTCTTAAATATATGCTGCATATGCATAGGGAGCTGCTCCCAGCTGAGCTGGTCTCAAATCCACTTTTGTTGGCAAGCTTGGCATAAAATTAAAAGTTAACTTTAAGGTAAGTTTTTAAGTTAGGTTAATAACGCGAGTAATGCTGGGAATTGGGGTCCCAGCATCACTCGCATCTTTGGAACAGCTCTCTGCCTATGCGGATCCGCATTGGGCAGTTCTAAAGATGCAAGTAATGCTGGGAATTGAAGTCCCAGCATCACTTGTCTTTTGTTTCTATTCCTAGCTGACAGCAGGAGGAATAAAATTACTCAGATCTGCAGGAAACAAAAAACAAAGTACAAAGTAATTATCTGTGTGAAATATGTGAAACCATCAAAAAGAGACGTCACTCTTTTCTGTCTCTTTTGTAAATACCTTTCATTTTCTTTTCTAACAAGAGTTTTGAAGTTATTAGATATGAGCACATAATTTATACATGTGTAACATTCTTTTTTAAATATTTGGTGTCAATTGATTTATAACATTTATGCCATTTTTATTCAAATATATTCAGGAACTGTAGCCAAGGGCCAATTAGTGCTTACATTGCATTGCAAAGTATTTTCTTGTTCCAGATTGCATCTTAAGCAATACCTCTTTGTTTCCATATAAAAAAATTTTATATTTAATTCGAAAGAATTACTTCCTATTTTTAAATAAATTTCAAGTTTGGCCCCGACTTGGTCTGAGTTTAAATTTCGGCCCCCTGTGTATTTGAGTTTGACACCCCTGCTTTAGGGTAATGACTCTACCTATAAAGATTGATGTATGTCCCTGTTTTAGGGAATTTATATGCTTTAACTGCTAAACAGTTGATTTTCCCTGTTGCAGCAATAAACCTTAATTTTATTAGGATCTTCTGTCTCATCTTTGATGTTCCACTTGGAGACCCCTTAAAAGAACCAAACACAAACATTTTATTGAAGGTTTCAAAACCAGAATAAAATCACAAATATAACAAAGTAAACAAAATTATTGCGTGATGCATTTTTAAAAACAGAAGAAAGAAAAAAAAAGAAAAAAGGGGGAAGGCAAGTGGAAAAAAGGGGAAGTTAGAGAGAAGGTGGTGATATCAGGGCTTTCACCTGCAAAACTAAGCAATGTATAGTCAAAAACTTAATATACTTCTATAAGGTCTATACATTTATAAATATACCCGTCTCACAAAAACATCTTTCAAATGATTAGTTAAAGGAGCACTCAAAACCTAGACAATCTTTTCAAACTTGTCTACACACCTTCTTCTGTCTCCTAAAACCCTCACTACTTCCTACCACTCCATATCTCCTCTCCTATTATGTGATATTTTCCCCAACCTGTAAGCTCTTCGGGACAGGGTCCTCTCCTCCTCCTGTGTTACTGTCTGTATCTGTTTGTCCAACCCCTATTTAATGTACAGCACTGTGTAATATGTTAGAGCTATATAAATCTTGTTTAATAATAATAATACATTTTTCACCTCCCCTAAATATAACAGAGGAGATTTATAAGCCCTTTGCTATTGTGAGTTTGTCAGCAATAAATTGATAAATTGATAAAGGGAAACAACATACCAGTCTTCCTGCAAAGATCCTCCAAACCAGCCAATAGAAGAGCCATAGCAGGGTCAGGTGTAAAATTTAGGTGCAGGATAGAGATGAGTTCAAAATCTCTGGACATGTGGGCAACTCTACCAAGCATGGAACTTTGTGCCTTTAATCCAACAATACCGAAAACAGAGGAATTTTAGCCATCCTTTACATAGTTAAATGCCACCAAAAAAGTACTTTATAGGAATTTTCTAATGCTGAAATATTAATGGAGGATCTGGAATTATTAGACTAAAAAGACTAACATTGATCATCCTCGAATATGTGACCCTGGTCTCTTTCCCTTTCTTAAACATATAGAGGATTGGATGTCTGAGAATCTGTTAGTAAAGAGTAGTTGATGGATCTTTCCGACATGCCTTTTTGAAACCCATAAATGAAGGGTTTGAATCTTTAATAAAGTATTGTATGTAATGACAAATCTGCAAATAAGGGAAGAATTCCAGATTAGTGGCCTGATATGAGTCCCATAATTGCTGGAATTGAATAATACCCTATGGTGTGAAAAGGTTGAAGACTGAGTCGAACACTTTTTGGGTCCACAATCTCATTCTTTTAAGAATCTGCATACCAGGCAGGAATAAATGGCAGCCTGCAAATCCAGCCAAGCTGTGAGTGGCGCAGTATAGGGTAGAGTCCACGGGGTAGTAACATGGTGGAAAATCAAAGAAAAGGAACTACTGAGATTGGGTGGCAATCTGGAATGTCTAAAATGACCCATACGTGCATTTTGGTAAGGGTATGCCAGATGGGCGATCTGAGCTGTTTGATGGTGTTTAGGAATAAATGTAACTGCTAACCACTAGCCTTATGTTGGAAATGAACATTCCAAGGAACTCTTGGTTTTTTGGACTCCCAGATACTTTTAGGTTTATCTGTAATACATCCTAAATACAAAAGTTGTAAACTAGTTTACTGAAGGTCCTTGTTCAGGTGTTTTCTGGTATACAGTAATAACTGTGTGGGACTTGTGTTGTTACCATGTCACATGTGCCGCTGGTGGAGACATTGCAAGCACACATTACAATACAGCAATTGTATTTAATACTTTTTGTTTCGACAGTTGAGGTATATGTCTGCTTTAAAACTAGTAAGAAAAAAACGTGGACTACTACATTTATTATAATAGATTTGTTTTATGTTATTACTATAATGTTTTTTTTTAAATATCTATGTTGACTGTAAGTAACTACACATAAAAACATTTTCAGTCATCATAAAAACTGCTGCCTGTAAGAATCTCATTTTATGCAACAATAACTATAAAAATCATTACTACTGGCCTTTTGATAATTGCAAGCCTTGATAAGATGCTCCCAAGATAAGATGCTGCCACTATGGGACTGCATGATCCAGTTGTTATATAAATATTCATGACTTCCTTATACAATTTGTTGAAGCAGTAAAGATTTTTTATTGCATTTTAAAGATCAAGTGGTCTTGTTGTTCACAAATACATTTTTAGAGCTAATATTGTGCTGCCATGGTAACTATTACTTACATGGATGAGCAGAGGGCTATTAATGGTTAGCAACAAAATACACTGACAAATATGGACATTTTAACACCTATGAGTGCTATTAGATGCTGTTTATTTTCTATTTTCTTGAATATTATTTGAGAGTTTAGGTCTGATCAAAATTTGAGAGGAGTCACAATAGTGCATTGTTAATCACTTCATGACCAGACAACTTTTCTGCCATAGTTTAGCTTTGTTGTCTATTCGTATACCTTTTAATGTTGTACCTGATTTAAATCGATATACATATATGGGTTTAATTATAAAGCTGTGTGTGACTTTCACTCATTTCCAACACATTCACCTGGAAGATTCACCTGCAGCAAATGTTTGCTTATTCTAACTACCTAATAAATTGCCCCCCTAGTGTATACAGTTTTAATGGTAAAGATACATAGAAAATATCTATATATATACAAAGGTTGATCTGACAGGTCAACCCTATTAAGTATGCATGGGGAAAGTCACCATTTTCCTATACTGAAATGATCCTCAATTCAATTTTAAATAGGAAAAATGGTCATATAGCATTCAAAGTTCCCAATGCGTTTCGTATTGCGGCTTCCCCAGGGAATCATTGAGAACGTTACTTATCTATTGATCATATCATTATCAAAAAACATCAATAGTTGGATGAACAAAACATGGTAATATAATAAATGTTGTCTTTGGCTTAGTAAGCTAATTTGGTGCTAATTTGGTTTATTAAATAGTATGTGTAATGCTTTATATAGGATTAATATATGCATGTGTATGGTTAATTGTGTATGAATATTAGTATCTGTGCTCATGTTAATGGTAAGAGTGCATAGAGTGTAATCTTTTATTGGTATATGAATGTGCAATAGCCAATAAAAAAAAAATATATATGACTTACTCATGACCAATAGGGTTATGTCATAGTATACGCAGAAGTTCCAATGAAAGAGAAAAGAATGCTAGACTGCTGAAAAGAGGGTATGTCAAAAAGTCAAAATATGGAGTTTCATAAATAAAATGAGTCTTATGAAAAAAAGCTGTTAGTTCATATTCATCAGATGATCAGGGCAAGTAAATTCATCTAAAAAGTAAATGAAAAAGTGATAGTGGTTATAATAGTAATATTAATAACAACATTTATGATCCTGACATAGGTAATATATTCATAATTGTTTCCTAAGGGAATATACTCCTGAATAGTGTTGATGTTCGAATTCGGGTTGTCCCTATATTCGACCCGAATATGGCTGTTCGAATTTGGGTATACCCAAACCGAATTTTGCTGCATTCGACAGCAAACATTCGGGAGGAAAAAAAAATTTTTTTTTTTTTCTTAAATTATTTATTTCGTATCTGTTTTTTATTTTAAACTTGTTTTTTTTTTTTTTTTTTTTTTTTACAGGTTATCCCACAATGACATTATGAGATACTATCTCCATTCATACCTCTACTGCTCTGATCAGGGGAGCAAAGCTGTCAGCATAAAGCTCCGCTGATTGCTCTGCTCCCTGAGTATCCTTTTATAATGTATCTTTTTACATCTGTTTGGAGGCTGTAGAAGCTCTACACAGTGCTGAAACAAACCCACATTTTTCTCCCATTGACTTTAATGGTGTTCGAATTCGATGTTCGACCACACGAATTTCTGTGCTATATTCGGCCGAACAGCTGCCGAATCGAATAGTGAGCTATTCGACCAACACTACTCTTGAATAAACAAGTATTTAATGTTGTAAAATCGGGATATTAAGTAGTTACATTTTTCATGCGACTCACCAGAATATCAGCGTAAACAGCGTGGAAAAAAAGAGAGGAAGGGCTGCTGTTTGCAGCATAAAGTGAAGGGAGCATATGTGGGGGAAAACGAGTTCTCTGCACATGCTCACTGGTGGAGTGGGAGGCTCTTCCGCCCATATATTGAGCCTAGAGAGAGACTGGGAGACAAACGGGGAGGAGGAGTGCTGCCCAAAGTCAATGGTCAGACACCTCGTTTTAGCGAAGCTGCCTGTAATAAACAGGCCCCCCACTAGCCTGCTGTTGGGTCAGGGGGGAAAAAAGAAACAGAAATGTTAATCTTAAGAAATTAGTGAAATTGATTAATGGAAAGTATAAATGTTTAAAGTAATGGTTGTTACAAAGTTTTTGGGTGGGTGTATATGTGGGAACAGTGTGTGAATGGGTGTAGTGATAGATGTGTGGTGTAATACTATTGAAGGATGAAAAGATATATATGTATATATATCCATATAAAACAGAGACATCAACAGACCTAAATCATGCTGTATACATTCCTAATATGGAGTAGGGTAAGATAACGTATTTACAATACAACATAATTATTATAATTAGGGATGAGCGAGAATGCCTCTGACATTCTCGCGATAATTTCCCCGAACTTCAGATGGGTCTACGAAATTTGGTCCAACCAATTTCCCCAATTCCATTGAAGTCAAGGGTGCAGGTTCCCATGCTCCCTGGTTAATAAGTACAGCCCAGGGAGCGTGGGAACCTGCTGTCACAGCTGATTGGAGGCACACAAGTGCTTCCAATCAGCTGTGACTGCAGGTGAATTCCAGATGAACTCTCAATGGAGTTTCTCCATTGTGAGATCATCTGAGTTCAGTTCCCAAGGTCACCGGGCTGATAGGTACAGCCCAGGGAGCGTGGGAACTTGCGGTCATGTTATGCTGTTCCGTCTGTGTTCTTGGATAGAGAGTATGTGTTCTTCTCTATTCAAAAACCCATACTTTAGTTATGCTGGGGGTTCAAGAGCAATCAGGGGAGCAAAGCTGTCAGCTCAGCTCCCCTGATTGCTCTTGCAGTTCTACACAGTCCTGAATACTATCCCCAATTTCCCCCCCCATTGACTTTAATGGTGTTCAAATTCGGCGTTCGATCACGCAAAAATCAAGATGACGCTTGAGGTGTCATCAAGGTTTACCTTTCCTTAGCTAATCACTCTCAATCACGTGTGCTGCTTCCAATCACCTGTGACGGCAGGCGAACTTCAGATGAACTCTCAATGAAGTTTCTCCATTGAGAGTTCATCTGAGTTCAGTTCCCATGGTCACCGGGCTGATAAGCACAAGAGTGCTTCCAATCAGCTGTGACTGCAGGCAAACTCTCAATGGAGTTTCTCTATTGAGAGTTCATCTGAGTTTGGCGAAAACACAACCTCGTAGTAAATCACAAGGCCGTTCTCGCTTACATGTTCTTAAAAATTTTGCTCGCTCATCCCTAATTATAATACCATTACTCATGGATAATAAAGTAGTAACATTGCTATTGGATATGGCGCTTGTTATAAATAGTCAATTCTTGATATACATATAGTAACATGATATTGAATAGTGAATTTATATAGATCTGTTATAAAAAGTAACTATTGATATACATATAGTACAGGTTAACAATCAAAAATCCGTCAATCTCCGGACCTTAGGAGTGCCGGATTTTTGAAAATTCAGGTTTTTTTTTTCCTTTTTATTTCCACACACAGATCAGCCTTCCTCTCGCAGCACCCGCGGACATCTGGCACAGTTCCAGGAAGCAGACAGCAGGAACGTCTCAACGTGTATTTACTTTAACAAGCAAGACCTAACAGTTGTTTCTGCAAACAGCGCCATGAAAACATTATTGGCAAAAAAAGTGGAATGCAGTCCCTGTTTTGCAAATGCGATCCGAAATTCATGCCGGGAAACTGAAGGATCTGGATTATCGATGGCGGAATTTTCGATTGTCAACCTGTAACATGATATTAAATAGTGAATTTATATAGACATATTATAAAAAGTTAATTCTTGTTATGCATATAGTAACATGATATTGAATAGTGAATATACAAAGACTTGTTATAAATAGTTAATTTTTGATATACATATAGTAACATGATATTGATTAGTGAATTTATATAGACTTGTTATAAATAGTTAAATCTTGATATATATAGTAACATGATATTGAATAGTAAATATACATGGACAATAAATATAATGTTGGATTTTGAACAACAATCTATGATTTATGGTAATTTTAATACTGTCATAGTTCATCATGGAGATAGAGCTTCCCTGTAGATTATGAGTTCCGGATCATGCTATCACACAAAATTTAGTATCGGGTATGACGTCTTTGTCATGACACAGTGCAATCTACCAGGGTGATCCTTTTTTTCTATTTTTTTTTTTTTATTACAGATTATTAATGTGTATTACAATGTTAATTTTTTTTTTACAGATATGTAACAAATAGACTTCTTTGTTCTATTCTTTTTTTCTTTTTCTTTTGATTTTGTGGGGTAGTTTTTATAACACTTCTCTTGCAGTACCTACCTAGTAAAATACTTAACAAGGGGGGAAAATACTTACATTATCTTGCTTCTTGCTTACATGTTTACATTCTTCTTGCTAAGGAAGATAATAGTCTGGTGAAAAAGGTTGTTTCTATTTAGGGACACATTTCGATTGATTTATTAAATGTAGGCTGTTAACTAAGCAAAGTGAATTATCTCCTTGCAAAGAAAAGTTAACATTATTTAGTAAATGTAGTAAACATTTCAAAATATAAATATGATGTGCACCGAACATGTGAATAGAAATGTAAAAAAAAAATTACTTTGACTCGGACAGAACTTGATGATTGAAATAAGCAGACTCCTTTGGTAAACTAACCACACTGTTTTTATTGTTGTACATTCCTTTTAGTGCTGATTATGCTGTAAGATTTCCAGGTTATGAACAATTATTATTCAAAATATGTACTTTGATCAGAATGTTCAGAAACATCTTTGATGAGTAGCAACCTCAGAAATTGTGACAGTCTGTATGGAGAGGACCCCACACCTAGTAACAATGACATTCTTGCATTTCTTTATCCAAATTTGGAGAATAATTGTTGGTGTGGGCCATTTTGCTAACAAGCCATGGAATGGATGTTTATTCTGATAAGGACATGGCACTGGGAGAATGTATTACAAAGGAAAGAAAGATTGTAAAATGAGGATAAAAAAGCAGGTTTAGGAGGCAAAAGGGACAGAAAGGAAGAGAGAAGGAAGAAGGCAGAAGTGTGACCCATTAAGAAGTGACCCACCAAGAGGTGTTGGCCAAAGGAGGGTAACTATTGTTCATAGGGCCATTGTTGTAACATAGCTTTAATATTTGTTTTATGTGTATTTTATTTGCACTAATGTTATGTAACTCTATTTCGGCATCTATGACTCTCTGCATAATATAGTTTTTATACGCAATTGTTGTATGATCACTCCTTTGTGGTCAACTGCCTCAGAACTTACAGGAAGATTTTTTAATATTAAATAAATGTTCAGTTTTCATATAGTATCCTAAATAATACTCATAATTCCTTACAATGCCTTCATTACCTTTTTTTTGTTACAGGAGTCACAGAAAACGATATAAAAACATGACAGAAATTCTGACTCTTAACATCTCTATCTAAATAAACATCATTTACACAAGGCTGGACCACTCGCTGTGGCACTTGTCAATTAAATCTAGCTCTAGCATTTTGTAAATTTCTTTAGTAACTGCCTGACCTCGAGCCTTGGGGATCCGGTGGGGTTTAAGGCAGACTTCAACCCCAGGCTCAGTCACAATTATCACACTTTATTATTCAGACAAGGCCAGTTTGAGAATATTTACTAATTTCGGATTAGACATTTTCTTAATTCCTGCTTCTGAATCTTAGTCTTAGTTGCTTTTACCTATGGGACTCCTGGGGTCTCTACCATTACAGTCGTGGGTTGGGTAGAATGAGCCTTATGCTTTTTTCAGGGTTTAATTAGATTCATATTGTAGATCTGCTCCTTGCTCCCTGCCTATTTGTTCTATGATTTCCTAGAGCCCCTGCCACTTGCCAAGAAATGTTATTTTATAATTTTATAATGCACCATCTTTGCACCCATGACACAGAAATATAATAATTAATCTGGCTGTTAATTCTGTGGGTGACCTATAGCGAGTTTTTTGTGGGTGAAATCCACCATCTTTGTACCCCGACCCAAAAATATAATAGTTAATCTGTCTATTAGTTTGATGGGTGACATATTCCCATTGATTGTGTGAGGTACAGCTGCACTCCATACGTGACAGGAAAATTAATATAGTTAATCCGTCTGTTAGTTCGGTGGGTGACATATACCCAATTTTTGTGTGAGGTACACCTGCATTGTATACGTGACAGGGAAATTAATTTAGTTATTCCGCCTGTTAGATTGGTGGGTGACAAATTTCCATTCTTTTTGTGAGGTACACCTGCACTGCATACCTGACAGGGAAATAAATATAGTTAATCTGTCTGTTAGTTCGGTGGGTGACATATACCCAATTTTTGTGTGAGGTACATCTGCACTGCATACCTGACAGGGAAATAAATATAGTTAATCCGTCTGTTAGTTCAGTGGGTGACCTCAAAGAATGAGGAGAGAATCAAATAAGGGACGTGGCCCTGGTCATGGTGCTGCTGATGTTGGTGGAGCTCCTGTTGCAGGTAGAGGACTTCGTCGATCTGTGCCAGCTACACGCCCAAATGAAACACCTTCCTTAGGTGCACGTAGGCGACAGAACGTTGTGCAATCAGAACCTGAAGCGAGGCATAAATATTCTGAACCTGAGCACCACCTGCATGACCAGGCATCTAAATGCAAAGCAGGAGCTGCAGTGTAGTAAACACCTCAAAAACCACAAAAGACCTCAGCATAACACCTTCACCACCAACTTCAGCACAGCCAGGGGGAAACGACAGCAGGCTGTTTTGAAACTCATCTGTTTGGGGGAAAAACCCCACACCGCGCAGGAGCTGTGGACAGGCATGAAACAACAGACCGATGAGTGGTTGGTGCCACTGAGCCTCAAGCCCGGCCTGGTGGTGTGCAATAACAGGCGAAATCTTGTAGCAGCTCTGGGCCTAGCCGGTTTGATGCACATCCCTTGCCTGGCGCATGTGCTGAATTTGGTGGTGCAGAAGTTCCTGAAAAATTACCCTGATATGTCAGAGCTGCTGCAGAAAGTGTGGGCCATCTGTGCGCGCTTTCAGCGTTCTCACCCTGCTGCTGCTCGCCTGTCTGCGCTGCAGCGTAACTTCGGCCTTCCCGCTCACCGCCTCATATGCGACGTACATTTCGGATCGCGAATACGAATGCGCGACCGATAATCCGATTCTGCTTGATGAATCAGGGGCACTGTGTGAGCAGAAGAAGGTGATAGTGGAGTTTCAGCTGCAGCACGCACGGGTGAGTCGCTCTGTGGAACAGCACCACTTCACCACCAACGATTGGGCTTCCATGCGGGACCTGTGTGCCATGTTGCGCTGTTTCGAGTACTCCACAAACATGGCCAGTGCCGATGATGCCGTCCTCAGCATTACTATCCCACTTCTATGTCTCCTTGGAAAAACACTTTGGGCGATAATGTAAGAGGATGTGGCACAGGAGGAAGAGGAGGAGGAAAAGGGATCATTTCCACGGTTATCAGTCATTCACAAGTGGCTCGCAGGGTGGGTTTCTGCACCAACAGAGGCCATGTACACAACTGTCTAGCAAGGGCACAGTTCTGGAGGATGAGGAGGAGGAGGATGATGAGGAGGAGGAACCGTGTTCACAGCAGGGGCGCACCCAAAGCAGCTCATGGGCATCACTGGAATTCGGCTGGGGGGATACAGAGGACACACACGATACACCTCCCACAAAGGTTGCCTCTGGGCAGGCTGGCACACATGAGCGACTACATGCTGCAGTGCCTGTACAACGACGGCTAGGTTGCCCACATTCTAACCAGTGCTGATTACTGGGTGGCCACCCTGCTGAGATCCCCGCTACAAGGACAACGTGCCATCCTTAATTCCGTCACTGGAGCGTGATCAGAAGATTTACGAGTACAAGTGCACGCTGGTAGACGCACTGCTGATGGCATTACCACCTGACAGCGGGGGCTCAGTGGAAGCACAGGGCGAAGGCAGAGGAGGAGGAAGTAGTCGCCAACGCAGCTGGGGAACCTCCCGCACCTCAGAAGGGAGGGTTAGCATGGCCGAAATGTGAAATAGCTTTGTCAGCATGCCACAACAACCAGCACCACCAGCTGATACTAAACGTCTTAGCAGGAGTCAGCATTTCAGCAACATGGTGGAACAGTACATGTGCACACGCCTACAGGTTCTGACTGATGGGTCTGCCCCATTCAACATCTGGGTCTCCAAATTGGGCACATGGCCTGAGCTTGCCCTTTATGCCTTGGAGGTGCTGGCCTGCCCTGCGTCCAGTGTATTGTCCGAATGTGTGTTTAGCACAGGCAGGGGGGGTAATCACAGACAAATGCAGACGCCTGTCCACAGCCAATGTGAACAAGCTCACGTTCATTAAAATGAACCAGGCATGGATCCCACAGGACTTGTCCGTACCTTGTGCTGAATAGACAAGTATACCGCCCGCACCCAGCCATTGTTATACTCCAGCGCACTTTCTCTTTGCGTTCTCTTTTCTATTTCCCAATGTTTAGGGGTCTTCCCAAAATTATAAAAAAAAAAACAACAAAAACAGTGTTGGCTACCTCCTCCTCCACCACCACTTCTACCTACACCACCATGTCCACCGCCTCCTCAACCTCCTACTTCACTTTGTTCTCTGCCTCCTAGTTCAAGATTTTATTTTTTAATTTGTTTATATTCTGTTATTTTATGTCATTTCCCTATCCACATTTGTTTGCAGGGCAAGTGCCCTGCTCTTACCCCCATTTTGCTTCCTTTTGCAGCCCTCTAGCCCTTACTATGACTGTTTTACAGGCATTTTAGTGCCCCAAAGTTCGGGTCCCTATAGACATCAATGGGTTTCAGGTTCGGGGTCAAGTTTCGGTCCCGAACTCGAACTTTGAGACAATTTCGCCCGAACCCGGCGAACCCGAACTTCTAGGTGTTCGCTCATCCCTACCAGTTACCTCAACAGGCTTAACAGGGTACTGTAATGAGGTATTGGAGCTGAAATCTGACAGGTGGGGCATGATTTACAGAAGCTCTTTACATCAGTGTGCACCCTAGGCCAAAATTAACGCTGTCGAGCACAGTCTTTCCTTTTTCATATGCCAGGTCCCTGGCCAAGGAATGAGAATGAGCCAGATTAAGCACAGTTCCCTTTAAACTGTGGATGATCTTGACATGTTTTAGGTGCAGTCATCCCACACTGTGCCTTTTAATCATAGATAGCTTGTCTTCCTTTACTTTTTTTACTTACTTCCTTTTTTTTTTACTTTACCTTTACTTTACTTTTTTCCTTTACTTCCTTTAGGTTCTGTTTACTGCATGCCAAATTTAGGTTAGTAACTTGCTAGGTGGAGAGGAAAGCTCCCCCTTAAAAAGGAAATAAAACAAATCAAGCAACATCTGCAATCATACGTCTATCTTTTGCTTTAGGGAAATTGCCCCTAGGCAAATCTTTTGCTATTCTTATATGCATAGCTTTCAAACTGTCTACAGTATGCCCCAGGAGACCAAGAATTATGCAAAATAATGAAAAAAATAGAATCAGTTTAGGTAAATAAATACAGTTGTCACATGAAACATAAAAACAGAAATTTGTTAATGAAAGTTAAAATAAATAAATTAAACTACAATGTTGCAAAAATGTTTTTTTTTTTATTTTGCATGAAATTTTAAAAAGATTTCAAAAACAAAAATGTTAAAGGTATTTTATCATATTAAAACTATTCTAATAATCGTAAATGGGTCCCAAACAACACAAGTAATCATCAATATTAATATAATTTATTACAAAGTAGTATTTTCACTTTTTGTTGTGAATTTTTTTTACATTTTTTTATATTGTATATAATTTCGTTGCTGTTGTAAACCTGCTAAAACTTAAGTAAAATGCACACTTTTATAAAAATACCTCCATAGCTAAGCTTAATGATGATTCTAAAAATTTTAACAATTCTATGTATACCTGGTTGGTGCTGAATAGTGAAAAGTATTAGTTAACAAACCAACAACAACAAACTTAAAACCACATCCCCCCAAAACACTCATATATCAAGAATACAAAAAAAATCTTTACAAACAAATATTGTTATAAACATACTGTTACAATAAAAAAAAACAATGTGTAAAGCCTAACTATAGCATAGCATAGACATCAATATTTGTATATAAAAAATGAACAATAGTACACACCAGGGTTTTTTTGTAGAACGCCAAAAATACTTTCAAACTACATTTCTTTGGATACTCTTGTTGAGAAAGAAACCTGTTTTTTAAAATGCAGAATAAATAGTGAATAATTCCACACACGCCTTGTAATCCATTACATGTTGCTTTGAAAAAAAGCTGTATGGAAACAGGTGCCATGGAGAAAATATTGATTAAGGTAAGCTTCCAGAAAAGACTGGTGATAATGTTTTTCAGATATAGTTGTCAATTTCAAATCCAGAGACTCTGCTTGAAAATAAAATGCCAACAAATAATCAAAGAAAAACATTTTAGGAAATGTGTGTTATCTGTATAATTCTTAAATCCTTAAATATGAGAAACAATAGATGTGGCACATTTAGCTCTCATGAAAAGCTGATATTTTGCTTTAAAAGACATCTCTTGCAAAATTATATGTCAGCATATACTGTAGTAACTCAGTTAAAGAAAATTGTATCTCTCTTGATAGTACCTAGATTCCATTTTTTAAAAGTATTTAAAGCTAACCTTTAGCCAAACCATGCCTCACCCAATCAATGTTTCCTTTTTAAATAACTTTTGAACTCTACCAACTGTGCCATATGTGTTTCCTGTTGGCGTGGCGCTGTTCTGGGTCTGGAGGGATAGTAATCAAGTAATTTTGATGTTCTGGCTGTCCCCTTTATCTTTTACAATTATCTTTTCAAACTCCATTTTTTGGATTCTGAGAGGACCATTGGTTTAATAGCAAGTAATGACATGGAGACCAAGAAGAGCCTTATATCCTGAACACAAAATGGGCCTGATTTTTTAAGGCTTTCCGCTTGAAAAGACACACTCATCAGTGAAGCTGGGTGATCTAAGTAACCTGCAATGGTATTTTTATCTATTTGTTAACAAATGTTTTCTATCCTGAACCAGATTTTTTCACGGTTTGCTGGATCACCCAGCTTCACTGATTAAAGTGTATCTTCTCTAGCCCTGGAGACCTTTATTAAATCAAGCCCAATGAGAGAAGGCTCAGGCCCCAACTGTAGAAACAGTAACTACAGCCAAAAATATGCAGAGGTGTACAGTACAGACAGTTTTCCAGTATATATATATATATATATATATATATATATATATTTTTTTTTTTTTTTTTTTTTTTTTTTTAGTTTAGCACTGATTTCCTTTAACTGTTTTTTCAGTTTTGGCTCATGTATGTGCTATTATGATACACACAGCACTGAGCAAAGTCCTCAGTTTAGCACATGCTAAACTCTGATATATGAATCCATCCAAATATATTTTGCTTAAGAAAAATTTTTTAAAAAGTACAAATATTGCTGATGCATACTACCAGAAGACTGGCTTTAACCCCCCCGGCGGTATTCCTGAATGTGGCTCAGGGTGAAATTTCTAGACAGAAAGTGGTAACTCTAAACCATACTTGGGGTGGAATTGAGGACCTACCTGGTCCTCACAAGCCCACAGTGTCCTCGAACGATGCCAGCCCGGTATCTGTGTTCACTTGGTGATGCTTGGTAAACATCAGCGCCACATTGGCGATGCCTGGCATTTGCGACCCCTGTAGGGATGAGCGAGTTTTTAAAACTTGATCTTGCTGCGAATTCGGTCGTTGTCGCTTACCGAATTGTAAGCTAGAATGGCCGGTGTAAATTCGTCGATCAAGCTTGAATTAAAAAAAAAAGATTGCGGGCTGTGCTGATTAATGAATGCAGCGCCTGCTTGCATTCATTGAAAACAGTACGCAATCCCCAGCACTAGAGGTTAATTAACCTCTAGTGCCCCGAGGATCGCAAACAGGAGGATTCCCAGGGAATCCTGTGAATCCCCTGTGAATTCTCCTGTTATAATTTCCTTGATCTTCCAATGGTTTTGAGAAATCGGTTCGCCAAAATTTTGCGGAACCATCAGAGGTTCGAGGAAATTTAGAGGAGTGGCAGAGGCATTCTCGCTCATCACTAGTCCACTGGCCTCACATCCCAGCTTATGAATATTTGGAACACGAGGCTAGGGATATGCAGATGGCGGGTGGGTATGTGACCCGTGTGTGGCCAGGCGGTGTGCATCAGGAGGCGGGACCAACGTATGTACCGATTTGAGAGTTAAAAATACAAAATAATCATACAGCCAGGGAGGTTTTATCACCTGAAATGTCATCATTGCCTTCTTTGTCTTGCCTTTATCTTTAGGGAATTTAAAAATGCACAATCTTTTCAAAAATATTCATGTCACTATTAAATAGGTCTATTAATTTCTATGAATAGTGTAAATCAAAAATGTTTGTAGCAAAACATTGCTATAAAAAGGGTGTATAAATATACCAAACCGGTAATTGAACATTTGCAATCTAAATAATACTACTTTAACTCTGCCACTTTTAGTTGATGCATTCTTAGAACATTTTATGAGACTAGAAGACAAAGAAACAACATTATTTAAATGTTTAATGCATGCAGCAAACTTCCCTCACTAGCCACTTTTTAAGTACGCCCTACTTTTTCCTTTTTACCTTCAGAACTTTTGTAATTCTTTGTGGCAAAGATTCAATAAAACGCTGAAAAAAAATACTCAGGAATTTGATTTTTGGTCCATATTGATATCATATTATCACGCAGTTGCTATAGATTTGTTCACCAGCACATCCATGAGGCAAATCTCCCATTTCCCCAAATCCTAAAGGTACTCTGATGGATTTAGATCTGGTGACCTGAGAAAAAATTAATTCACTGTCTCACTTTCCAAAACTTTGACATTTGATCCAAGAATATCTCCCTCACTACTAAAAGTTTATATTGGTCAAATAAATTTGTCTTCTATCTTACTAAAAGAAAATCCATGCATGCAATTTATTTTAATGTTACTACATGCACATAGGTAGAAAATGGCCCTTACATTTATCGCCTTGTCATTGTCGGAATATATAGCTGTTATCTATATTTCTTTGATTTTATATTTTGATCCATGTTTTACTTGATGTTCACCATTAGCTTACAAATGACGGTTTACTCTTTGTAAAAGTAGACCTTGTTTTTGATCAATGTTTTGTTTGCCCTATCTAGGGAATTTCCAAAAAAAGATCATTGTCTTATACATCTTTATTTAAACATAAACACTCCTTACAGGCACTATATTGAGTTTTCACCTTTCCTTTTAAATTTTAGAAGTTGAATATATAGGTATTTGACACTTTTTTGGTATGCAGGATGTTCTCTAATTCCTTATACCTGATCTGTAACATTGCTCTATTCTTTAGCTTGCTGACTAAATACAGAGTATTTTTTTCTCTGTATGATACATAGTAAAAGACTAACACAAGGAATATTGTTGGGAAATAAGGAAATTGGGCTTGAGCTGTAGTGAAACAATAAACTGTCAGGAGCATAGGAGATTAAATGTATGAAAATACATGCACCAAGATGAAATTCTGCAGAAGCATTTACAAACCTACAACACAAATCAATAGATCATCAATTATAAGAGACATTTTCTTCTGTGAACAAGAAATATATATAAAGCAACCTTTATTCCCATCTTTATCAGACTATACTACAATATACAGCACAGTAGCTGAAGTGTTAAAGAAACTGTTGCCTTTCACAAAGATGGTTTGTTGATAGATGGCAAAGAGCCTTCATTAATATAAATAATATAATATAAATATATAATGAAATATAATTGGCTGTTAGGTTACTGCAGTTTGCACAGCATCACACATTAACATTTCAGTTAAAAACGGCAACATCTGTGACTGATGTAGTCAGACAATAATCTCTACCAATAGCAAAATTGCTAAATGGCACTTCTGTTGGTTAAAACTGGGTGTTGTTATCTGTTACCTTGAACCTGATTCATCACTCCAAATCGGAAGCTCAACGCGCATGCGTATTCGCAATCCGGAATCAGAGCTGTAAATCAATTCATCAACCAAATCCAAGGCACTGGCGTACTAGCGCGGAAGTCATCAACTGAAGCAATCTCTCCGATGGATATGCGCAGCCCCGGCATTTTCCCACTAGCGAGCTTGCATTAAACTCACTGTTCCCCTAAAAAACATTATTTCTAATGGCACACATATTACCCTTAGCCTTAAAAAATGTTTTTGCTGTTCAAATGTTTAAAACATCTATATGAGCTAAGAATTAGGCATATTTTAAAATGACAATATTTTCCAGTTAGGCAAGAGTTCAGCTCCTCTACATAGGTGCCTGTTCGGAGGAGCTGCCTGGGGGTAAATATTGCAACTTCCTGCAGGCTAAACCTAGGCTTTGCCACGGACATATATATATATATATATATAAATAAAATTGTATTTACTATAGTTATTATAATAATAAAAAAAAATTTCTGGTTCATCCAACTCAGATCACACACCAAGGTATCAGTCTTAAGCTGGCTTGC